>NC_041393.1:550506524-550587213 GCF_002162155.2 Triticum dicoccoides | reverse complement strand
CATACCAGTTTGTACACATGATGGCTTAAATATGAAATTAGCTAATACAGAAACTGCCAATCAAATGTTCTGGCACGAGTAAAATTTGCACAACAAGCTAAAATCGGAAGCGCACCATATAAGATTATCGCCTTTATTCTATGTGTTTTAGGCATATGAGCCACATTCAAACTAATGAAAAAACTACATATTTCTTATAGCAAAATACATATTATCTTGTGTTCCCCTTGGTATGGTCATAGTCAGAAAAAAAAACTTTGCATGTCATTGTCTTCTTCGCCCCCCCTATGGTCAAATCCTGGCTCCGCCCCTGCAAGTGGTCAACAGGAAACTGACTACTTACTGTGGAGTTCCCATCTCTACTTAGTAGAAAATAATTCCCTTGAAAAAAGCGGGGAATCCATAAAGCAAAGAGGAATTCATTTATAGATTCTGAATTAACCAATGAACTAAAAATCAAAAGTGGCTGTACACGAGCACTAAATTGGCAGCCTGCACACTTGTGTTTCTTTAAATTTTATTTCTATTATTCTGAATACAGAAACAACTACGGATTTAGCTTCGCCTATAAAAAAGACGATTCTAGACCCCATGGAACAAAAGGTAACCATGGTAAACAGATTCTGATGACGAACGAAGGAAAGAACGACAACAAAATTAACACTGTTAGCAGAAGACATTTCATCAAACATCTTACACGCAAGCACAAGGAGTGATATCAAACCTTCAATGCGAAAGTGAGAATGTTGCGATGACGTACGAAGGAAAGACGACAACAAAATTAACCTGCACATGAAGGGAACGAAGCCAAGAACTCGATATTAGACGGCTGTAAGAAACAGAACTGTAAAGAGCAATGGCAGAAAACGGGTGGGGGCGAACCTCAACCAGCTGTACCCATCCAGCGGAGAAGCACCATTGCAAAAAACCTGAGAAAGGAGCGTAGGCCACTTCCTTCTCTCAGCCATCCATGGCTCGGGGCACAAAATCTGGGAGTGAAGCCCCCGTCCATCCCCTTCTCCGTTGTTCCCCTACCTCCCTTCCTCCTCTCCACCACCCATGGCTTTCCACCACCAGTCGCAGGAGACAAGGCCAGGACAGGAGAGAGGATAAGCAGTAGCGGCGGCCGACGAGGGACGGAGGACGGATGCGGTCCCAGACTCGCCACGGCCTTCTGTGCCCGCCCCAACTCGGGAGGTTCGTGCGGCGGTGGCTGACGAGAGAAGGAGGAGGCAGCGGACCGGGGCTGTGGTGACGATGGAGGGATTGACTACATGTCAATCGACTGATATCGTATTTGGGTCAGTCACTTCTGGCCTCTTTGTGATTTCTTTGGGCCGTGACTATTAGGAGCAAGTAATGATGCCACCGTCGGAGCTAATGCATGTAAGGACGAACTCCCCTCCGTAGTACATCCACTTAATTGCTGTCTACAGGTGCATGCATACATGGCAAGCAGCTCCATATGTAACCATATATTACAAGCATACCTATGTATGTATGCACGTATATGATGAGGCCAAAATACAACACATCCCCGTCCACGTAGCTCATATTAAAAAGAAAGAAAGATGAAGAGCACATAACAGGCTACACAAATATCAATCAACTACTCACCACAAACATATTAGTGAGATTATAGAAAAATGAGCATATAATAGTGAGATTTCCACACACAAAATATTTTCTAAAAAGTAATGGATTAGTGATATCGGTGTTATCCTTACAAAAGAAAAGAAAATAAAAAATAAATCTAAATCAATAAACTAAATAAAAATTAAAACAATATAAAAATAATGTTTTCTATGGAAGAATAAATTCGTGGCACTGATATTACCCTTCCAAAAGAAAGAAAATAAAAAATAAAACAAAATCAAAATCAAAATAATGAAGTTTTATAAAAAAATGAAACCCTTTCAAAACTTGCACTCAATTTTCATTTTTTGAAATATGAAAAGAATAAGCATATAATAGTGCAATTTTCATACTACTATAATTTACACACATACTCCCTCCGTCCGGAAATACTTGTCATTATAGATACATCCCCTTTTATCCATTTTGATGACAAGTATTTCCGGACGGAGGGAGTATTAGTTAGTACTTGCATTTATACTTACACACACAAAAATAAATCTAAAACAAACAGTAACAAAATTTGCACAAAATATACACACAAATTACGCTTTTTGCCAATATGCAAGAATATGCATACAATAGTGAAACTTTCACAAAAAAGTTTCCTAAGGAGGAATGAATTAGTGGCATTGTTATTAACTTACAGAAAAATAACAATAACTAAAAAAATCAAAATAATAAAGTTTTATAGGAAAAATGAATTAGTGACAATAGTATTACCCTTTAAAAAGAAAAAAAAACTTGCACGCCACTTTGCACTGACATTGCACATTTAGTAGTACGCAAAGAATAATTATATAATAGTGCAATCTTTCCAGGTACTTTATATAATTTGTGCGTATACATTTACACTGACCCAACATCCAAAAATTCCATACACAAATTCCACATTCTACTATAATTCACACACATATTATTTAGTACTTGCATTTATACTTACACACATAAAAATAAATCTAAAACAAGCAAGAACAAAATTTGCACAGAATATACACACAAATTTCTTTTTTTTCAAATATGCAAGAATAAGCATATAATAGTGAAACTTCCGCAAAAAAGTTTCCTAAGGAGAAATGAATTAGTGGCATTGTTAGTAACTTAAAAAAGAATAAAACAATAACTAAAAGATCAAAATAATTAAGTTTTAGAGAAAAAAATTGAATTATTGACATTGGTATTACCCTTTCAAAAGAAAGAAAAAAAACTTGCACACCACTTTGCACTGAAATTGCACATTTTGCAGTATGCAAAGAATTAAATATAATAGCACAAGCTTTCCATATACTTTATAGTATTTGTGTGTATACATTTACATTGACCCAACATCCACAAAAGAAAAACAAACTAACCATGAAGGAAAACAAAAAACCAAAGCAAAAAACCAAATAAAAGCAGAAAAGAAGAAAGGGGTCAAGGAGAGGGCCAACAACTCACAAAGTAACAAAAAATAACTAATAAAGGAAAGAGAAAAAGAAAAGGAACACATAGAAACAGAAAATAGAAATAAAAAATGAAGCAAAATACCGACAAAAAAAACAAAGGGAGAGAGATGAATGCTGGATCGCGCTCTTAACGGGCTTCGGTCCAGTGGCAATCGACTGACTCAAATATGCGGCCAATCGAAGCAAACAAGCCCAGTGCAACAAGTAGCACATGCATAAAAAAAATACTACATGAATCACAAAGCAAAAATCAACGGCTAAAAAATCGACTAACCCAAATTTAAAATTCAGGCAACTTACAAGTAGCTAAGTGCATAAAAATGACTCAAGACAAAAAAGAGAAACAGAAACACATAAAAAGAAAAGAAAAAATAGCATGAACCGGTTTTCTTTAGACACTACCAAATAGCAAAAGCACCATAAAATTTCTCTTTAAATTTAAATTGGCACTGCCCAAGAAACACACAGATTAGTATTTTTCGTCCGCATGTCATCGGTCTAGTGATTAGCACTCACGCTAATTAAGCAAGCTTGCATGCCTCAGCTGCATGCACATTGTAGCGCTAGTCAAGTGCATATGGCAGTGGGGAAAAAATCGACTGACCCAAACATAAATTTTCAATCGACTGAAAAGTAGCTAAAGTGGACGATGGAGGGAAGAGGAAGAGAAAAAGAGGTGCGGCGGCGGTGCTGTGGTTGTGGTGATCTAGGAAGGAGTAGCAACGGAAAGATAAAGGAGTAAAGGGAAGTGTGTGGTCTCTCTCCACACCGGTCAACAAATGCAGCTCGGGAACAGACCCACCAGTGCGGCGAAGGCACGTGTCCCAAGAGATCGACCAAACCCACCGTACATCGACCCACGGGAGAGAGCCAGCCCGCGCAAGAGATAGACGAGCACGCCCGCCAAGGACGCGCAGGCTCGGCGCACGCCTCGCATAGGAGGGGCCCATGGCGTGGCGCTCGCACGTCTCCCCACGACGCACGACGCGGGCAGCGTGTGAGGAACGACGCGGCCGGAGTAGTTGACCCGAGGAAATCGCCACGAGATGCCCAGGCAATGCAGCCGCTGCAACCGACGGATAGGACCAGCAGTAGTATGGGGCCACATGTCATCGCAAAAGCGGGAGTGTGAACCAGCCGGGGTGCACATGCGCTTGCCCAGCCCACCCTGCACTGGCCCTCCATGACGCACGACACACCGCGGCCCCTCCGTGACGCACGCCGCATGATCTTCCCGTCCAACACATCCCAGAAGAGTCTAGCTATGGCAGCCGACGAGCGAGGCCAGTAGCAGCACGGGACCACCTGTCATCGCATGTAGAGCGTCCAAAGCGGGTGCGCATGCGTCGTCCAACCACCCTCCACGGCTTCCCAAGACGCACGACGCGAGCAGCGGGTCCAGGACGCATGGCGCGGCTAAATTTCGTGTTTTAACCTTTTTCCCAAACCTATTCGAGATTTGATCCTAGTTTAAAAAAAATTCAAGATCTGACCCTTTTGTTACCGCCAGGGACCATGGCGGTAGGGTATAACAGCCTACCGCCATGGACCCAAACCTCTAAGTATTGAACATAGTGCGTGCTCGTGCCTACCGCCAAGCACCTTGGCGGTAGGGTTGTGCAGGCTACCGCCAGCCCGTTTGGCGGTAGCGATGTTTTCTACCGCCAAAGTCCCTGGCGGTAGGCTGTTATACCCTACCGTCATGGACTCTGGCGGTAGCAAAAGTGTCAGATCTCGAAAAATTTTGAAACTACGGTCAGATCTTGAATAGGTTTCAGAAAAGGGTCAAAACACGAAAATTTGCCGCATGGCGCGAGCGGCGGATCGAACGCGCGGCGCACGAGGACAGGCTCGTTCTCACCCGCAGGCATTTCACCCAGCTGAAAGGATCGAGGATGTCGCCTAGAGGGGGGTGAATAGGCACTTTAAAATAATTACGGTTTAGGCTTAAACAAATGCGGAATAAACCTAGCGATTAATTTGTCAAGCACAAAACCTACAACAACTAGGCTCACCTATGTGCACCAACAACTTATGCTAAGCAAGATAAGCAACTATGTGATAGCAAGATATATGACAAAGAACAATATGGCTATCACAAAGTAAAGTGCATAAGTAAAGGGGCTCAGATAAGAGATAGCCGAGGCACGCAGAGACGATGATGTATCCCGAAGTTCACACCCTTGCGGATGCTAATCTCCGTTTGGAGCGGTGTGGAGGCACAATGCTCCCCAAGAAGCCACTAGGGCCACCGTAATCTCCTCACGCCCTCGCACAATGCAAGATGTCGTGATTCCACTAAGGGACCCTTAAGGGCGGTCACCGAACCCGTATAAATGGCGACCCTTGGGGGCGGTCACCGAACCCGTACACTTTGGCAACCCTTGGGGGCGGTCACCGGTACCCGTCAAATTGCTCGGGGCGATCTCCACAACCTAATTGGAGACCCCGACGCTTGCCCGGGGCTTTACACCACAATGATTGAGCTCCGAACACCACCAACCGTCTAGGGCGCCCAAGCACCCAAAAGGAACAAGCTCAAGGGCACCAAGCACCCAAGAGTGATAAGCTTCTCAACTTGTAACTTCCACGTATCACCGTGGAGAACTCAAACCGATGCACCAAATGCAATGGCAAGGGCACACGGAGTGCCCAAGTCCTCTCTCAAATCTCACCGAAGCAACTAATGCTAGGGAGGAAAATGAGAGGAAAAACAAGAAGGAGAACACCAAGAACTCCAAGAACTAGATCCAAGGGGTTCCCCTCACATAGAGGAGAAAGTGATTGGTGGAAATGTGGATCTAGATCTCCTCTCTCTTTTCCCTCAAAAACTAGCAAGAATCCATGGAGGGATTGAGAGTTAGCAAGCTCGAAGAAGGTCAACAATGGGGGAAAAACACGAGCTCAAAGGATAAGGTTGAATGGGGAAGAAGACCCCCTTTTATAGGAGCTCCCGAATCCAACCGTTATGCTCACAGTCCGCACAGAGCGGTACTACCGCTTCAAGGAGCGGTACTACCGCTAGGGCGGTAGTACCCCTTCGAAACACAACGGCGAGGAGGCAAAAAGGCCAGAAGAACCGTCGGAGCGGTAGTACCGCTCGACCTCACGGTACTACCGCAAATGGTAGCGGTACTACTGCTTGCGAGCGGTACTAAAAAAATACTTCTGTACCTACTTCCGCTGAGCAAAACACGAGATTTTGGTCCGGAGCGGTACTACCGCTTAGGAGCCACGGTAGTATTGCTCTGGGGCGGTACTACCGCTCAGGAGCCGCGGTAGTACTGCTCTGGAGCGGTAGTAAAAAATTACATCCGCTCTAGTCGCGGTAGTACTGCTGCAGCCTTTACCAAAACAGCCACAACTTTTGCAAACGGACTCCGAATTCAACGAAACCAAGTTTGTTGGAAAGCTAACGACATGGGCTAACACAATCTTGATAGAAATATCAAGAATAAGCAAATGAGAAAAGTCCCAAAATAAATGGTGAGAACCCTTCACCCGATAAGACCGGTAAAACCTCCAACACCGAAAACATCATCGAAGACACATGCGAACTCCGTTTTCGATGAACTCAACCTTGTCATCAAGATGACCATAAGCTCTAATACTCACAAAGATAACCCAACAAGAACCAAGAAACATGATGCAAGGATGCAATGGTTTGAGCTCTCTACTAACGATACGATCAAGCTACCAACTTGAGAACCCCTCTTGATAGTATGGCAAACGATCATATAACCCGGTCTCCCTACTACCACCACGAGACCGGTAAAATAGAAAACCTATCAAGGGCAAACCTTTGCCTTGCACATGGTCCACTTGAGCTAGATGATGACGATCTTGACTCCCTCAAGATGGACCACCTTTGTTGATTGCGTTGGCTTGATGAAGACTAGATGATTGCTCCCCCATATTCCAGTATGGGTGAGACACTCTTTGGCACATCTTCACAAGTCCATTGACACCATAATGGATGGCAAGAATCAAGCACTTGATCTCTTCGTGATGCTCCACTTGAACTTGCACACGACAATCTTGATGACGATCACCACTTGATGTCATCCTTTCCATGGGTTGTATGATATCTTTCTCTTGACGCAAGCCTATGGACACGTACCTAACCCCACATACAACTCTCACATAGACCATGGGTTAGTACACAGAGTGCAATGGACAATGCTTACCATACCATGTGATCACTTGATCCACTCTTGACTTAGTCTTGATCAACCTTGAATCTTTCCAACTCTCTTCATTTGGATGATGTCTTGAAGGTAAACATTAATGATCAAACAATCTTATTCTTCAAGACATGCTTGCAATAAGCTCAACACTCACATGACCAATCTTTGGATAATTCCTTAATAGCACCTTGGTCAACTCATAAACTCCTTGAAACCAACACATGGACTTCAAGAAAAGCCTATAGACAAATCCTTCAAATACAACTCAAGACAACCATTAGTCCATAGAGATTGTCATCAATTACCAAAACCAAACATGGGGGCACCGCATGTTCTTTCAATCTCCCCCATTTTGGTAATTGATGACAATCACTTTCAAGAGAGTTTATATAAGGAATTATGCTTCACTATGCAATGCAACAACCAATAGTGCATGCGTATGAGATGCAAATGCTAAGGAACAAAACCAAAGCAAGAGGAGATAACTCTCTATACTTCTCCACAAAACTCTCTGAAACTTCTCCCCCATTGGCATCGATTGCCAAAATGGGCGAAAAGCTAAGAAGACCAATATAAATTGTGGTCCTCCATAAATTGTGTATTTCTCAACAAGAGAGTGGAATGTAATACACATATCCAACGGTTAATACTTGGAGGAACACAAACTATATTGAGGCCCAAAGATTGCAAAAGAATGATATGCCACAAAGACATAACAAAGAGAGAAATAAGCAATCAAGCAATCAAAAGATACCAATTGAAGCAAGCAATCAAAGGATATCAATTGAACCAACCAGACCAAAGATCCTATGAGCCACATGAATGAAGGATATTATGATATGAGACGAGGAGTGTTCTAAAGAAACTAGAGAAGCTCCCCATGATTTGTGCACAAAAAAGAATGTTTTGTAACTGGATACAAAGTGCACAAAATAGGATCATAGCTCCCCCAAAATCAATAGAAACTTACAACAAGTGCAAGTGAGCATATAGGAAACAAAGCCTAGTACTTGCAACAAACACAAGGTTGAGCAACAAGTAAAAGAGGCAACTTAAGAATGGGCTCAACCAAAATGATGTGTGTGAGTCATGGCGAAGCACTTGAGAAGACTAAAATTAGGATGAGCATTAAGCATCAACATAGTCTTGAAAGAATGAGGCACACGGTGCAAGGCCTGTCATTCCCACACACAACTAGCAAATGGGTTCACAAGCTTACTAATAAGCATATAAAGATCTTATGCTTGTGACAACCCGTGGTGAAGATAGAAGATGAAAGCCTCATCAAGACGAGGGATGCCAATTAAGATGGCAAAAGCCTCGTAACGATAAGCATGAGGAAAATAATCTTCACCACACAAGAGTGCATCAAGATGCAACGATAGAGGACACGCACTCAAGGCAAAAGCTTTCACGGAGCCACCAAAGAAATAACATAAGCAAGACAAGGTGGACGTGAAAGAAAGGATATCAACTAGAGATGTAATTTCTCTCAAGTGTATAAGGTTCTATGTAGACGAAATCATGATGATATATATATATATATCTACAAAGAAGAATGTACACCCGAAATAGTTACAACACGAAGGAACAAGATATCCACAAGGAAGTCATAAATATACCAATAAGATATTTGCTTGAAAGCATAGCACTTGGCTAGATATGGTCTTATTGTATATAAATGAAGTCCAAACACACATCCATCAAGGGCATCACAACTAGCAACAGAGATCATCGTTGGGATGCTTTGAGAAAGGAAACAAGTATCACAAGATATGAAATGAATATCATGCCAAGATACAACCTACACAAGGTTGAATGCAAGAGGGGAAAGCATGAATAGATACTTGTTACCGAGATATCATTGGAAGGATGTAGTAGATACCAATTGAAGGTAGATAGTAGTTCATTGATCATCCTAGCTTGACTCCAATATGCACATGGTGACAACACCTTCCTTGTGAGTGAGCCGAGCATCCAATGCATCTCCAAATGTTCCTAGAAGAACAACACAAACTAAATGGTACCCAAACTCATCGGGACCAAATAGTTAGAAACACCAATACATAGGACAAACTCCACATAAATATGTGCATATAGATATGAAAATGAATTTCATGCACATCTCATCCAAATTGAGAGTAGGTGGAGTTTCCCCTATATATTGAGTCAAAGAAAGAAAGCATGCCAAATGAAATACATGAAGTAAACATGCATGCTCAAGACTTTCAAAACCCGAAACCAAAAGACAAATAAATGCTAAGTGAAAAGGATACCAGATGGAGAAATCATCACTTGGAAGATATCATTAAAGATACATCAAGGAATGAGATATCCATTGATACACACTAAACTAAAGATGTCAAACTCCCAAAGAGAGGATGGTTCCAAACATACCAAGGTCTCAACAAAGTTTCATGATGGCACAAAGTACCAAAAAGAAATGGCTTGCCTTCCACCAAAACACACTTGATAAGGATCACAAGAAGAGTGTTCTAAAGAAAATAGGATAGCTCCCCCACGAGTTGTGCATTATATAGGATTTGCATTTGAATACAAAATGCACAAGGTGGGATCACCACTTTCACTATATCTAGAAAACACTAGACAAGAACAAGAAATAAATAAGATCCACAAGTGGTAGGGAAGACAACGGGAGTTTACACAAACCTTGGCAAGAGAAAAAGGCAAATAAACAAAAGCCAATGTAAAGATGATCAATTAAATTCTACCACACATAAGTGATTACCAATTGTCAAAAGACAAGAAGTATTTGGAAATAATTCCCGGTGGTAGATAGCAAGGATATTCGACATCATCTTCACTCCAAACAAAAAGCAAATTGCAACTTGTAGAGCTAACATGCCACTTAGGAACAAGATAATTTACAATATCAATTCTAGGTGACAATATCTCAAATGTACACATTTTCTAGGCTTGTAATATGCACTCAGCATATTACTCCCCCATAATGTGATACCAATAAGAACTAAACAAGAGGCAATAAGAGGATCCAACACGAGATAATCAATGGAATTTTTAGAATTTGAATTTCTCATGAGAGATATACCACCTAGCGACTAGATAATCCTGTAATATCAATACTAGATGGTATTCCTCATGTACACACATTTATAGGATTGTGAAGTGCACAAAGCACATCACTCCCCCAAAATGGGATGTTCCATTGATCTCTCACACGAGCCAACTAGGATACAAACAGGAAGCAAAAAGGCTCAACGTACAACGCACACGTACATGATGTGCAAACCAACACACACATACTTGATTGCTCAAGATAAGCAAGTTGGAAGCGCAACATATACAAACACATGCAAGGAACAAAACCAAAACATGCAAGGGGGCAAGTAACTTTCAAGGTAAACAATTTAAGTACAAGTTACCGCAAGGAGGCACATTGGATATAAGATAGAAACTTGATAATCCAATTGACTTGGCTTGAGACAAAGAGAATGATGAAGTCCCCTTAATTCTTCATAATGTAGCCAAGTCTCCAATGCCCTCCAACAACACATATTGATCAAGTTTGAGCTTGTTGGTCCCCAACCAAGTTGGGTCCTAAGAGGTTAGTCACAATAGGTTTGGCTACCCAAATGGTTCTTTGCTTGACACCACTTTGAGTACCAACAAACTTGGCAAACACATTGCCAACCTTATCCTTACCAAGAGAATAGATATAATCAATAATAATTGGTTGGATAAGTTACCACTAGTGCATGAAGAAGCGACATGACCTTTCTCACGACATAAGTAACAACGTCTACTCTTCACTTTCTTCTCACTTGATTTCTCAATTTGAGAAGCATTAACTTGAGTCTTCTTGGGAAGAGGCCTTTCTTCAACTTGATGTTGAGCATGAGATTGAACTTGTGCCCTCTTCCCTTGTTGCTTGACACTAATGGCCTTCTTCTTCAATGGGCAAGATCTAACATGATGCCCTTCAACTTTGCACTTGAAGCAAACAATCTTGGCCGAATTCTTGACTTGTTCTTGGCCCTTCTTCTTGTTCAACTTGGACTTCTTCTTCTTGTTGGAGTTGAATCCAAGTCCACCTTTGTCATTGGGGGATTTTTGCACACTCAAGATATTGTTGAGTGTGGCCTTCCCTTCATGACACTTTTCCAAGTCTTTCTTCAAAGAAGTGACTTGGGCCTTGAGCTCTTTGATTTCCTCTACATGGTTAGTCTCAACACAAGTACTAGAGGAAGTATAAGCTTCATCGTTAGAGCAACAAGGCAAGGAAAGCAATTCATCACAAGATGTACCAACATTGTGAGTAGATGAATTACAAGGACTAGCACATGGCAATATACTATTTTGACTAGAAGTAGTGCTAGTATCCACATGAGGCTCACTAGATGTTACCTTAGCAATCATGGCCTCATGAGCTATCTTTAGCACACTATGGGATACTAGAAGATCATCATGAGAGCTTGAGAGCTTTTCATGACTTTTTTCCAATTTCCCATAATTGCAAGATAGCACCTCAAGTTGAGCCCGTAGCTCAACATTCTCCTTCAAAATGGATGCTTCACAAGTAATAGAATTAGTAGCACAAGCATCATCATTAACAACAAGAGGAGAAGGCAACTTGGCAAGCTTTTTTAAATAAGAAGCTTCAAGTTGAGCATGAGACTCGGTGAGTTTGATGAGCTCACCCTTGATGACCCTTGAGCCATTTTCAAGGTGCTCAAAATCCTCAAGGAGTCTAGCATGAGCAACTTTAAGCTTAGCATTTTTAGTTTCAAAAACATTGGCCACCTTAAGAGCTCTATCAGTAGATTCCTTCACTTTAGACAATTCTAGAGCAAAAGTCTCCTCAAGAGATTCCTTGGTGGTTTGTTCAAGTTCAAGAGCTTGAGAGAGGTCCGCAATCTCATTAGCGTAATCACGCCCATGACCTTCCATTTTATCAATGGTGGCCTCATGCTCCTCTAGATGAGATTCCAACTCCTCAATGTATTTCTTGCCATCAATGGCAATGGACATTATTTCCATGAAGTTGGAACGAGCAATTTTATTTTTATGAAGAGCTTTAAAAATCATTTCCCCCTTAGTTTTTAAGGAGGCAACATTATCATTCTCTTCATCATTATCCTCATCATCATTAGCATCAACATCATCATCAAGAGACATATTGGGGTACAAAGTAGGAGATACCTTTGACGCCTTAGCCATAAGGAAAAAAGCAATAGATGATGATGTAGGATCCCTTGAGGCACTATTAAACACCACATCTTGTTCCATGGAGTGTTCGGTTTCCACTACATTGTTAGCACAACAATTCGAGGAAATAGATGCATTTTTATCATGGCAACAAAACATAGCAAGCATATCATCATGAGATTTAGTCAAGCAATTTCTACATGATATGCAAGGACTATCAACACAAGCATGTGAAACATTTGGAGTGCTCGAAGTGTTAAAGCCCAAAGAAGGAGCATTGCAATAATATAGTGATGAAGGATCATCCACAATAAGCATACTATCATCATTGCAATGACCAACACTACTCACCATGTCATTACCTTGTGGCAAACCACATGTAGGTGAAGTAGAAGAAGTTGAGAAGACTATACAACCGGAGGTGGAGGGAGAACAATCATCCCCACAAATCTTGGACACACCATATTTATCTTGAAGCTTCGTCCACAACTCATGAGCATCTCGGAACGGCATGAGTTGAAATATAACTACATTGCTCAAAGCATCGAAAAGCACATTAGAAGCTTGAGCATTGAGATAAGAGTTTTTCTCATCCTCTAAAGATAATCTTTGGGGATCCTTTGGAGGAGAAAAACCCATATCTACAATTCGCTCTAAATTTGGGTCCATGACCCTAAAGAGATTAAGCATACGAATTACCCAAACATCAAAATTTGTGCCATCGAAACTAAGAGTGTCAGAGAATCCTAATCCCCTAGTCGACATCTTTACTCTCTAGGCGGTAAAGCCTAATAAAGAGAGACGAGGCTCTGATACCAATTAAAAGATCGAGGATGTCGCCTAGAGGGGGGGTGAATAGGCGCTTTAAAATAATTACGGTTTAGGCTTGAACAAATGCGAAATAAACCTAGTGGTTAATTTGTCAAGCACAAAACCTACAACAACTAGGCTCACCTATGTGCACCAACAACTTATGCTAAGCAAGATAAGCAACTATGTGATAGCAAGATATATGACAAAGAACAATATGGCTATCACAAAGTAAAGTGCATAAGTAAAGGGGCTCGGGTAAGAGATAACCGAGGCACGCAGAGACGATGATGTATCCCGAAGTTCACACCCTTGCGGATGCTAATCTCCGTTTGGAGCGGTGTGGAGGCACAATGCTCCCCAAGAAGCCACTAGGGCCACCGTAATCTCCTCATGCCCTCGCACAATGCAAGATGCCGTGATTCCACTAAGGGACCCTTGAGGGCGGTCACCGAACCCGTACAAATAGCGACCCTTGGGGGCGGTCACCGAACCCGTACACTTTGGCAACCCTTGGGGGCGGTCACCGGTACCCGTCAAATTGCTCGGGGCGATCTCCACAACCTAATTGGAGACCCCGACGCTTGCCCGGAGCTTTACACCACAATGATTGAGCTCCGAACACCACCAACCTTCTAGGGCGCCCAAGCACCCAAGAGGAACAAGCTCAAGGGCACCAAGCACCCAAGAGTAATAAGCTTCTCAACTTGTAACTTCCATGTATCACCATGGAGAACTCAAACCGATGCACAAAATGCAATGGCAAGGGCACACGGAGTGCCCAAGTCCTTCTCTCTCAAATCCCACCGAAGCAACTAATGCTAGGGAGGAAAATGAGAGGAAGAACAAGAAGGAAAACACCAAGAACTCCAAGAACTAGATCCAAGGGGTTCCCCTCACATAGAGGAGAAAGTGATTGGTGGAAATGTGGATCTAGATCTCCTCTCTCTTTTCCCTCAAAAACTAGCAAGAATCCATGGAGGGATTGAGAGTTAGCAAGCTCGAAGAAGGTCAACAATGGGGGAAGAACACGAGCTCAAAGGATAAGGTTGAATGGGGAAGAAGACCCCCTTTTATAGGAGCTCCCGAATCCAACCGTTATGCTCACAGTCCGCACAGAGCGGTACTACCGCTTCAAGGAGCGGTACTACCGCTAGGGCGGTAGTACCCCTTCGAAACACAACAGCGAGGAGGCAAAAAGGCCAGAAGAACCGTCGGAGCGGTAGTACCGCTCGTACTCACGGTACTACCGCTCGACCTCACGGTACTACCGCAAATGGTAGCGGTACTACTGCTTGCGAGCGGTACTAAAAAAATACTTCTGTGCCTACTTCCGCTGAGCAAAACACGAGATTTTGGTCCGGAGGGGTACTACCGCTTAGGAGTCATGGTAATACTGCTCTGGGCGGTACTACCGCTCAGGAGCCGCGGTAGTACTGCTCTGGAGCGGTAGTAAAAAATTACATCCGCTCTAGTCGCGGTAGTACCGCTGCAGCCTTTACCAAAACAACCACAACTTTTGCAAACGGACTCCGAATTCAACGAAACCAAGTTTGTTGGAAAGCTAACGACATGGGCTAACACAATCTTGATAGAAATATCAAGAATAAGCAAATGAGAAAAGTCCCAAAATAAAATGGTGAGAACCCTTCACCGGATAAGACCGGTAAAACCTCCAACATCGAAAACATCATAGAAGACGCATGCGAACTCCGTTTTCGATGAACTCAAGCTTGTCATCAAGATGACCATAAGCTCTAATACTCACAAAGATAACCCAACAAGAACCAAGAAACATGATGCAAGGATGCAATGGTTTGAGCTCTCTACTAACGATACGATCAAGCTACCAACTTGAGAGCCCCTCTTGATAGTATGGCAAACGATCATATAACCCGGACTCCCTACCACCACCACGAGACCTGTAAAATAGAAAACCTATCAAGGGCAAACCTTTGCCTTGCACATGGTCCACTTGAGCTAGATGATGATGATCTTGACTCCCTCAAGATGGACCACCTTTGTTGATTGCGTTGGCTTGATGAAAACTAGATGATTGCTCCCCCATAGTCCACTATGGGTGAGACACTCTTTGGCACATCTTCACAAGTCCATTGACACCATAATGGATGGCAAGAATCAAGCACTTGATCTCTTCGTGATGCTCCACTTGAACTTGCACACGGCAATCTTGATGACAATCACCACTTTATGTCATCCTTTCCATTGGTTGTATGATATCTTTCTCTTGACGCAAGCCTATGGACACGTACCTAACCCCACATACAACTCTCACATAGACCATGGGTTAGTACACAGAGTGCAATGGACAATGCTTACCATACCATGGGATCACTTGATCCACTCTTGACTTAGTCTTGATCAACCTTGAATCTTTCCAACTCTCTTCATTTGGATGATGTCTTGAAGGTAAACATTAATGATCAAACAATCTTATTCTTCAAGACATGCTTGCAATAAGCTCAACACTCACATGACCAATCTTTGGATAATTCCTTAATAGCACCTTGGTCAACTCATAAACTCCTTGAAACCAACACATGGACTTCAAGAAAAGCCTATAGACAAATCCTTCAAATACAACTCAAGACAACCATTAGTCCATAGAGATTGTCATCAATTACCAAAACCAAACATGGGGGCACCGCATGTTCTTTCACCAGCCAATAGCGCCATCACAAGAGCCCACCAGTCATGGACGTGGAAAAAATCAACCACGGGATGAAAACGGGAGTCAACAAGCAGACAACATCGAACGGCTAAGTGGACACGGTTGACCAGAAAAAGATCGATCGAAGGGCCAACGAAGAGCTTAATCGAGCGACCCCTAAAAAGCGGGGAATCCATAAAGCAAAGAGGAATTCATTTATAGATTCTGAATTAACCAATGAACTAAAAATCAACAGTGGTTGTACACGAGCACTAAATTGGCAGCCTGCACACTTGTGTTTCTTTAAATTTTATTTCTATTATTCTGAATACAGAAATAACTACGGATTTAGCTTCGCCTATAAAAAAGACGATTCTAGACCCCATGGAACAAAAGGTAACCATGGTAAACAGATTCTGATGACGAACGAAGGAAAGAACGACAACAAAATTAACACTGTTAGCACAAGACATTTCATCGAACATCTTACACGCAAGCACAAGGAGTGACATCAAACCTTCAATGCGAAAGCGAGAATGTGGTGATGACGTACGAAGGAAAGACGACAACAAAATTAACCTGCACATGAAGGGAACGAAGCCAAGAACTTGATATTAGACGGATGTAAGAAACAGAACTATAAAGAGCAATGGCAAAAAAATGGGTGGGGGCGAACCTCAACCAGCTGTACCCATCCAGCGGAGAAGCACCATTGCAAAAAACCTGAGAAAGGAGCGTAGGCCACTTCCTCCTCTCAGCCATCCATGGCTCGGGGCACAAAATCTGGGAGTGAAGCCCCCGTCCATCCCCTTCCCCATTGTTCCCCTACCTCCCTTCCTCCTCTCCACCACCCATGGCTTTCCACCACCAGTCGCGGGAGACGAGGCCAGGACAGGAGAGAGGATAAGCAGTAGCGGCGGCCGACGAGGGATGGAGGACGGATGCGGTCCCAGACTCGCCACGGCCTTCTGTGCCCACCCCAACTCAGGAGGTTTGTGCGGCGGTGGCTGACGAGAGAAGGAGGAGGCAGCGGACCGGGGCTGTGGTGACGATGGAGGGAAGAGGAAGAGAAAAAGAGGTGCGGCGGCGGTGCTGTGGTTGTGGTGATCTAGGAAGGAGCAGCAACGGAAAGATAAAGGAGGAAAGGGAAGTGCGCGGTCTCTCTCCACAGCTCTTAACAATTGCAGCTCGGGAATAGACCCACCAGTGCGGCGAAGGCACGTGTCCCAAGAGACCGACCAAACCCACCATACATCGACCCACGGGAGAGAGCCAGCCTGCACAAGAGATAGACGAGCACGCCCGCAAAGGACGCGCAGGCTCGACGCACGCCTCGCATAGGACGGGCCCATGGCATGGCGCTCGCACGTCTCCCCACGACGCACGACGCGGGCAGCGTGTGAGGAACGACGCGACCGGAGTAGTTGACCCGAGGAAATATCCCGCGACCGTGAGACTAAATCGCCATGAGATGCCCAGGCAATGCAGCCGCTGCAACCGACGGATGGGACCAGCAGCAGTATGGGGCCACATGTCATCGCAAAAGCGGGAGTGTGAACTAGCCGGGGTGCACATGCGCCTGCCCAGCCCACCCTGCACTGGCCCTCCAGGACGCATGACACACCGCGGCCCCTCCGTGATGCACGCCGCATGACCTTCCCGTCCAACCCATCCCAGAGGAGTCTAGCTACGGCAGCCGACAAGCGAGGCCAGTAGCAGCACGGGACCACCTGTCATCGTGTGTAGAGCGCCCAAAGCGGGTGCGCATGTGTCGTCCAACCACCCTCCGCGGCTTCCCAAGACGCACGACGCGAGCAGCGGGTCCAGGACGCATGGCGCGAGCGGCGGATCGAACGCGCGGCGCGCGAGGACAGGCTCGTTCTCACCCGCCTGCGTTTCACCCAGCCAATAGCGCTGTCAGAAGAGCCCACCAGTCATGGACGTGGAAAAAATCAACCACGGGATGAAAACGGGAGTCAACAAGCAGACAACATCGAACGGCTAAGTGGACACGGTTGACCAGAAAAAGATCGATCGAAGGGCCAACGAAGAGCGAAATCGAGCGACCCCCTAAAAAGCGGGGAATCCATAAAGCAAAGAGGAATTCATTTATAGATTCTGAATTAACCAATGAACTAAAAATCAAAAGTGGCTGTACACGAGGACTAAATTGGCAGCCTGCACACTTGTGTTTCTTTAAATTTTATTTCTATTATTCTGAATACAGAAACAACTATGGATTTAGCTTCGCCTATAAAAAAAGATGATTCTAGACCCCATGGAACAAAAGGTAACCATGGTAAATAGATTCTGATGATGAACAAAGGAAAGAACGATAACAAAATTAACACTGTTAGCACAAGACATTTCATCGAACATCTTACAGGTAAGCACAAGGAGTGACATCAAACCTTCAATGCGAAAGTGAGAATGTTGCGATGACGTACGAAGGAAAGACGACAACAAAATTAACCTGCACATGAAGGGAACAAAGCCAAGAACTCGATATTAGACGGCTGTAAGAAACAGAACTGTAAAGAGCAATGGCAGAAAACGGGTGGGGGCGAACCTCAACCAGCTGTACCCATCCAGCGGAGAAGCACCATTGCAAAAAACCTGAGAAAGGAGCGTAGGCCACTTCCTTCTCTTAGCCATCCATGGCTCGGGGCACAAAATCTGGGAGTGAAGCCCCCGTCCATCCTCTTCCCCGTTGTTCCCCTACCTCCCTTCCTCCTCTCCACCACCCATGGCTTTCCACCACCAGTCGCAGGAGACGAGGCCAGGACAGGAGAGAGGATAAGCAGTAGCGGCGGCCGACAAGGGATGGAGGACGGATGCGGTCCCAGACTCGCCACGGCCTTTTGTGCCCGCCCCAACTCGGGAGGTTCGTGCGGCGGTGGCTGACGAGAGAAGGAGGAGGCAGCGGACCGGGGTTGTGGTGATGATGGAGGGAAGAGGAAGAGAAAAAGAGGTGCGGCGGCGGTGCTGTGGTTGTGGTGATCTAGGAAGGAGCAGCAACGGAAAGATAAAGGAGGAACGGGAAGTGCGCGGTCTCTCTCCACACCGGTCAACAAATGCAGCTCGAGAACAGACCCACCAGTGCAGCGAAGGCACGTGTCCCAAGAGAACGACCAAACCCACGGTACATCGACCCACGGGAGAGAGCCAGCCCGCGCAAGAGATAGACGAGCACGCCCGCCAAGGACGCGCAGGCTCGGTGCACGCCTCGCATAGGAGGGGCCCATGGCGTGGCGCTCGCACGTCTCCCCATGATGCACGACGTGGGCAACGTGTGAGGAACGACACGACCGGAGTAGTTGACCCGAGGAAATATCCCGCGACCGTGAGACTAAATCGCCACGAGATGCCCAGACAATGCAGCCGCTGCAACCGACGTATGGGACCAGCAGCAGTATGGGGCCACATGTCGTCGCAAAAGCGGGAGTATGAACCAGCCGGGGTGCACATGCGCCTGCCCAGCCCACCCTGCACTGGCCCTCCAGGACGCACGACACACCGCGGCCCCTCCGTGACGCATGCCGCATGACCTTCCCGTCCAACCCATCCCAGAGGAGTCTAGCTACGACAGCCGACGAGCGAGGCCAGTAGCAGCACGGGACCACCTGTCATCGCGTGTAGAGCATCCAAAGCGGGTGCGCATGCATCGTCCAACCACCCTCTGCGGCTTCCCTAGACGCACGACGCGAGCAGCGGGTCTAGGACGCATGGCGCGAGCGGCAGATCGAATGCGCGGCACGCGAGGACAGGCTCGTTCTCACCCGCCAGCGTTTCACCCAGCCAATAGCGCCGTCACAAGAGCCCACCAGTCATGGACGTGGAAAAAATCAACCACGGGATGAAAACGGGAGTCAACAAGCAGACAACATCGAACGACTAAGTGGACATGGTTGACCAGAAAAAGATCGATCGAAGGGCCAACAAAGAGCGAAATCGAGCGACCCCCTTGGAGGCCGAGTTGCCCAGCCACCTTATAGGTTTAAATTTGGTCATTTTTTGTGTTCTAAAATGCTGGCCGGCTCGCGGAAGGATGTGTTGCCGGCACACGCGCTGATTCAATGGAGGCAGGCGGGGCAGTCTGAAGCTGGTTGCATGCGGCGAGGGGGCGTGTTCAGCCGGGCCTCTTGGCTGGCGCGCCGGTTCAATGCCAACGCTATGAGAGGTCGCATCCGTGTCAGAGCAATCACTCCATCCAGTCCTTTTTTTTGGGGTATAACAAAATCTCGTTTTCCATTCACATTTTACAAGTAAAATTCATGGACAAACTATAAGTGCATCTAGTGCCACCCCTAGTTGGTTTTGGAGTATTGACGACAAAGTTGGTTGAGGGACTAATGCGTTTGTGAGAATTGCAGGATAACACAGGTAGTGTCCCTCATTGATTCGGTTTACCTACCGGAGATGACCCCTAAAAATGTATGAAGACATTGAAGACAATGGTGGTATGAGAAGATATTCATATTGAAGACTATGACATGAGAAGACATTGCGTGAAGACTATGGAGTGCGAAGACTGTGTGGTTTCGTTGTTTCCTTTTCTTCTTTGTTGAGTCATAGGAACCACCGTACTATTAAGTGGGGTCCAAGTGAACTAAGTCAGAGTGACTGAAGTGATGCTCAACCCAAATCCTATGTCTTCGAGCGAAGACAATGAGAGCAAATCTTATCAAGAGCTGGATGAGTCAGCTTTGCTTGTAGCCCAAGTAAAGTTGCCACGTGTGTTTGAAATCTGACCGTTGGAACACGTGTCAGTTCTTTAGTGACCCAGGATCATTTCGGACAAATCAGGTCGGGTTGCCTTGTGGCTATAAATAGCCCACCCCCTACACCATAAATTGGTGGCTGTTCAGAGTTAGTTTACGGCTTTTGTCGTTTTGAGAGCAACCCACCTCGAAGCCTTTGAGAGAGAAATCCTTGCGAGGACAAAGCCCAAACACCCAGAGCCAAAGAGTGTTAGGCATCACTGAAGTCTTTCTGTGTATGTGAATTACACTTGAGGACTGTGTATCCTCCAGCCGGTTAGGCGTCGCGTTCTGAGCATCCAAGAGTCATTGTGGATTGCCGGGTGAACAAAGTCTGTGAAGATTCCGAAGTCTACCTTGAAGACTTACCAGAGTGATTGGGCGAGGACTAAGTGTCCTTAGCTCAAGGGGAATAAGGTGAAGACACGGTCTTCTGAGTTGAATCTCAGCCTCCCTAACCAGACGTACAGTTGTCACAGCAACTGGAACTGGTCCAACAAATCTTGTGTCTTCAACAAGTGACTGGTTCTATCTCTTCTCTCTTTTACTTTGAGTTTGTCTTCGTGAAGTCATTGCTTATCTGTCTTATCTGATTGACTTCATTGCTTGACTACTATTGTTGATTGGCTTCATACCATCTTCCATCCTGATCCTACTACCTAGCTGCTATTAGTCTTCGTACGTTAACACTATTGCATACTTGACTATGGCTTGCTTGTTGTAGTTTATCTTCCACTGCATATCAATTAGGTCATTTCTATTGTTTGTCTTCAAAACTTCCACGTTTTGAAGACTTTGATAAAAATTGCCTATTCACCCCCCCTCTAGTCGATAACTAGCACTTTCAATTGGTATCAGAGCAAGGTACTCCCTTGTTCTGTGTGATTCGGTTTAACCACCTGGAGTTTAGCTATGTCGACTGCAGGATATAGGAATGTATCTTGCCCCACCTTTGACGGTCATGAGTATCCTCGATGGAAAGCCATGGTGAAGAAACGACTCATGGCTATGGACAGCGAACTGTGGACCGTCACTGAGATTGGTCTTACCGATCTATGCAAGATGGCGGAGGCTGATGACATTCGCAAGTACACTCTACTGAACCTCACAGCAAAGGATGTCATCTGCTCCTGCCTGTCCCGAAATCAGTTCAGGAGCGTCATGCACCTCAATCACGTGAAGCCAATCTGGGACCGGCTTTCTGAGGTCTATGAAAGTCATCTTAATCGTCATGATCCTTAAAGACTACAAGGAGTCTCTTAAAGAGATGACCTTTCCACCTGAATCGTCTTCATCTTCACCATGCCTCATGGCAGGGGGTGCTAAGGTAACTGAATGCTATCTCTCTGAAACTAGTGATGATGAATCAGGTGATGAATTTGGCCCCAGCTATGTCAAACTTGCTTCGCTTGCCACTAAACAACAAAGAGCTTTGGAAAAGATTCAAAACATGCTTAGTAAGAGCGATGATATGTTGGGCGAAGAAATGGATCAGTCAAAAGCTTTGGCTGAGAGTCTTCAGAGACTTCATTCCAAGTTTGACGCCCTTCAAGATCAACATAATGCTCTCTTGTCTGATCATGAGAAACTTTCTTCTAAATGTCTTCAAAGAGAGCAAGATCTTGAAAAGATAAGTGTGGATTATGAAGTTCTTCTAAAGAAGCACGATTCATTACTTGCTCAACAAATCAGCGTTGCTCGGGATGAATTTGAACCACCATGTTTAAAATGCATTGAGCGTGATAACGCTGCCTCTGTTGCTGAATGTTCCACTACTGCTACTATTGCTCTGTCTTCAACTACTGATGTGGTAACTAACCCCTCTTCTGAGGATACCACTACTATTGCTGATGAAAATGCTAGGTTGAAGACATTGCTTGAAACAGGGATGTATAAAAGTCTGAAAGGGCATCGCACACTTTGTGATGTCCTCAAAAAGCATATTCTGAACCAAAACCCTAGGAAAGAGGGTGTTGGGTTCGAGAGGAAAATGAATGCTGATGGTTCCTACTGGAAGCCTGAGCAGTATCCCAAAACCACATGGGTTGCTGCAAAGGAACCTTCAGTGGATCCATCCACTTTATCTGGCTTTACCTGTGCTAATCCTATTATCATTGATGAATCCTTTGATGCAAACTATAAACTGTTCAAAAATCAGAATGGTGAAGTGTTTGCCAGGTATATTGGTACTAACTGCAGGAATGGACCGCCAATGAAGAAGATCTGGGTTCCCAAAAGCTGTCTTGAGAATCTTCCTATGAATGTTGTCATGACACCACCAGGGAAGAAGACAAACCTCAGACCAAAGGCGTCACATGGTCCAACGGCTTCATACGGAAACAGGACTCACCAGAGTCACCCTAACGCCAATGTTTTGCAGGGAAATCACACTCAAACTTATGAATATGAGCGTGTGTCTTCAAACCGCTATGTTCATAATACTAAGAACTTTTCTGCTTATTCATATGAGTATCATTCATCTCCTGCAAGGCTATTTGCTAGGGCTCCAAAGCCGAAATTCTCAGATGCTGCACTTAGACTCATTGCTTCTAAGCCACCCCTAAAGATGTGGGTGGTGAAGAAGAACTAACTCTCTTTTGCAGAACATGGTCTCCAGCCAGCAATCAAAGGCATCCGATACTATTGCTGGGGACCTAAAACACAAAGGGACGCATGATAAAATGACTTACTATGTATTCCACATATGAATCGCTTACCTGTCATACTGTGTGCTAACTTTCATCTATGCTGTGATAATCCAAGTGTGCATCAAATGCTTATGCTTCACAACATACCTTGTGAAGCCTATCCTCCTAACTGCACTGTAGGGCATGTCACCAAAAGCTTCAGAATGGATTATTGACAGCGGATGCACTAATCATATGACTGGTGATCGAAGTCTTCTCATGGACTCAACCTGACGTCCATCCGACAAGAATCAAATCACATTTGCTGACACTGGTAAAGGCAAGGTATTGGGTCTAGGTAGAGTTGCAATCTCAAAGGATCAACACATGGATAAAGTGATGCTTGTTGAATCCCTTGGATTCAACTTAATGTCTGTCTCGATGCTTTGTGACTTAAACATGATTGTGATATTTGGAAAATATTGTTGCCTTGTACTAATGGAATCTGACAAGTCTCTAGTCTTTGAAGGGTATAGGAAAGGTGATCTATACATGGTAGATTTCTCAGCAGGTCCACAGCTTGCCGTATGTCTTCTTGCAAAAGCTTCAGAATGTTGGCTCTGGCATCGAAGGCTGGGGCATGCTGGCATGAGGAACTTACACACTCTCGTCAAGAAGAAGCATGTCATAGGCATCGAAGGTGTCAAGTTCAAGAAAGATCATTTGTGTGGTGCCTGCGAAGCTGGGAAGATGACGAGGGCCAAGCACCCCTCGAAGACAATCATGACGACATCTCAACCCTTTGAGCTGTTGCACATGGACTTATTTGGCCCTACTCACTGCTCCACCCTCACAACAACGGCGTGTCTCTATGGCTTCGTCATTGTTGATGACTACTCAAGATACACATGGGTGCACATAATTCTCTACAAGACTGAAGTACAAGATGTCTTCAGACGATTCACCAATCGAGCAATGAACAATTATGGCGTCAAGATCAAGCATATTAGAAGTGATAACGGCACTGAATTCAAGAACACCGGCCTTGATCTTTATCTGGATACAATGTGAATCACTCATGAATTTTCTGCTCCATATACACCTCAACAAAATGGCATTGTTGAGCGCAAAAACATAACCCTCATTGAGATGGCTCGAACAATGCTCAACGAGTACAAGACACCAAGAAAGTTCTGGCCTGAAGCTATTGATACAGCTTGTCACATCATCAACCGTGTCTACATACATAAGCTTCTGGGCAAAACATCCTATGAGCTCCTTACTGGCAAGAAGCCAAATGTCAGCTACTTCAGAGTCTTCGATGCTCGGTGCTGGATCAAGGATCCCCATCACAAGTCAAAATTTGAACCCAAAGCTCACGAAGGCTTCGTGCTTGCTATGGAAAGGATTTGCACTCTTACAGAGTCTTCAACCTCTTCCACTACAAAATCGTTGAAACAGTGGATGTGCGATTTGATGAAACCAATGGTTCACAATGAGAGCTCCTGCCAAGCACACTTGATGAAGCTCCTTCCAGTGAATCTATCAAGATGATGGGAACTGGTGAAATCATGCCCTCTGAAGCACAGCCTGAAGAGGAACTTATCATCTCTGCACCAAATCAACCTGAAGACAATGCCCAGACCGAAGACAATACTTCCAATGATGACAATGATCAGCATGAGCAAGGTCTTTGTCCAGTGCATCCTCGTGTTGCAAATGAAGTACAAATCGAGAAGATAATTGATAGAATCAACGCACCTGGTCCGCTTACTCGATCAAGAGCAACATAGCTAGCAAATTTCTGTGGGCATTTTTCATTTGTATTGATATCTGAACCCAAGAAAGTTGCTGAAGCCTTTATGGAACCTGAATGGATTCAAGCCATGCAAGAAGAACTTCAACAGTTCAAGCTGAATAATGTTTGGGAACTTGTCAAGCGCCCTGACCCTCGCAAGCATAACATTATTGGCACAAAATGGATATATCGGAACAAACAAGATGACCATGGTCAAGTCATCAGAAACAAAGCACGTCTTGTGGCACAAGGATATGAAAAGTGCATTTCTCAATGGCAAGATTGAAGAAGAAGTATATGTCGCTCAACCACCTGGCTTTGAAGATCCAAAACATCCTGATATGGTGTACAAACTCAACAAAGCATTGTATGGCCTCAAACAAGCTCCTCGCACTTGGTATGATACAATCAAAGACTTCCTGAAGAGCAAGGGCTTCAAACCTGGATCCCTCGATCCCACACTCTTCACGAAGACATATGATGGTGAACTGTTTGTGTGCAAAATATATGTGGATGACATTATCTTCGGCTGCACCAACCAGAAGTATAGTGATGAGTTTGGATACATGATGCAAGAGCAATATCAGATGTCCATGATGGGAGAGCTGAAGTTCTTCCTTGGTCTTCAAATTCGTCAGCAAAGAAATGGCATCTTCATATCTCAAAGATTGTCTGAAGAAGTTTGGAATGCAAGATTGCAAAGGTTACACGACGCCAATGCCAGCCAAACATCATATTGGTCCCGACGACAATGGTAAAGAGTTTGATCAAAAGGTATACCGCTCCATGATTGGTTCTTTACTTTACCTATGTGCATCTAGGCCAGATATTATGCTTAGTGTTTGCATTTGTGCTCGATTCCAAGCGGCACCAAAGGAATCGCATCACTTAGCTGTGAAGCGAATTCTTAGATATTTGGCTTACACCCCAACACTCGGATTATGGTATCCAAAGGGCTCAAGGTTTGATCTAGTTGGATTCTCGGATGCTGATTATGCTGGTGACTAGATGGATCGCAAGTCTACATCAGGCACATGTCATTTTCTTGGTCGATCACTTGTATGTTGGTCTTCAAAGAAGCAGAATTGTGTATCACTCTCAACTGCTGAATCTGAATACATTGCTGCTGGATCCTGTTGTGCTCAGCTTCTATGGATGAAGCAAACTCTCAAGGACTATGGCATCAACCTGAAACAAGTACCTCTCTTCTGCGACAACGAAAGTGCCATCAAGATAGCCAACAATCCAGTTCAGCACTCGAAGACAAAGCACATTGAAATTCATCATCATTTTCTCAGAGATCATGTCATGAAGAAAGATATTGACATCATTCACGTCAACACTGAAGAACAACTGGCAGATATCTTCACAAAGCCCTTGGATGAGAAAAGGTTTTGCAAGTTACGGTGTGAGCTAAATATCTTGGAATCCTCAAATGTCCTGTGATTAGGCACACATCCTAACACTTATGCATGTTGATGACTTAGATGTGCAACACACAAAGTAATGTATATCTTCAATCAATGAAGATTTACACTCTGAGTGTGAATACATTAATATGGAATTTGACTTCGGAGCACCACGATAATTGTGCGCCGTGTCTGGGTCTAATACTTCCTAATGCCACCACCAAATTTCTCTGTTTGAAGTGTTTCACTCATGGCGTTATTTTTGCAAAGACTACGCATATTGATTTGTCTTCAACTTTCAACTTATCTTCATGATTTACTTCACTATGTTGAGTTGATTGCTTTCTCATATATATATACTAGTATTTTGTCCTCTACAGCATTCACTTATAGCTATGTCTTCAAGTTGAATCTTTTTGAACTAAGTGAATGTGATCGGACCCTAACCTCTCTATGCTTTCTATCTCAAACTCTATCTGTCTAAATCATATGCATTCTATTGAAACTGTCGAATGTCTTCTCTGCATCCTAGTCAGCAGAAGACACAGTGGCAAACATCAAGTCCTATTTAAATGATTCATCTTTATTGTCGAAATCCGGAGAAGCCGGAACAACTCTCCGACATGCCTGGCGGGCGTGGGAACGTGGGACAACTCTGAGTATGTTGCATGCTTGCCACGTGTCCCACGGATGTGAACAAATAGGGGCACCTGCGTAATTGCGTTGTGCCGCACACCTACTTATAAAAACGTGTCCCCTGCGGTCAAGAAAACCTTCTTCCACCTCTCCACCTCGTCAAAACCCTAGCGCCACCGCTAGCTCTCGACGATGCTGGCGACGAAGCGCTTAGCTGCCGCGACTTCTCCGACGTCGTCCTCACGCCGGTCGCGGACATCGTCCTCTTCGCCGCCGCCGTAGGTGTCCTCCGTCGCCAAGTTAGGGCATGGTGGACTGAACTGCTCGGTCTCCAAATTCTTCCCATCTAGCAGTTCTTCGTGTGGTAAATATAACTCTATTTTTACTCGCCTTTTGATCCTCAATGGTTCATGCAGTTTACCAAAACTGGTTTTTGTCTATACAAAGTTAGATCTACTCTGTCTGCATCTCATACTGCCTAGTATATTCACTTAAGCTTCACATCTAGTTAGATTCCTCACTTGTACTTATTCACGGATTCGTACAAATCTGGAACCGACTCTCAACATATAAGTGAATGTCTTCGCAACATGAGGTCAATGTCTTCAAACTGATATATCTTCAAAATCTTCTGAGAATGCATATGACCTCTTCCCCTTCCCTCGCATCTATAATGCTGTCACAGGTACATGTCCGTGGGAGAATCCCTAGGTTCTCATAGTCTGCATTCGTTTGCAGAATTCTTACAGCAACACATTGATTCTCCTGAAGCCAGTTCCTGTCTGACCAGCAAGCGAAAGCCTTTGAAGCCTTTGAACATATTAAAACCGTTCAGTTTGAAGTTCATGGCTGCAGAGAAATCAGTAAGGAAGGGTGGCAGACAGCGTCGTGAGGGAACTTCAAAGGATCTTCCTGATGATCTTGCAGAAATATATAAAACAGATCCTGAAGAAGATTACAATCAGCGCAAGACTCGAATCCAATGGATTCGACGCTATTGGGCTGAACAGTGGTACAAGTACAAGTTCGTCACCCATGAGTACGCAGAGAAAAATGCTATGAAGAGCCCTTGGGGTGATATTCTCTATCGAGGCCTTCCCCCCAAGAACAAAGCTGAAGCCATTGCGCAAGAATTCTATCCTTGCATGGTCCATGGACCACAGCCTGAAGAAGCCGACCCATCATCATTGCTCTGGTGTCATGACGACAATCTCTTCAAGCGCAACTTCCAGTTTGCTAAGGCTTCGGCAAAGGAAAAAAAGAAGTCATGGGGATTAGACTCCAATCCTGGCCCCTCTGCTCCCCGTGATGATGGCACACATGAAGCTGAAGAAAACAGAATTGGCCCCTTTGCAAACCTTGATGGCCTCATCTCCTACATCTTGGTACAAGGTGCCAAAGTGGATCATTCTGACAATGATGCTGATTCTGATGAAGCCCCAGCTCCTACTCCAAGGCCGCAGAAGCCAAAGAAGATTAAGGCTTCATCATCAGCTGCACCTCCAAAAGCTTCTCGTGTGAAGCCACTGGCCACTGCACCTCCTGAAGCCAGTGTGCAGTCTAAAGATCAGTCCCACATCTCCAAGAAGACGGAGAAGAAAAAGCAACTTGTCAAGCGTACTGATCAGGCTTTGACTCCTGCTGCTATTCTGTGTGCAGAGCCCATTGATCTGTCCAGTGATGAAGATCTTGCTGATGATGCCCTTGAGCAACTGATAAAGAGCAAGGAAGAAGCAGAAATCTTCAACAACTTGCCTCTCTTTGATGTGGCAATCATCCATAACTTCATTGATGAGTGGTTCGACTCCCCCAATCTAAGCTTTGAAGATTTGCAGCTTCCTATTGGCCTCAGCGTCTCTTTCAATGGCGCCATTGCTTCTAAGCTAGCTCTTGCTTAGCGCATCGTTGAGCTGAAGAACAAAATTGATTATGAGAAGGCTCAATTCAAGAAGCATGTGGCGAAGCTCAGTGTCCAAGATGTCAGAAACTTCAAGGTCATGCTGCATGAGCTTAAAGAAGCTTTTCTGAAGAAGCGCCAAGAAGCTCAAGGCTCTCGTGAGCGCATGAAGAGTTTGGCTGATAAGTGTGTGCTTGCCTACAATGAGGCTGAGAAGCGCAAGTCACTTGGCCGTCCTGGCATTGACCCTAGGATGGCTGCAAAGAAAAAGAAGAAGCTTCCTGCTGACCAGCCTGCACCTTCAAGCCAAGAAGCCCCTCGCATTATCTTCCCAAGCAGCATGACTGGCTCGAAGCCAAAGGTCACCACAACCGCTTCAGAACAGAAGAAGACGAGGGTTGCCGAGGCTGAAGCTAGAAAGAGGAAGAATACTAAAGCCTCTGATGCCACTCCCTCCAAGAAGAAGCGCAAGACCAAGAAGAATCGGGCTGCTTCCACAGAGCCCCTTGTTGTTGAACCCATCTCAGTGGTTCGTCCTGCATCCACTACCCAAGAACTTTGCATGACTGTTCATGAGCCTGCTTCCACAGAGGCTCCTGAAGCTCAAGAGATTCCAGCAGTCGATCCCATCACTGCTGAAGACATTGGTCATCATGACAATGTTGAAGATGATGAAGTTCTTCCTCAAATCGAATACAATGTGGTATCATCGCCTGTTCGTACGAACAGCGAACTCATCAGCATTGGTCGTCCTCTGATGCCAATTGCTCAGGATGCTTCATGGGCTGATCGCCCGCAAGAACAAGACTCCCCCAGTACTCCCCAACAACAACAAACCACACCATCCGTACAAGTTGAAGAGGATGAGGACCTGGCCACTCCATCTCCAAAGGCGTCGCCTGTACTGCAAAGGCTTCGCAAAGGACCAAGGCCTCAAGCCCCTCTTCCAAGTGTTCCAGAAGGAGAAGTGCACCATCAACCTGTTGCACGTCAAGTGTTATCAGAAGCCTCTCCAACTGTGAATGTCTCCGAGTCTGAAGCACCAGCTGCTGAAGACAATTCGGCTGCATCAGCCGACGAAGAACGTCAAGAAGAACGTGTCCCTACTCCCCCCATTCCAGAAGAAGAAGTTCATGAAGTGAACGTGTCTGTGCCTGACCCTCCTGTTCATCAAGAGGAGGTTGAAAATGTTGAAGCTGCCACCACCAACAACAATGAAGCCGATGACGTTGTCATGGCTGACGCTAATGTGGAGCTTGAACCAACCAGTGTGCCTGAAGCTAATGAGGCCACTGCACCTGAAACTAATGAGGTAACTGCTCCTGAAGCACCTGTCGTGCAGCCTGAAGCCACAGTTGCTGCCACTGCTCCTGTTCCGCCACCAAGGCCCTATACAATCGAGCAAGCATACAACCATGGCAAGCTAATCACAGTAAGATGGCCCGTTCTGGTCCCTCCGCCTAATGTCTCTGGTCCTCAATTTGACTATCACATTGAGCATAGGCCTCAGGTCCAGAAGCCCAAGCCAAGACTGCCAAGGTTTCCAGGTACTGCAAACTCACCAGGGTCTTTCAATGCAAATGGCTTCAAGAGCCACAACACATTCTTTGACAGCTCAAAGAACCCCTACACGAAGCCAAGAATATCATCAGATCGGTTCTGGAGTCATCAGCAACGAAGCTATTACTCCTGTGTTCTGTATGATCAAGGGTGCATTTTCCCTCATATGCGCCTCGACACTGAAGCCATTGCTGGACTACCGTGCTTAGAAGAAGCACTTGATTGCTTTTGTGATGCTGGTCTGCTCATCTTTGTGACAGACAAAGAACACTGGAATGAAGAGCTATTGCTTCAATTCTATGCTACTCTACACATTCACGGTTATAACCGGGATATGAAGATATGGGTTCTCGAGTGGATGATAGGAAATGTTCATCATGAAGCCAAAGCTCTCGACATCATTGAGCTTACAGGCCTATCCACTCCCGGAGAACTCTATGAACCTGGTTGTCAAAATCACCGCAATGCTCTGGAAAGCATCTTCCATAAGCCTGAACCAAATATGAGTCAGATGTTGAGCATGATGAAGCCTTTGCCACGTGATGCTGAATACCCAAAGGAGTTCTTTGTTGAAGATCTTGAGTATCTGCCACGCACAATATATCATATTATCAGGTGGACTCTCTGGCCTATCAAAGGACATTCATCAGCTACAAAACTCGAAGGAGCCATGATTACATTGGTCTTCTACATTCTCAATGGCATCAACTTCAATGTGCAAGATTTCTTCATCAGGCAACTGGCTGCATCTGGATCTGGTCTGTTTGGTCTGAAGTTTTATGCTCCATGGGTCATGCGCCTCATCAAGCGACACTCATCTGTCAACTATCAACCATCTGCTCGCAATCATGTGATCTTCCTACCAGAGGTTGATATGTCAGTTGAAGCCATATATCCTGACCCTGCCAAGAAGCCTCTTTGTCTTCAGAATGCCGAGCACCAAAGCTTCACTCAACCCATTGAAGGTGTTCAAGCAGCAACACAAATCTATCCATTGGCTGGAAATACTCGTCTGCCTCATCGAGCACCTACTGAAGCCACTGAAAGCACCATTGCCCAAAGGCCTCGGAAGCGTTCTCGCGTTCTCAATGACCGAGAACTTCTTGTGGCCCTTCATCAGAAATAGGATAAACATCACTTTTGGCTCAAAAGACAGATGCAAAGTCTCTTGGTGGATGTAAATCGCATTCGCAACCTTGCCACCAAGAATGCTTTTGTCGCTCATGAAACTTGTCGGCGATCATGGAAGAGTTTGACCCTGCTTAGTGCTGAAGCAGATCTTCAAGATGATGGCTTCAATGAAAGATTCCAGTTTGACTCCACTCCTCCACGGAATGCTGTCCTACGAAGAACTCCATCTCTTGAAGACTCTGATTATTATTCCTCCGTGGCAACTGTCAATGCCAGAGTGATCAATGACGAAGATGATGCTACTTCACCACCTCCTACTACTGCACGCATCGACACTGCACCAAGTTCGTCTGCACCGCCAACCAGCTACGATAACCCTGCTGCTTCACCTACTCATGAGAACGAGTAGATGCTCTATGTCTTCAAACCTTTTTGGTCCTTATTGACAAAAGGGGGAGAAGCGTATGAGTTGATAGTCTTCAAGCGGGTTCATAAGGGTGGTTGCTTTATATTTTTGCCTAGTGCTTACAACTCTTGCCTTTTATACACTTCGTTCTTTGAGTTGTAACACTTAAACTTGATGGTCGTCTGCTACTTATTTGCTTTACTGTGATGCGATGATAACTTCCGCACTTAGATCATCCTGCAAACGTCCATTTTTCATTACGCATGTCATCCTATATGCTATATCATTTCATGCATGATGAATTATCTTCATAAGTTGAAGTGGATCTCCACAAGTACAACCTGCCATGTGCATTTGCATTCCAAAAGCAAAATTACTTATATGCACATCTTCAGGGGGAGCCCTTGCTACTTACGAAGACAATTTCCTATCCTTTACAATTTCACATACTTTATCCCCATTGAAAACTTCAACCAGTTTGTCATCAATCACCAAAAAGGGGGAGATTGTAAGTGCATCTAGTGCCACCCCTAGTTGGTTTTGGAGTATTGACGACAAAGTTGGTTGAGGGACTAATGCGTTTGTGAGAATTGCAGGATAACGCAGGTAGTGTCCCTCATTGATTCGGTTTACCTACCGAAGATGACCCCTAAAAATGTATGAAGACATTGAAGACAATGGTGGTATGAGAAGATATTCATATTGAAGACTATGACATGAGAAGACATTGCATGAAGACTATGGAGCGCGAAGACTGTGTGGTTTCGTTGTTTCCTTTTCTTCTTTGTTGAGTCATAGGAACCACCGTACTGTTAAGTGGGGTCCAAGTGAACTAAGTCAGAGTGACTGAAGTGATGCTCAACCCAAATCCTATGTCTTCGAGCGAAGACAATGAGAGCAAATCTTATCCAGAGCTGGATGAGTCAGCTTTGCTTGTAGCCCAAGTAAAGTTGCCGCGTGTGTTTGAAATCTGACCGTTGGAACACGTGTCAGTTCCTTAGTGACCCAGGGTCATTTCGGACAAATCAGGTCGGGTTGACTTGTGGCTATAAATAGCCCACCCCCTACACCATAAATTGGTGGTTGCTCAGAGTTAGTTTACGGCTTTTGTCGTTTTGGGAGCAACCCACCTCGAAGCCTTTGAGAGAGAAATCCTTGCGAGGACAAAGCCCAAACACCCAGAGCCAAAGAGTGTTAGGCATCACTGAAGTCTTTCTGTGTGTGTGAATTAGACTTGAGGATTGTGTATCCTCCAGCCGGTTAGGCATCGCGTTCTGAGCATCCGAGAGTCATTGTGGATTGCCGGGTGAACGAAGTCTGTGAAGGTTCGGAAGTCTACCTTGAAGACTTACCAGAGTGATTGGGTGAGGACTAAGTGTCCTTAGCTCAAGGGGAATAAGGTGAAGATACGGTCTTCTGAGTTGAATCTCAGCCTCCCTAACCAGACGTACAGTTGTCACAGCAACTGGAACTGGTCCAACAAATCTTGTGTCTTCAACAAGTGACTGGTTCTATCTCTTCCCTCTTTTACTTTGAGTTTGTCTTCGTGAAGTCATTGCTTATCTGTCTTATCTGATTGACTTCATTGCTTGACTACTATTGTTGATTGGCTTCATACCATCTTCCATCCTGATCCTACTACCTAGCTGCTATTAGTCTTCGTACGTTAACACTATTGCATACTTGACTATGGCTTGCTTGTTGTAGTTTATCTTCCGCTGCATATCAATTAGGTCATTTCTATTGTTTGTCTTCGAAACTTCCACGTTTTGAAGACTTTGATAAAAATCGCCTATTCACCCCCTCCTCTAGTCGATAACTAGCACTTTCACAAACTTTGACCCAAAATACGATGGGGACTAGTAAACCAGAACGGAGGTAGTAGTTTTTTATCAAAGAAGGGTTTCCCTCTTCCAATTTTCATTACTGAAAACTAACATCTAATCCATAGTATTTGCCCTAGAACTAAGAGGTTCAACATCTCGCAACATAAACCCATACAACCATATGCCAAGGAGGTAGTAGTTATGAATTCCATTTTTGCTCCATACCAATCGTTCTAAAAACTACTTAGTACTTATAACGCGCCATTGTAAATCGGAACTCTTACCCCGCTAAAAAATGATATTTTAAAAGTGGCTACTCGATCTGTGGCAACTGGCGAGCCACCGCCTCCAGGTCGTTCACATGTGGTCCCGACCATCAACTCCTATGGATCAAATTATCACGCGAGATGACTATTCCTACAAAGGTGCGCTGCACCACGTACCCGGTACCCGCGCATGCAGCAATCGTGCACCTAGGATTTTAGGGTTTATTTGTTAACGGTGACTTTATGTTACTCTCATGTGTGCGAGACAGCGAGAGATCGACTGCGTGTGTGCACCTCTTCTCTTTGTATATGTACTCCACCGTTTTTCTGGTGTCCAAAAAATTATACAGTGGTAATAACTACTAGCAATGTGTCAGTGCGTTGCCACACAATCAAAGTAGATTAATACATATTCACCGATTTGATAGAAAAAAGAGTCTAGTTTTGAAATATGTATATCACTAAAAAATATGTTATGTTTCACTCAAAATATATTCCTTTGGCGGTTTTGATGAGATAAGGGAGGAATGTTGTTGGTTTCAAGATTCGAGATGTGGTATATGTCTAATTTCTACTCTTACTAGCAAGATGCCCTTGCGTTGCATGGAACATCAAGATCTTGTGGGAGAAAAGGATGAACGAGGGAAGGCATTATCTGCAAATATGGAGAGGAGTGCAGGTAAATTGCCATAGTTTCCTTCCTATCCGTTAGATATAGATCGGACGACCTATATTGCAGGATGGCAGGCACACCATCATCACCGACTATGCTTTTTATAAGAGTAGAGATTAAAAATAGAGTTGGTGATGATGGTGTCCCTGCCATCCTGCAATATAGGCCGTCTGATTTATATCTGACGGATAGGAAGGAAACTATGGCAATTTTGCAAAAGATACCCACACCCCTCTCCACATTTGCAAATAAGGCCTTCCCTCGTTCATCCTTTTCTCCCACAAGATAAACCACTCATACAAATGCATCTTGATGTTCCATGCAATGCATGGTCATCTTGCTAGTTGTTGCAAAAAGCCCATGTGTGAGAGAGATAGGGAGAGAGGAGGAGGACGGAGTGCATGTGTGACAAAGACATAAAGAGTGTGTGTGCGAGAGGTATCAGCTTAAAATGAGGCGATAGTGTGTGTGTGCACGATCGAGAGGGCGTGTCTCAAGAAGGGAAGAAAAATATACATAGATACAAGGAGTGCGTGAGAGACATGTATGCGATAGTGGAAGCACGAGTGTGCAGGTGTATAAACCTATCTAGAGGCTAGTCGATAAATGTTTGTGAGACAAATACGAGTCGGGTGCGAAACTGAGAGTTTTGTGTACGTGTGAGAGAGATGGTAGTCGAGAAGGGGAGTGGAAACAGGACTTGTGTGTGTGTGAGAGAGAGAGAGGGGGGGGAGTTTGTTTGATCGGTGAACAAATGAATAATGTTAGTTTTATAGCTGGGATGGAGACGGAAAGGAGACCGCAACAAATGTTGTGTCTGCAGGAGAGAGTAATTTTAGTGGTATGAGTCATATCTAGAGACACATAGGGTGTGTGAGAGAAACCCACAGAGAGAAAGACAAAGTGAAAGACGAGTGAGCCTATGTGGCGGTGAAAAAGAAAGCTTAGATACCTAGTGATACCTGATACGTCTCCAACGTATCTATAATTTTTGATGTATTCATGCCATGTTTACAATATTGTTACATGATTTTGGTATGATTTGATTAGAACTAACCCGGACTAACGTTGTTTTCAGCATAACCGTGGTGTTGTTTTTGTGCAGAAATAAAAGTTCTCGGAATGCGCTGAAAATCAACGGAGGTTTTTTTTGGAAAATATAAAAAATACTAGAACGAAGAGTTACCGGAGGGGAGTCCTGTGGGCCCCACGAGGATGGAGGGCGCGCCCCCTGCCTCGTGGACTCTCCGTGGGGCCCCCTGACGTGAGAATGACGCCAAAAATTCCTATAAATATAGAAACCCCTGAAAAGAAACCTAGATCCGGAGTTCCGCCACCACAAGCCTCTGTAGCCACCAAATACAAATCGGGACCCTGTTCCGGCACCCTGCCGGAGGGGGGATCCATCACCGTTGGCCATCTTCATCATCCCGACGCTCTTCATGACGAGGAGGGAGTAGTTCACCCTCGGGGCTAAGGGTATGTAACAATAGCTATGTGTTTGATCTCTCTCTCTCTCTATCGTGTTCTTGATTTGGCACGATCTTTATGTACCGCGAGCTTTGCTATTACATTTGGATCTTATGATGTTTATCCCCCGCTATCATCTTGTAATGAATTGAGTTTTCCCTTTGAAGTTATCTTATCGGATTGAGTCTTTAAGGATTTGAGAACACTTGATGTATGTCTTGCGTGGGATACCCGTGGTGACAACGGGGTATTCTATTGATTCACTTGATGTATGTTTTGGTGATCAACTTGCAGTTTCATGACCTTGGGAATCTATGGATAGGGGTTGGCGCATGTTTTCGTCTTGACTCTTCGGTAGAAACTTTGGGGCACTCTTTGAAGTTCTTTGTGTTGGTTTGAATAGATGAATCTGAGATTGTGTGATGCATATCATATAATCAAACCCGCGGATACTTGAGGTGACATTGGAGTATCTAGGTGACATTAGGGTTTTGGTTGATGTGTGTCTTAAAGTGTTATTTCACTATGAACTCTAGGGTTGTTTGTGACACTTATAGGAATAGCCCAATGGATTAATCGGAAAGAATAACTTTGAGGTGGTTTTGTACCCTACAATAATCTCTTCGTTTGTTCTCCACTATTAGTGACTTTGGAGTTACTCTTTGTTGCATGTTGAGGGATAGTTATATGATCCAATTATGTTATCCTTGTTGAGAGAACTTGCACTAGTGAAAGTATGAACCCTAGGCCTTGTTTCGAAGCATTACAATACCGTTTGTGCTCACTTTTATCATTAGTTACCTTGCTGTTTTTATATTTTCAGATTATAGAAACCTATATCTACCATCCATATTGCACTTGTATCACCATCTCTTCGCCGAACTAGTGCACCTATACAATTTACCATTGTATTGGGTGTGTTGAGGACACAAGAGACTCTTTGTTATTTGGTTGCAGGGTTGCTTGAGAGAGACCATCTTCATCCTATGCCTCCCACGGACTGATAAACCTTAGGTCATCCACTTGAGGGAAATTTGCTACTGTCCTACAAACCTCTGCACTTGGAGGCCCAACAACGTCTACAAGAAGAAGGTTGCGACATCAAGCTCTTTTCTGGCGCCGTTGCCGGGGAGGTTAGTGCTTGATGGTATATCTTTAGATCTTGCAATCGAATCTTTTTCTTTCTTGTTTTATAACTAGTTTAGTTTATCAAAGAAAACTACAAAAAATGGAATTGAGGGTGCCTCGTATGCTTCCTCTTTTTAATATCTTTCGTGAAAATGATGGTAAGGAAAATTGTGCTCAAGTGTTAGAAGAAGAATGCATTAAAATATTTGGCATAAAATATTTGAATGATGAGCATGATTGCAATGTTGGTAGTATGAATTCTTTGAATATCCATGATGCTAATGATATGCAGAACTACAAGCTTGGGGATGCTATGTTTGATGAATATGATATTTTTAGTCCCCCAAGTTTTGATGAGAAAATATATTATGATGATAGCATGCCTCCTATTTATGATGATTATATTGATGAAAGTGGATTTGGAGAGGTCATGACTTTATTTAGTGATGAATCCACTATTTCGGAAGAGGTTCCAATTGATTATGAGAACAAAGTTGCTATCTATGATGATTATTGTGATGACATGTATGCTATAAACAATAATGATAACCATGAAACTTGTCATCTTGATTTTAATTTTCAATTGAACTATGCCTCACATGCTAGTTATTTTGTTGAGTTTGCTCCCACTACTATTCATGAGAAGAAATTTGCTTATGTGGAGATTAATAAAATTTCTATGCTTGTAGGTCATGAAAAGAATGATTTTTGTGATGGTTATATTCTTGAATTCATTCATGATGCTACTGAAAATTATTATGAGGGAGAAATATATGCTTGTAGGAATTGCAATAATATCAAGTTTCCTCTCTATGTGTTGAAAATCTTGAAGCTATGCTTGTTTTGCTTTCCTATGCTAGTTGATTCTTGTTCATATAAGTTGTTTGCTCACAAAATCCCTATGCATAGGAAGTGGGTTAGACTTAAATGTGCTAGTCATATTCTTCATGATGCTCTCATTATCTTTCAATTCTTATCTTTTATGTGAGCATCATTGAAATCATCATGCCTAGCTAAAAAGGCATCAAAGAAAAGCGCTTGTTGGGAGACAACCCAATATTTACCCCTAATGTTTTTGTGTGTCCACATGATTAAGCTACTGTACTAATCATGTTTATAGCTTTTTTTTCAATAAAGTGCCAAGTAGAACCTTTGGGAAGACTTGGGTGAAAGTTAATGCGATCTTGCTGTAAAAAACAGAAACTTTGCACTCACGAGAATAATTGTCATTTTTAACAGAAGATGGATTTTAGGTTTATTATTTTTTCAGAAGATTAATAAACAAATTCCTCAAGTCCACCAATTTATTTCAGAATTGTTGGAGTTACAGAAGTATTCGAGAGTTACAGATTACTACAGACTGTTCTGTTTTTGACAGATTCTGTTTTCTATGTGTTGTTTGCTTATTTTGATGAATATATGAGTAGTATCGGAGGGTATGAACAATTGAGAAGTTGGAATACAGTACATATTACACCAATATGAATAAAGAATGAGTTCACAACAGTACCAAAAGTGGTGATTTATTTTCTTATACTAATGCAGCTTACGAATTTTCTGTTGAGTTTTCTAATACGTCTCCAACGTATCTATAATTTATGAAGCATCCATGCTATTATATTATCTGTTTTTGAATGATTATTGTCTTTATTATACACTTTTATATTATTTTTGTGACTAACCTATTAACCGGAGGCCCAGCCCATATTGCTGTTTTCTTGCCTATTTCAGTGTTTCGAAGAAAAGGAATATTAAACGAAGTCCAAACGGAATGAAATCTTCGGGAGCGTGATTTTTGGAACGAACATGATCCAGGAGACTTGGAGTTCACGTCAGAGAAGCTTCAAGGAGGCCAGGAGATAGGAGGGCGCCCCCCTACTGGGCGCGCCCCCCTGTCTCGTGGGACCCTCGAGCACCCCCCGATCGACTTCTTTCACCTATATAATCCCATATACCCTAAAAACATCGAAGGAGAAGATAGATCGGGAGTTCCGCCGCCGCAAGCCTCTGTATCCACCAAAAACCAATTGGGACCCTGTTTCGGCACCCTGCCGGAGGGGGGATCCCTCACCGGTGGCCATCTTCATCATCCCGACGATCTCCATGACGAGGAGGGAGTAGTTCACCCTCGGGGCTGAGGGTATGTACCAGTAGCTATGTGTTTGATCTCTCTCTCTCTCATATTCTCTCTCGTGTTCTCTCTATGGCACGATCTTGATGTATCGCGAGCTTTGCTATTATAGTTGGATCTTATGATGTTTCTCCTCCTCTACCCTCCTGTGATGAATTGAGTTTTCCCTTTGAAGTTATTTTATCGGATTGAGTCTTTAAGGATTTGAGAACACTTGATGTATGTCTTGTCATGCTTATCTATGGTGACAATGGGATATTCACGTGATCCACTTGATGTATGTTTTGGTGATCAACTTGCGGGTTCCGTCCATGAACCTATGCATAGGGGTTGGCACACGTTTTTGTCTTGACTCTCCGGTAGAAACTTTGGGGCACTCTTTGAACTACTTTGTGTTGGTTGAATAGATGAATCTGAGATTGTGTGATGCATATCGTATAATCATGCCCATGGATACTTGAGGTGACAATGGAGTATCTAGGTGACATTAGGTTTTTTTTATTTGTGTCTTAAGGTGTTATTCTAGTATGAACTCTATGATAGATCGAACGGAAAGAATAGCTTCATGTTATTTTACTACAGACTCTTGAATAGATAGATCAAAAAGGATAACTTTGAGGTGGTTCCGTACCCTACCATAATCTCTTCATTTGTTCTCCGCTATTACTAGCTTTGGAGTGACTCTTCGTTGCATGTTGAGGATAGTTATGTGATCCAATTATGTTATTATTGTTGAGAGAACTTGCACTAGTGAAAGAATGAACCTTAGGCCTTGTTTCCTAGCATTGCAATACCATTTACGCTCACTTCTACCACTTGTTACCTTGCTGTTTTTATAATTTCAGATTACAAATACCTTTATCTACCATCCATTTTGCACTTGTATCACCATCTCTTCGCCGAACTAGTGCACCTATATAATTTACCGTTGTATTGGGTGTGTTGGGGACACAAGAGACTCTTTGTTATTTGGTTGCAGGATTGCTTGAGAGAGACCATCTTCATCCTATGCCTCCCACGGATTGATAAACCTTAGGTCATCCACTTGAGGGAAATTTGCTACTGTCCTACAAACCTCTGCACTTGGAGGCCCAACAACGTCTACAAGAAGAAGGTTGTGTAGTAGACATCAAGCTCTTTTCTAGCGCCGTTGCCGGGGAGGTGAGTGCTTGAAGGTATATCTTTAGATCTTGCAATCGAATCTTTTTGTTTCTTGTTTTATCACTAGTTTAGTTTATAAAGAAAACTACAAAAAATGGAATTGAGTTTGTCTCATACGCTTCATCTTTTTAATATCTTCCGTGAGTATGATGAAAAGGAAAATTGTGCTCAAGTGCTAGAAGGAGAAATCTATAAAATGCTTGATACTAAATCTTTGAATGATGAGCATGATTGCAATGTTTTTAGTATGAACTCTTTGAATATCCATAGTACTAATGATGATTGCACTAGTTATAATGAAAATGTCTCTTATAAGCATGTCGATTTTTGTGGAGTAGATTGGGTTTGCAAGTACACACCAAATAGGGAAAATAGAAATTGCAAGAGGCATAAGTATTTAGAATCTAAAGGGTTGCAAGAAAGGCTTAATGTTAGTGCTGAAAATTTAAGATATCTTTACCGTTGTGAACTTTGCAATGAACGTGGTCATTTAAATCTCCAATGCAAATTGGTTCATGATCAAATAGTGTCCAAAAATTGTGATAACTTGATTTCCCTTGCACAACATAATGAACTTAGTTTGCTTTTGGGTTACGAGGAATTGAAACGTGCAACTAAGCATATTCCAGAATTTAATCTTGAGCATTTTCTTGATATTGATCTAGAAAAGATTTATTTGTATTGTGCGGTGAATTGCATTGAAAATCCTTATATTGCCAATTACCTAAAGAAAAGAAAGCAAATAGAAGATGAAGAGAATACTAATGAAAGGGAAGAGACTTCCCAATATCCTCCTATTATTTCTTATGATGAATCAGGTAACGAGGAGGAGCTTTCTAGTCAACCAATCTCATCAATAAGGAGCTTAAAGAAGAGGGTTGAACCCACACATAATGTGAAGAAGAAAAAGGAAAGACGGAGCAGCAAAGGTAGAAAGGTATCTCTCCCAAATGATGTTGCTCCTACTGCTCATTATGATGATGATAATTGCTATACTATTAGTGCTATCCATACTATTAATGATGAGAATGATTATGATTATGATATGAAAAGGCCCAAGCTTGGGGAAGCTATGTTTGATGAGGATGACATATTTGAGAATATATTTGCTGAAATTAGTGTTTGTCCCAAGCTTGGGGATGCTATGTTTAATGAAGATGATACTTTTAGCCTCCCAAGTTTTGATATGCAAAGTTGTTATGATGATAGCATGCCTCTTACTTATGATTATATTGATAAAAGTGGGTTTGGAAGAGTGTCAACTTTAGGAAGTGATGATTCCACTATCTTGGAAGAGGTTTCAATCGATTATGATGAGAACAAAGTTGCTACTTATGATGATTATTGTGATGAAACTTATGCTATAAAAAGTAGTGATGATTATACTTATAAAACTTGTCATGATTATGATTACCATTTTTCTGAACATTACTCTTTTAATGTGGAAATAATTTATAGTATTCGAGTCTTTTATGATACTCCCCCTATTCCGAATAAGAAGAATTTTGCTTATGTGGAGAGTAGTAAATTTTCTATGCTTGTAGATCATGAAAAGAATGATTTAGGTGATGGTTATATTGTTGAATTCATTCATGATGCTACTGAAAATCATTATGAGGAAGGAACATATGCTTGTAGGAATTGCAATAATATCAAATTTCCTCTCTATGTGCTTAAAGTTTTGAACTTATGCTTGTTTTGCCTTCCTATGGTAGTTGATTATTGTTCCCATAAGTTGTTTGCTCACAAAATCCCTATGCATAGGAAATGGGTTAGACTTAAATGTGCTAGTCATATTCTTCATGATGCTCTCTTTATGTTTCAATTCTTATCTTTTATGTGAGCATCATTTCATCATGCCTAGCTAGGGGCGTTAAATGATAATGCTTGTCGGGAGGCAACCCAACTTTATTTTTGTTCCTTGCTTTTTCTTCCTGTTTAGTAATAAATAATTCATCTAGCCTCTGTTTAGATGTGCTTTTATTTTTTAATTAGTGTTTTTGCCAAGTAGAGCCTTTGGGAAGACTTGGGTGAAGTCTTTGTGATCTTGCTGTAAAAAACAGAAACTTTTGCGCTCACGAGATTAGCTGCCATTGTTTACTGGAGGGTGCTTTTAGGTTGATTCTTTTGAAGATGATTAATAGACAAATTCCTCAGGTCCAATAAGTTATTTCAGAATTTTTGGGGTTCCAGAAGTATACGTTTGATACAGATTACTACAGACTATTCTATTTTTGACAGATTCTCTTTTTTGTGTTGTTTGCTTATTTTGATGAATCTATGAGTAGTATCAGAGGGTATGAACCATAGAGAAGTTGTAATACAGTAGGTTTAACACCAATATGAATTTAGAATGAGTTCACAACAGTACCTAAGTGGTGGTTTTATTTTCTTATACTAACGGAGCTTACGAGTTTTGTTTTGAGTTTCGTGTTGTGGAGTTTTCAAGTTTTGGGTAAAGATTCGATGGACTATGGAATAAGGAGTGGCAAGAGCCTAAGCTTGGGGATGCCCAAGGCACCCCAAGGTAATATTCAAGGACAACCAAGAGCCTAATCTTGGGGATGCCCCGGAAGGCATCCCCTCTTTCGTCTTCGTTCATCGGTAACCTTACTTGGAGCTATATTTTTATTCACCACATGTTATGTGTTTTGCTTGGAGTGTCATTTTATTTTGTTATTATTTGTTTTACGTTATTTAGAATAATGTTTTGCATCTATATTTTGAATAAAAATGTCGAGGATAGCCTTTACCATGCTTATTTTGCTAGTATACATGTTGCTGTTTGAAAACAGAAAGTTTACTGCTGTTGCAAAAATTCCCTAGAAAAGTCAGAGAATGATATAATGTTGAATCTTTTTGAATGATGATCTCTGATAAACCTTCTACAGCATAGTATCTTTCTTTTAATTTTTGGAGTTAGGGAAGTATGATGAATCTTGCATTCTTTATAGACTATACTGTTTTGGTAGATTGTTGTTATGTTTGCATTGTTTGCATATGTTTTCTTGTTTAATGATTCTATTTGAGGATAGGGGTATTAAATATGCAGTTACATTTAGTATTCAATGTTAAATAATAATTTTAGTGATTTATTTCAGTAGAAGATGATGAGGTTTTTGCATTGTTTTATACTAACTTATCTCACGAGTTCTTGTTGAGTTTGGTGTGGATGAAGCTTTCGAGATTTAGGAAACCGTGACATGAAAGGAATTAAGGAGACACAAAATCTCAAGCTTGGGGATGCCCAAGGCACCCCAAGATAATATTTCAAGAAGTCTCAAGCATCTAAGCTTGGGGGTGCCCTGGTAAGCATCCCACCTTTCTTCTTCAATAACTATCGGTTAGTATCGGTTGAACCTAAGTTTTTGCTTCTTCACATGAGTTGTGCTATCCTTGCAATGTCATTTTGTTTTGCTTTGCTTGCTCTATGAATACAATACCAAGATCTGAAATTCTTAAATGAGAGAGAGTCTTCATATAGCTACATAATTATTTAACTACTCATTGATCTTCACTTATATCTTTTTGGAGTAGTTTGTTATTTACTCGCGTGCTTCACTTATATCCTATGAGTAAATGGTTGAATGAGTTGAATGTCATAAATCTGAAATTATATATCTCTCATTTGCTTATCCCGTGGGGATTAATGACTTCACATCTAAGAAGTAGAGGTTGTAAATTTATTGAAGGTTAGCAAGCATTGTATTGGTCATTTGAACAATTCATGAAAGGAGGTGTTTGGTTCGCGCTACTGTAACGTAATCTGATTACAACATTAACAGGTCCCGCTAAATCGTGTTTGTTTCCCTTGCTCTGTAATCCGATAACATGGTATCAAATTCCAGCCTAATACAAAACCGATACCGCTGAAAATCTGCTGTAACAGATTATGCTACAGGCATCTCCTCTCCGCACAAGCTATGCGGCCTCCTTCCTTGTTCCTCACGCGCGGCAGGGAAGCTTCGCCGGCACTATTTGTTTCCTCTTTGGTCTGTGCCTGGACACTACACCGTCATGGCCAAAACTTGGTCGGAGGAGCAGATCAACAGCGAGGCTGTCGAAGCCTTGAACGGCTTCTCGACCACCGGCCAACCTTGCGTCGAACTGGAGGCCCTGTACGTGCCTGTAGTGCCGGTCATGGCCTTGTCCAGCCGACGGCGGCATCGGCACCGGCTCGTCGCTCCTTAGCGTGCGTGCGGCGCCTCACCTCCGCCTTCAGCCTTGACGGCAGGTGGCCGCTCGTCGGGGCCGGCGGCGGCAGCGCCGCCACGACGCTCACTCGTGCTCTTACCGTCCGGGCCCTTGTACTCCGCCGGCATATCCAGCGCTGGCCCGCCACTGCCGTTCCCGTCCTGCCTATCCATGTTCACTGCCGTGAATTCTTGAGAAATCCCGATATTGATTGACATTACAGTAGGTAACCAAACAAATTTCAAGTTTTATCCATTCCGTTTACATAAACAGTGTAAACTCATTACGTTTACATTTGCGTTACCAATCCGCAGCCAAACACCTCCAAAGAATATTGAAGGAAGAGAGATTTCACATATAAATATACTATCTTAGACATCTTTTATAATTGTGAGCACTCATTAAGTATGACATGCTAAAGAGTTGATGTTGGACAAGAAAGACAATGTAATGGGTTATGTTTTCTCACATCTCAGTTAAAGTATATTTTCATGGATCATTCAAACATGTTGAGCTTACCTTTCCCCCTCATGCTAGCCAAAATTCCTTGCACCAAGTAGAGATACTACTTGTGCTTCCAAATATCCTTAAACCCAGTTTTTGCCATGAGAGTCCACCATACCTACCTATGGATTGAGTAAGATCCTTCAAGTAAGTTGTCATCGGTGCATGCAATAAAAATTGCTCTTTGAATATGTATGATCTATTAGTGTGAAGAAAATAAGATTTATACGATCTTGTTATGGAAGCAATAAAAGCGACGGACTGCATAATAAAGGTCCATATACAAGTGGCAATATAAAGTGACGTTCTTTTGCATAAAGATTTTGTGCACCCAACCATAAAAGCGCATGACAACCTCTGCTTCCCTCTGCGGAGGGCCTATCTTTTACTTCATGTATTTTACTTTTTGCAAGAGTCAATGTGATCTTCACCTTTCCCTTTTTCATTTTATCCTTTGGCAAGCACCTCATGTTGGGAAGATCCTGATATATATATCCAATTGGATATAAGTTAGCATGAACTATTATTGTTGACATCACCCAAAGGTGAATACGTTGTGAGGCAATACTATAAGCCCCTATCTTTCTCAGTGTCCAATTAAAACTCCATAACCACAAGTATTGTGTGAGTGTTAGCAATTGTAGAAGACTATATGATAGTTGAGTATGTGGAGTTTGCTAAATCAAAGCTCTGACATAGACCCTTCCTGAAAATAGGATGAATTGCAATTGTTTGATGACTAAGAATGAAGTTTGCTAGTTTTCAAGAAAGTTTATGGTCTATGCTTTAACATGTGAATAGCGTGTTACTTGATCGTGAGAAGTTTTATGAGATGAACTACTGTTATGACATATAAACATGCTAGAAAAGGTGATTGAAATTATCATTGATCAAACTTGTGCACCTACTAGCATTCACACTTCATAAATTCTTTCTTTTATCATTTACCTACTCGAGGACGAGCAGGAATTAAGCTTGGGGATGCTGATACGTCTCCAACGTATCTATAATTTATGAAGCATTCATGCTATTATATTATCTGTTTTGAATGATTATGGGCTTTATTATACACTTTTATATTATTTTTGGGACTAACCTATTAACCGGAGGCCCAGCCCATATTGTTGTTTCTTGCCTATTTCAGTGTTTCGGAGAAAAGGAATATCAAACGGAGTCCAAACAGAATGAAACCTTCGGGAGCATGATTTTTGGAATGAACATGATCCAGGAGACTTGGAGTTCATGTCAGAGAAGCTTCGAGGAGGCCAGGAGATAGGAGGGCGCCCCCCTCCCCTACTGGGCGCGCCCCCTGTCTTGTAGGACCCTCGACCACCCCCCCGACCGACTTCTTTCACCTATATAATCCCATATACCTTAAAAACATTGAAGGAGAAGATAGATCGGAAGTTCCATCGCCGCAAGTGTGTGTAGCCACCAAAAACCAATCGGGGCCCTATTCCGGCACCCTGTCGGAGAGGGGATCCCTCACCGGTGGCCATCTTCATCATCCCTGCGATCTCCATGACAAGGAGGGAGTAGTTCACCCTCGGGGCTGAGGGTATGTACCAGTAGCTATGTGTTTGATCTCTCTCTCTCGTGTTCTCTCTATGGCACGATCTTGATGTATCGCGAGCTTTGCTATTATAGTTGGATCTTATGATGTTTCTCCTCCTCTACTATCTTGTGATGAATTGAGTTTTCCCTTTGAAGTTATCTTATCAGATTGAGTTTTTAAGGATTTGAGAACACTTGATGTATGTCTTGTCGTGCTTATCTGTGGTGACAATGGGATATTCACGTGATCCACTTGATGTATGTTTTGGTGATCAACTTGCGGGTTCCGTCCATGAACCTATGCATAGGGGTTGGCACACGTTTTTGTCTTGACTCTCCGGTAGAAACTCTGGGGCACTTTTTGAAGTACCTTGTGTTGGTTGAATAGATGAATCTGAGATTGTGTGATGCATATCGTATAATCATGCCCACGGACACTTGAGGTGACAATGGAGTATCTAGGTGACATTAGGGTTTTGATTGATTTGTGTCTTAAGGTGTTATTCTAGTATGAACTCTATGATTGATTGAAGGAAAGAATAGCTTCATGTTATTTTACTACGGACTCTTGAATAGATAGATCAAAAAGGATAACTTTGAGGTGGTTTCGTACCCTACCATAATCTCTTTGTTTGTTCTTCACTATTAGTAGCTTTGGAGTGACTCTTTGTTGCATGTTGAGGGATAGTTATGTGATCCAATTATGTTATTATTGTTGAGAGAACTTGCACTAGTGAAAGTATGAACCTTAGGCCTTGTTTCCTAGCATTGCAATACCGTTTATGCTCACTTTTACCACTTGTTACCTTGCTGTTTTTATAATTTCAGATTACAAATACCTTTATCTACCATCCATATTGCACTTGTATCACCATCTCTTCGCCTAACTAGTGCACCTATACAATTTACCATTGTATTGGGTGTGTTGGGGACACAAGAGACTCTTTGTTATTTGGTTGCAGGGTTGCTTGAGAGAGACCATCTTCATCCTACGCCTCCCACGGATTGATAAACCTTAGGTCGTCCACTTGAGGAAAATTTGCTACTGTCCTACAAACCTCTGCACTTGGAGGCCCAACAACGTCTACAAGAAGAAGGTTGTGTAATAGACATCATTTTCTGTTGTGAAGTTTTCAAGTTTTGGGTAAAGATTCGATGGACTATGGAATAAGGAGTGGTAAGAACCTAAGCTTGGGGATTCCCAAGGCACCCCAAGGTAATATTCAAGGACAACCAAGAGCCTAAGCTTGGGGATGCCCCGGATGGCATCCCCTCTTTTGTATTTGTTCATCGGTAACTTTACTTGGAGCTATATTTTTATTCACCACATGATATGTGTTTTGCTTGAAGCGTCATTCTATTTTATTTTGTTCTGCTTGCTATTTGAATAATATCCCAAGATCTGAAATTCTTAAATGTTGGAGAGTCTTCACATAGTTGCATAATTATTCGACTGCTCATTGATCTTCACTTATATCTTTTGGAGTAGTTTGTCATTTGCTCTAGTGCTTCACTTGTATCTTTTTAGAGCACGGTGGTGGTTTCATTTTGAAGAAATAGATGAACTCTCATGCTTCACTTACATTATTTTGAGAGTCTATAAACAGCATGGTAATTTGCTCTTGTTATGAATTTAGTCCTAATATGATGGGCATCCAAGAGGGATATAATAAAAACTCATATAAAGTGCATTGAATACTATGAGAAGTTTGATCCTTTATGATTGTTTTGAGATATGAAGATGGTGATATTAGAGTCATGCTAGTGGAGTAGTTGTGAATTTGAGAGATACTTGTGTTAAAGTTTGTGATTCCCGTAGCATGCACGTATGGTGAACCGTTATGTGATGAAGTTGGAGCATGAGTTATTTCTTGATTGTCTTCCTTATGAGTGGCGGTTGGGACGACCGATGGAATTTTCCTACCAATCTATCCCCCTAGGAGCATGCGCGTAGTACTTCATTTCGATAACTAAGATTTTTGCAATAAGTATGTGAGTTCTTTATGACTAATGTTGAGTCCATGAATTATACGCACTCTCACCCTTCCACCATTGCTAGCCTCTCTTGTACCGCGCAACTTTCGCCGGTACCATACACCCACCATATACCTTCCTCAAAAAAGCTACCATACCTACCTATTATTGCATTTCCATAGCCATTCCGAGACATATTGCCATGCAAATTTCCACCGTTCTGTTTATTATGACACGCTTCATCATTGTCATATTGCTTTGCATGATCATGTAGTTGACATCGTATTTGTGGCAAAGCCACCGTTCATAATATTTTCATACATGTCACTCTTGATTCATTGCACATCCCGGTACACCGCTGGAGGCATTCATATAGAGTCATATTTTGTTCTAAGTATCGAGTTGTAATTCTTGAGTTGTAAGTAAATAAAAGTGTGATGATCTTCATTATTAGAGCATTGTCCCAGTGAGGAAAGGATGATGGAGACTGTGATTCCCCCACAAGTCAGGATGAGACTTCAGATGGAAAAAATAAAAAAAAGAGGCCAAAAAAGGCCCCCAAGAAACAAAAAAACAAAAAATGAGAGAAAAAGAGAGAAGGGGCAATGCTACTATCCTTTTACCACACTTGTGCTTCAAAGTAGCACCATGATCTTCATGATAGAGAGTCTCCTTTGTTGTCATTTTCATATACTAGTGGGAATTTTTCATTATAGAACTTGGCTTGTATTTTTCAGTGATGGGCTTCCTCAAAATGCCCTAGGTCTTTGTGAGCAAGCGAGTTGGATGCACACCCACTTAGTTTCTTTTTGAGATTTCATACACTTATAGCTCTAGTGCATCCGTTGCATGGCAATCCCTAATCACTCACATTGATATCTATTCATGGGCATCTCCATATCCCGTTGATACGCCTAGTTGATGTGAGACTTCTTCTTTTTGTCTTCTCCACAACTACCATTCTATTCCCCCCATAGTGTTATGTCCATGGCTCATGCTCATGTATTGCGTGAAAGTTGAAAAGGTTTCAAAACATCAAAAGTATGAAACAATTTCTTGGCTTTTCATCGGGGTTGTGCATGATTTAAATATTTTGTGTGATGAAGATAGAGCATAGCCAGACTATATGATTTTGTAGGGATAGCTTTCTTAGGCCATGTTATTTTATGAAGACATGATTGCTTTGTTAGTATGCTTGAAGTATTATTATTTTTATGTCAATATTAAAGTTTTGTTTTGAATCTTATGGATCTGAACATTCATGCCACGATAAAGAAGATTAATTGATAAATATGTTAGGTAGCATTCCACATCAAAAAATCTGTTTTTATCATTTACGTACTCGAGGACGAGCAGGAATTAAGCTTGGGGATGCTTGATACGTCTCCAACGTATCTATAATTTTTTATGTATTCATGCCATGTTTACAATATTTTTACATGATTTTGGCATGATTTGATTAGAACTAACCCTGACTGACGCTGATTTCAGCAGAACTACCGTGGTGTTGTTTTTGTCCAGAAAATAAAAGTTCTCGGAATGCGCTGAAAATCAACGGAGATTTTTCTGGAAAATATAAAAAATACTGAAACAAAGAGTTACTTGAGGGGAGTCCCGTGGGCCCCACAAGGATGGAGGGTGCACCGTACCCCCTGGGCATGCCCCCTACCTCGTGGACTCTCTGTGGGGTCCTCCTGACGTGAGACCGACGCCAAAAATTCCTATAAATACAGAAACCCCCGAAAAGAAACCTAGATCAGGAGTTCCGCCACCGCAAGCCTCTGTAGCCACCAAAAACCAATTGGGACCCTATTCCGCAACACTGCCGGAGGGGGGATCCATCACCGCTGGCCATCTTCATCATCCCATCGCTCTCCATGACGAGGAGGGAGTAGTTCACCCTCGGGGATGAGGGTATGTACCAGTAGCTATGTGTTTGATCTCTCTCTTGTGTTCTTGATTTGGCACGATCTTGATGTACCGCGAGCTTTGCTATTATAGTTGGATCTTATGATGTTTCTCCCCCTCTATCATCTTGTAATGGATTGAGTTTTCCCTTTGAAGTTACCTTATCGGATTGAGTCTTTAAGGATTTGAGAACACTTGATGTATGTCTTGCGTGGGATACCCATGGTGACAATGGGGTATTCTATTGATTCACTTGATGTATGTTTTGGTGATCAACTTGCGGGTTCTGTGACCTTGGGAATCTATGCATAGGGGTTGGCACACATTTTCGTCTTGACTTTCCGGTAGAAACTTTGGGATGATGCATATCGTATAATCAAACCCGCAGATACTTGAGGTGACGTTGGATTATCTAGGTGAGATTAGGGTTTTGGTTGATGTGTGTCTTAAGGTGTTATTTTACTACGAACTCTAGGGCTGTTTGTGACACTTATAGGAATAGCCCAATTGATTGATCGGAAAGAATAACTTTGAGGTGGTTTCATACCCTACAATAATCTCTTTGTTTGTTCTCCGCTATTAGTGACTTTGGAGTGACTCTTTGTTGCATGTTGAGGTATAGTTATATGATCCAATTATGTTATCCTTGTTGAGAGAACTTGCACTGGTGAAAGTATGTACCCTAGGCCTTGTTTCGAAGCATTGCAATGCCATTTGTGCTCACTTTTATCATTAGCTACCTTGCTGTTTTTATATTTCAGATTACAAAAACCTATATCTACCGTCTATATTGCACTTGTATCACCATCTCTTCGCCGAACTAGTGCACCTATACAATTTACCATTGTATTGGGTGTGTTGGGGACACAAGAGACTCTTTGTTATTTGGTTCCAGGGTTGCTTGAGAGAGACCATCTTCATCCTACGCCTCCCACGGATTGATAAAGCTTAGGTCATCCACTTGAGGGAAATTTGCCACTGTCCTACAAACGTCTGCACTTGGAGGCCCAACAACGTCTACAAGAAGAAGGTTGCGTAGTAGACATCAATACCAGAGAACGGTAGAGACGTGAGAGATAATGAAAATCGTGTAATGTATAATGATAGGGAGAGTGTGACACTTCTCAAAGGAGATGTCGAGAGACCATGTTTGAGAAAGTAGGAGAAACATGAAGTGAGCGTGCGGGTGAGCTGGAGAAAAGAGAGTGATAGCTACATGAAGGAGCATGCATGCGAGAGGATGGGCGTGAAAGGAGTCAACATAAAAGGGATTCAAATATTTGAATTCGAGATGATGATACATGTAATTCATACTCGAACCAAAATTGATCTATCAAACATGCATACTCATATGAATTCACGCGCATCTATGTTATTTAATATGTAGATATTACTGATCCATACATTTTAGTAGAACATAATTTTGTTTAACCTTTTGAATTCAACCTTATGATTTTGAGATCATTGTATTTGTAAATCATATTATACATATAAAGGAGCGGAATTCCTTGTTGTGCTTTTGAAAGTATACATTAAAAATGATGTATATAGAATTTTATTCCAATCAAAAATGGATCCTGCTCGAACAAAAATAGAATGCAAACTAGATTCGAATTGAGTTGGCATGGTAAACATGCACTCTTGCTCTGCAAAAATTTGAACAAAGCAGGGAAAGTCGCAGTAACTGCCCAAAACCAAAATACGCGAGATGGAAATTACTGCCTATCCCTGACATGCAAAGCCTATCGGCTCGATTTCTATAGGTTTCAATAGGGGTAGGTTTGTAATTTCACTCAAACGTGACATAACCGCCTCTCACCTAGATTCATACATGGTGGCCGCCAAAACACAGTGTCTCCTCGACCGAAATCGACTCCCTCCCCGATTCATACATGGTGGGCACCAAAAACAAACTCTCATCGGCAAATATTAGGTGTATGCGAGATTACCGTCCTATCCCCAACTGACTAATATTGTTGTGACTATGTACTGCAAGGCAACAGCCTCACGGTGTTTATTAAACTTTAAGAAGAGTTTACATAATTACATGGAGACAGAAAGCAAAGAAAGAAATACTTACAAGAAGCCTATGAGAGAGAGGCTATCCAAAGAATTAAGCTATCCTTATATTTACATTTGATTCTATGAGCTAATAGAGAGATATCATGTATGAAATTCCTCCTCCAAGAAATGAAGTAAGGTCTCTCATTCCTAAAGATTTTCCCATTCCTTTGTGTCCAGATATTCCAAGTAGCAGTAAAAACCACCTCAATGAAGAAAGGATGACCAAAATCCCTCCTAGCAGAAAGAGCCATCTCATATGTACTCTGGTTTGGTTGAGCGATCCAGGAAATCCAAGGTAATTCCAAACCCTTTGGCTAAAGTTGCAAGCAAAGAAAAGGTGTGTACGATCCTCATGTGAGGCACAGAGGCAAAGGACACACGAATCATCCTGAATGATCCAGTTCCTGCGTTGCATCATATCCCTAGTATTCAAACGGTCCATTAGGAGAAGCCATCCAAACACTTTAAACTTGAGTGTGCAAGCAGACCTCCATATCCATTTGAAGATAGGATCAACTACCAAATGGGAGAAGCAAGACTCATAATACAACTTTGATTTAAACTCCCCAGATTTAGATGGCCACTTCCAAATATCCTTGCAGTCCCCATTCAGGTTGACCAAAGACAACAATACTTGAAGATGAGAAAGTTCAGAATAAGCCTCTTGAGACAGCGGCAGATGGAAATGTTCTGAGATCTCGGGAAGCTCCATAAATTCTCTGACTGAGACTGTGTCATCAATGACAAAAGAATGAAGCCTAGGAAACTTCTCACTCAAAAGAACCACATTATTACCCAACTGCCATCGATCAAGCCAAAAAACCACCGTGTTGCCATTGTGCACTTGTGGAATAGCTAACTTGCAGAAGTTGGCGTATAAGCTCATGACATCTCTCCACCAAAAAGAGCCACAGCTTTGCGTGACCTGTGGTGGCGAAGCAGCATAGTATGTGTCCCAAATTAATGTGACCCAAGTCACATCCATTCTGTTAAAAAACTTGAAAAGATGCTTCATTAACAATGCTTCATTTTGGAGTCCCAAATTCAGCACACCCAAACCACCACATTTCTTTGGTCGGCAGACCCGATCCCATGCAGCTAGGGATTGTCGAGGATTGTCCGTGTTGCCTCTCCACAGGCATTGACGCATGATTCTCTCTATCTGCTGTAAAATGCCCTTGGGGAGAGATAGAGTGCATAGGAAATAAATTGGCATTGAGCAAAGCACCGACTGGAGAAGATGCAATCTACTTCCTTGATTTAGAAGACACGAGGAGGCCGATAACCGGCGCTCAATACGGTCAACAAGAGGCAAAAGATCATAAATTATGGGTCTGGAGGTACCCATTGGAAGCCCTAGATATGTGAAAGGCATAGATCCCACATCACAACCTAGTAGGTCGGCAACCCTAGCTCCCTCTTCATCGCTCATATTGATTGGAATCAGAGATGACTTACTGAAGTTGACACGTAAACCAGTGGATGCTGCAAAGGTGGTAAGCATATTTTTGAAGGCAATCAGTTGATCATCAACCATAGGCAAAACAATTAGCGTGTCATCCGCATATTGCACGATCGGATAGTCATTTGAATTTGTTGGAATTGGAAAAGTGAGGATGTTTCTTGAGCACGTCTCATTGACGACCGACTGAAGCAAATCAACCGCAATGACAAATAATAAAGGAGAGAGAGAGGGTCCCCTTGTCGTACGCCAGATCTGCAGACAAAATGATTACCTGGGACACCATTTAAAAGAACAGAAGAAGAACCCGTGGACAAAATGCTATTAATCCAGCCAGTCCAACGAGCATCAAAACCCTTGCACTGAAGGATTCTGAGGATGGCTTCATGCTCAATTGTATCGAATGCCTTTGTGAAATCAAGCTTGAGGAGGATGATGGGCCATTTTGAAGCTTTGCATTGATGAATATATTCGAAACACCAGGCTAGACAATCCTGGATAGAGCGGCAACGCAGGAACCCATACTAATTGCGATGAATACATCTCAAGATCACCCTTTGAAGCCGATTGGCTAGCAGCTTAGTCAAAAACTTCAAACACATGTTTGTCAGAGATATGGGCCTGAAATCACCAACCACCTCAGGGCTTAGCTTCTTGGGGACAAGGGTGATTAAGGAAGTATTAAGACATTCCAAATTACACCTCCCCTCATAGAATTCATTGACAAGTTGCATGAAGTCCGCCTTGAGAATAGTCCAGCACCTCTTTAAAAAAAGACTTGTAAAGCCATCAGGGCTGGAGCACGGTCATGCGGCATATTCTTAATTACAACATCAACCTCAGAATCCGTGAACGGCAGAGATAGATCTTCCAGACCATCAACTTTCTGAATTAAGTTTGGCAGATCAAAACCCATTTGTATTCCTTTTGCATGTCCCATGTGCTGATTGAAATCCGACCAAAACATGCCCGCCAACATTTGATGGTCCGAAACCACCTCACCCGCCGAATTCTTGATGGAAGAAATCGTATTCCGTCGGTACCTTTCTGTGGCCATAGCGTGAAAGAACTTAGAATTTTCCTCCCCCACCTTAATGCTTCTGATAGTACAACGTTGTTTCCAATAAATATACTGCCAATGCAGGATATCCTGCAGGTGCAACTTAACTATTCGCCTGAAATTGAATTCGGGCCAACTTAAAGGTCGGATCTCCTCCAACTCATCAAAGAACAGAATAACTTTGTTGCAATCATCAATTAACGCCTTAACTGTAGACAAATTTAAATGCCATTTCTTTAAAGCATGTCGGAGTGCCTTGAATTTGGCAGAGATCGTTAAAGCAGCTGTAGTCTTATGTACAGACCTGTCCCAAACCTGAGCAACACGCTCAAAAAAGCCAGGTAAGTCAACCCAGTAATTTTCAAAATGAAACACTTTAGCTTTGGGAATGGCTGTGGCAATAGTGACCACACTGGGAACATGATCCGATGCTGATCGCGCAAGAGGCAGGACCAAAGTGTTTGGGTGGTCAGACGTCCAAGCAACCGAAGTGAAAAACCAGTCAATTTGTTCAAGAAGGGGCTGGGATTGCATATTTGACCAAGTAAATTGTCTGCCTTTAATTGGCAGCTCGACAAGGCCCAAATGGCCTATGATTTCATTAAACAGAAAAATGTCGTTGACATTTCCACCTGGCAGGTTGCGATTTTCAAGCGATCTCATAAAGTTAAAATCCCCCAAAAGAAGCCATTTGTCATCACAATTAATGTCCAAATTATATAACCACTGCACGAACTCATCTCTGGCAGGATTTTGACAAGGACCATAGACAGTCACCAGTTTCCAAACTTCCTAAGTATGCTTGGAAAGAAACTCCACAATAATACCAAACGGTTTGGCCTCAATTAACTTGCCCTCAAAAAAAGAAGAATTCCAGATAACAACCATACCAGCTGATGCACCAACCGAAGGCACATATGCAAAATTGTCAAAACGTCTAGGACAGAACTTCCTAATGAACCTATGATCAATATGCATACACTTAGTTTCTTGCAGGCAAACCACAGAGCAACCACTTTCATCAATTTTCTGTTTAACAGCAAGCTGTCGCGCTTCAGAATTAAGGCCACGCACGTTCCAACACAGAACCTTCCATTCTTTAAACCCAGACTGACTCATTACAAACCAAAATAAGTAGCAGCAAAAGTAGACCACACAATGATCCACATAGACCAGCTAAACATAGCAGAAAGACAAGGTTTGACACATAAAGACATAAATAAAGATAGATGGCTTTTAAAGAGGTACGCCATGCACCAGAAGGCATATGTATGCAATCAAACATCACAGCTCTTGCTGCTTGTAGACTGAGCTGGATTAGCAACAAGCTTATCCGCAGATATCTTCTCCGGGGCAATGCGCAGGCGAGCCCCAATATGCTGGAGTTCAGAGATGGTAGTTGGTGGTGGCACTGAAGAAGCTCCATCCGACTGAGCCGACTTGGTCTTGCGTTTCTTTAGAGTGTGTGGATACTTGTTTAGACCAGAAGATTTACTGGTGCAACTGCCTGGCAGACGGTAGCCATCCCTTAAGGCACTGAGCCTTGCACTGCGACGAACCTCTGTGTCCACCAATGCCGTAGCCTTTTGCTTGCGTTCTCGTTTCAGAGTGACTTTAGGTGCAGCAGTGAACTCAAAAGATTCGGAGATGGGTTCAGAAATATCATGAAAACAGAGTGCCCTGGCCACTGGCCTTTTCGCAGGATGAATAAGAGCATTGGCACTGGGAGAAACAGGCACAGGTGACAGAACCATACTGTGATCCAAACCATTAAAGCAGTCATCCCAATACTTGCTAGATAGCAAGACTGAACCAAAACCAGACTTGAACATTAGCTTAGGAATTTCAGCAAAACAAAGAGAGGGCATTATCTTCTCAAATGATCGCTTCCACAGCATGTCAGGAGGCAGGACCGGCCCAAAGATAGTGAGCACCTGCCCAATATGCAGAGGAGGCTGCAAAGGAACCCCAGGTGGCTGAAACATGACCATGTCATTCACAGGCTAGTTATTAACTGAATCATCAGAGACTTGCAGGACCATTGATTCTTGTGACTGATCTACAACCACATGATTCTCCTCCACAAGCTCCTGTTGAACATCAAGCAATTCATCATGCAGAGCATCCTGGTGCTGAGGCGCATGGTTATGTTCAAGAGGTGGTAACTCATCCCAACCAATCTCAGGAAATTCAGGCATAACCCAGTTATGGTTATGAAAATGCAAGTGCCCAGGGAGAGGATGCGGGTTGCCATCAAGGGGCATAGGGTCCTCATCAGCTGGCAGAATTTCAGCAAAGTCCGCAGAGAAGATGTATATTGGAGCAGACCAAGAGATGCGGGAACCACCAAAGTCAGCAAACTCTCGATACACAACATCCCTTGGCACTAGAGTGGTTGCAGGGAAGGAAACATACACCAAAGTACGCACAAGCAGAGGATCCTCCTGGTGCCAATGATGAAAGCGGCCAAAAGTGCTAACAGCATCTGAAATAAACTGTGTGCGCCTATTGTTGGGGAACGTTGCAGAAAATTAAAAAAATTCCTACGGTTTCACCAAGATCCATCTATGAGTTCATCTAAGAAACGAGTCATGGGATAGAGATTGCATCTACATACCACTTTGTAGATCGCGTGCGGAAGCGTTCGAGAGAACGGTGATGATGGAGTCGTACTCGCCATGATCCAAATCACCGATGCCCAAGTGCCGAACGGACAGCACCTCCGCGTACGGAGCGGATGACGTCTCCTCCTTCTTGATCCAGAAAGGGGGAAGGAGAGGTTGATGATGATCCAGCAGCACAACGGCGTGGTGGTGGATGCAGCAGAACTCCGGCAGGGCTTTGCCAAGCTGCTGCGGGAGGAGGACGAGGTGTAGCAGGGGAGGGAGGCACCAAGACACAAGGGTGCGGCTGCCCTCCCCCTTGCCCTCCTTTATATAGGCCCCCAGGGGGGCGCCGGCCCTGGGAGATCCAATCTCCCAAGGGGGCGGCGGCCAGGGGGGGTGGAGTGCCCCCCAAGGCAAGTGGTGCGCCCCCCCCCCATCTAGAGTTTCCAACCCTAGGCGCAGGGGGGCCCAAGGGGGGGAGCACCAGCCCACTAGGGGCTGGTTCCCCTCCCACTTCAGCCCACGGGGCCCTCCGGGATAGGTGGCCCCACCCGGTGGACCCCCGGGACCCTTCCGGTGGTCCCGGTACAATACCGGGTGACCCCGAAACTTTCCCGAGGGCCGAAACATCACTTCCTATATATAATTCTTTACCTCCGGACCATTCCGGAACTCCTCGTGACATCCGGGATCTCAACCGGGACTCCAAACAACATTCGGTTTGCTGCATACTCATATTCATACAACCCTAGCGTCACCGAACCTTAAGTGTGTAGACCCTACGGGTTCGGGAGATATGCAGACATGACCGAGACGGCTCTCTGGTCAATAACCAACAGCGGGATATGGATACCCATGTTGGCTCCCACATACTCCTCGATGATCTCATCGGATGAACCACGATGTCTAGGATTCAAGCAACCCCGTATACTATTCCCTTTGTCAGACGGTATGTTACTTGCCCGAGACTCGGTCGTCGGTATCCCAATACCTCGTTCAATCTCGTTACCGGCAAGTCACTTTACTCGTACCGTAATGCATGATCCCGTGACCAGACACTTGGTCACTCTGAGCTCATTATGATGATGCACTACCGAGTGGGCCCAGTGATACCTCTCCGCTATACGGAGTGACAAATTCCAGTCTCGATCCGTGTCAACCCAACAGACACTTTCGGAGATACCTGTAGTGCACCTTTATAGTCACCTAGTTACGTTGTGACGTTTGGTACACCCAAAGCACTCCTACGGTATCTGGGAGTTACACGATATCATGGTCTAAGGAAGAGATACTTGACATAGAAAAAGCTCTAGCAAAACGAACTACACGATCTTGTGCTATGCTTAGGATTGGGTCTTGTCCATCACATCATTCTCCTAATGATGTGATCCCGTTATCAATGACATCCAAATGTCCATAGTCAGGAAACCATGACTATCTGTTGATCAATGAGCTAGTCAACTAGAGGCTTACTAGGGACGTATTGTGGTCTATGTATTCACACGTGTATTACGATTTCCGGATAATACAATTATAGCATGAATAAAAGACAATTATCATGAACAAGGAAATATAATAATAATCCTTTTATTATTGCCTCTAGGGCATATTTCCAACAGTCTCCCACTTGCACTAGAGTCAATAATATAGTTACATTGTGATGAATCGAACACCCATAGAGTTCTGGTGTTGATCATGTTTTGCTCGCGGAAGAGGTTTAGTCAACGGATCTGCAACATTCAGATCCGTATGTACTTTGCAAATATCTATGTCTCCATCTTGAACATTTTCACGGATGGAGTTGAAACAACGCTTGATGTGCCTGGTCTTCTTGTGAAACCTGGGCTCCTTGGCAAGGGCAATAGCTCCAGTGTTGTCACAGAAGAGTTTGATCGGCCCCGACGCATTGGGTATGACTCCTAGGTCGGTGATGAACTCCTTCACCCATATTGCTTCATGCGCTGTCTCCGAGGCTGCCATTTACTCCGCTTCACATGTAGATCCCGCCACGACGCTCTGCTTGCAGCTGCACCAGCTTACTGCCCCACCATTCAACATATACACGTATCCGGTTTGTGACTTAGAGTCATCCAGATCTGTGTCGAAGCTAGCGTCGACGTAACCCTTTACGACGAGCTCTTCGTCACCTCCATAAACGAGAAACGTATCCTTTGTCCTTTTTAGGTACTTCAGGATATTCTTGACCGCTGTCCAGTGTTCCTTGCCGAGGTTACTTTGGTACCTTCCTACCAAACTTAAGGCAATGTTTACATCAGGTCTGGTACACAGCATGGCATACATAATAGATCCTATGGCTGAGGCATAGGGGATGACACTCATCTCTTCTTTATCTTTTGTCGTGGTCGGGCATTGAGCCGAGCTCAATCTCACACCTTGCAATACAGGCAAGAACCCTTTCTTGGACTGATCCATTTTGAACTTCTTCAAAATCTTATCAAGGTATGTGCTTTGTGAAAGACCTATGAGGCGTCTCGACCTATCCCTATAGATCTTGATGCCTAATATGTAAGCAGCTTCTCCAAGGTCCTTCATTGAAAAACACTTATTCAAGTAGGCCTTAATGCTGTCCAAGAATTCTATATCATTTCCCATCAAAAGTATGTCATCTACATAGTATGAGAAATGCTACAGGGCTCCCACTCACTTTCTTGTAAACGCAGGCTTCTCCATAAGTCTGCATAAACCCAAACGCTTTGATCATCTCATCAAAGCGAATGTTCCAACTCTGAGATGCTTGCACCAGCCCATAAATGGATCTCTGGAGCTTGCATACTTTGTTAGCATTCTTAGGATCGACAAAACCTTCCGGGTGCATCATATACAACTCTTCCTTAAGATAACCGTTAAGGAATGTCGTTTTGACGTCCATCTGCCATATCTCATAATCATAGTATGCGGCAATTGCTAACATGATTCGGACGGACTTAAGCTTCGCTACGGGAGAGAAAGTCTCATCGTAGTCAATCCCTTGAACTTGCCGATAACCCTTAGCGACAAGTCGATCTTTATAGATGGTGACATTACCATCCGCGTCCATCTTCTTCTTAAAGATCCATTTGTTTTCTATCGCTCGCCGATCATCGTGCAAGTCAGTCAAAGTCCATACTTTGTTTTCATACATGGATTCTATCTCGGATTGCATGGCTTCTAGCCATTTGTTGGAATCTGGGCCCGCCATCGCTTCTTCATAGTTCGAAGGTTCACCGTTGTCTAACAACATGATTTCCAGGACAGGGTTGCCATACCACTCTGATGTGGAACGTGTCCTTGTGGACCTACGAAGTTCAGCAGCAACTTGATCTGAAGTACCTTGATCATCATCATTAATTTCCTCTCCAGTCGGTGTAGGCACCACAGGAACACTTTCCTGAGCTGCACTACTTTCCGGTTCAAGAGGTAGTACTTCATCGAGTTCTACTCTCCTCCCACTTACTCCTTTCGAGAGAAACTCTTTTTCCAGAAAGGATCCGTTCTTGGCAACAAAGATCTTGCCTTCGGATCTAAGGTAGAAGGTATACCCAATGGTTTCCTTAGGGTATCCTATGAAGACCCATTTTTCTGACTTGGGTTCGAGCTTTTCAGGTTGAAGTTTCTTGACATAAGCATCACATCCCCAAACTTTTAGAAACGACAGCTTAGGTTTCTTCCCAAACCATAACTCATACGGTGTCGTCTCAACGGATTTAGACGGTTCCCTATTTAAAGTGCATGTAGCTGTCTCTAGAGCGTATCCCCAAAATGATAGCGGTAAATCGGTAAGAGACATCATAGATCGCACCATATCCAATAGAGTGCGATTACGACATCGTTACGCTGAGGTGTTCCAGGTGGCGTGAGTTGTGAAACGATTCCACATTTCCTTAAGTGGGTACCAAATTCGTGACTTAAGTATTCTCCTCCACGATCTGATCGTAGGAACTTTATCTTTCGGTCACGTTGATTCTCTACCTCATTCTGAAATTCCTTGAACTTTTCAAAGGTCTCAGACTCGTGTCTCATCAAGTAGACATACCCATATCTACTCAAGTCATCGGTGAGAGTGAGAACATAACGATATCCTCTGCGAGCCTCAACGCTCATTGGACCGCACACATCGGTATGTATGATTTCCAATAAGTTGGTTGCTCGCTCCATTGTTCCGGAGAACGGTGTCTTGGTCATTTTACCCGTGAGGCATGGTTCGCACGTGTCAAATGATTCATAATCGAGAGACTCTAAAAGTCCATCAGTATGGAGCTTCTTCATGCGCTTGACACCTATGTGACCAAGGCGGCAGTGCCACAAGTATGTGGGACTATCTGTTGGGGAACGTAGTAATTTCAAAATTTTCCTACGCACACGCAAGATCATGGTGATGGCATAGCAACGAGAGGGGAGAGTGTTCGTCCATGTACCCTTGTAGACCGTAAGCGGAAGCGTTATGACAACGCGGTTGATGTAGTCGTACGTCTTCACGATCCGACCGATCCAAGCACCGAACGTACGGCACCTCCGAGTTCAGCACACGTTCAGCTCGATGATGATCCCCGGGCTCCGATCCAGCAAAGCTTCGGGGATGAGTTCCATCAGCACGACGGCGTGGTGACGATGATGATGTTCTACCGGCGCAGGGCTTCGCCTAAACTCCACGACGATATGACCGAGGTGGAATATGGTGGAGGGGGCACCGCACACGGCTAAGGAACGATCCGTAGATCAACTTGTGTGTCTATGGGGTGCCCCCTGCCCCTGTATATAAAGGAGGGAGGGGGGAGGCCGGCCGGCCCTTGTTGGGCGCGCCAGGAGGAGGAGTCCCCCTCCTAGTAGGAGTAGGACTCCTCCTTTCCTACTCCTACTAGGAGGGGAAGGAAGGGGGAGAGGAGGGGAAGGAAAGAGGGGGGCGCCCCCCCTCCTAGTCCAATTCGGACCAGAGGGAGAGGGGGCGCGCGGCCCTTCCTGGCCGCCCCTCTCTCTTCCCACCAAGGCCCATGTGGCCCATTAATTCTCCGGGGGGGTTCCGGTAACCCTTCCGGCACTCCGGTTTTCTCCAAAATCACCTGGAACACTTCCGGTGTCCGAATATAGTCTTCCAATATATCAATCTTTATGTCTCGACCATTTCGAGACTCCTCGTCATGTCCGTGATCACATCCGGGACTCCGAAAAAACTTCGGTACATCAAAACTTGTAAACTCATAATAAAACTGTCATCGTAACGTTAAGCGTGCGGACCCTATGGGTTCGAGAACTATGTAGACATGACCTAGAACTATTCTCGGTCAATAACCAATAGCGGAACCTGGATGCCCATATTAATTCCTACATATTCTACGAAGATCTTTATTGGTCAAACCGCATAACAACATACGTTGTTCCCTTTGTCATCGGTATGTTACTTGCCCGAGATTTGATCGTCGGTATCCAATACCTAGTTCAATCTCATTACCGACAAGTCTCTTTACTCGTTCTATAACACATCATCTTATAACTAACTCATTAGTTACAATGCTTGCAAGGCTTAGGTGATGAGTATTATCGAGAGGGCCCAGAGATACCTCTCCAACAATCGGAGTGACAAAACCTAATCTCGAATTATGCCAACCCAACATGTACCTTCGGAAACACCTATAGAGCACCTTTATAATCACCCAGTTACGTTGTGACGTTTGGTAGCACACAAAGTGTTCTTCCGGTAAACGTGAGTTGCACAATCTCATAGTTGCAGGAACTTTGTATAAGTCATGAAGAAAGCAATAGCAACATACTAAACGATCAAGTGCTAGGCTAACAGGATGGGTCATGTCAATCACATCATTCTCCTAATGATGTGATCCCATTAATCGAATGACAACACATGTCTATGGTTAGGAAACATAACCATCTTTGATTAATGAGCTAGTCAAGTAGAGGCATACTAGTGACTTTATGTTTGTCTATGTATTCACACGTGTATCATGTTTCCGGTTAATACAATTCTAGCATGAATAATAAACATTTATCATGATATGAGGAAATAAATAATAACTTTATTATTGCCTCTAGGGCATATTTCCTTCACTATCGTTATCAACTTTACATCTTTTGGTATTCACACTATGAATATGTGTAACATTACGTTCGAGATTCATTAAGAATAAACCATTGACCATCGGGGCATGACCATAAAACATATCTCTCATATAAATAGAACAACCATTATTCTCGGATTTAAATGAGTAGCCATCTCGCATCAAACGAGATCCAGATACAATGTTCATGCTCAAACTTGGCACTAAATAACAATTATTGAGGTTTAAAACTAATCTTGTAGGTAAATGTAGAGGTAGCATGCCGACGGCGATCACATCGACCTTGGAACCATTCCCGACGCGCATCGTCACCTTATCCTTCGCCAGTCTCCGCTTATTCCGTAGCTCTTGCTGTGAGTTACAAATATGAGCAACGGCACCGGTATCAAATACCCAGGAGTTACTACGAGTACTGCTAAGGTACACATCAATTACATGTATATCACATATACCTTTGGTGTTGCCGGCCTTCTTGTCAGCTAAGTATTTGGGGCAGTTCCGCTTCCAGTGACCCTTCCCTTTGCAATGAAAATACTCAGTCTCAGGCTTGGGTCCATTCTTTGACTTCTTCCCGGCAACTGGCTTACTGGGCGCGGCAACATCTTTGCCGTCCTTCTTGAAGTTCTTCTTACCCTTGCCCTTCTTGAACTTGGTGGTTTTATTAACCATCAACACTTGATGTTCTTTCTTGATTTCAACCTCTGCTGACTTCAGCATTGAAAATACTTCAGGAATGGTCTTCACCATCCCCTGCATATTGTAGTTCAGCACAAAGCTCTTGTAGCTTGGTGGGAGTGACTGAAGGATTCTGTCAATGACCGCCTCGTCCGGGAGGTTGATCTCCAGCTGGGACAGGCGGTTGTGCAACCCAGACATCTTGAGTATGTGCTCACTGACATAACTTTTTTCCTCCATCTTACAACTATAGAACTTGTCGGAGACTTCATATCTCTCGACCCGGGCATGAGCTTGAAAAACCATTTTCAGCTCCTCGAACATCTCATATGCTCCGTGTCGCTCAAAACGCTTTTGGAGCCCCGGTTCTAAGTTGTAAAGCATGCCGCACTGAACAAGGGAGTAATCATCAGCACGTGATTGCCAAGTGTTCATAACGTCTTGGTTCTCTGGGATGGGTGCTTCACCTAGCGGTGCATCTAGGACATAATCTTTCTTGGCTGCTATGAGGATGATCCTCAGGTTCCGGACCCAGTCCGAATAGTTGCTGCCATCATCTTTCAGCTTGGTTTTCTCTAGGAACGCGTTGAAGTTCATGTTGACATGAGCGTTGGCCATTTGATCTACAAGACATATTTTGCAAAGGTTTTAGACTAAGTTCATGATAATTAAGTTCATCTAATCAAATTATTTAATGAACTCCCACTCAGATTGACATCCCTCTAGTCATCTAAGTGTTACACGATCCGAGTCGACTAGGCCGTGTCCGATCATCACGTGAGACGGACTAGTCATCATCGGTGAACATATCCATGTTGATCATATCTTCTATACGACTCATGTTCGACCTTTCGGTCTCTTGTGTTCCGAGGCCATGTCTGTACATGCTAGGCTCATCAAGTTAACCCTAAGTGTTTATGCATGTGTAAAACTGTCTTACACCCGTTGTATGTGAACGTAAGGATCTATCACACCCGATCATCACGTGGTGCTTCGAAACGACGAACTTTAGCAACGGCGCACAGTTAGGGGGAACACTTTCTTGAAATTATTATAAGGGATCATCTTATTTACTACCGTCGTTCTAAGTAAACAAGATGCATAAACATAATAAACATCACATGCAATTATATAATAGTGACATGATATGGCCAATATCATATAGCTCCTTTGATCTCCATCTTCGGGGCTCCATGATCATCTTCGTCACCGGCATGACACCATGATCTCCATCATCATGATCTCCATCATCGTGTCTTCATGAAGTTGTCACGCCAACGACTACTTCTACTTCTATGGCTAACGCGTTTAGAAATAAAGTAAAGTAATTTACATGGCGTTCTTCAATGACACGCGGGTCATACAAAATTAAAGACAGCTCATATGGCTCCTGCCGGTTGTCATACTTATCGACATGCAAGTCGTGATTCCTATTACATGAACATGATCTCATACATCACAATATATCATTCATCATTCATCACAACATTTGGACATATCACATCACATGACAATTGCTGCAAAAACAAGTTAGACGTCCTCTAATTGTTGTTGCATCTTTTACGTGGCTGCAATTGGGTTCTAGCAAGAACGTTTTCTTACCTACGAATAACCACAACGTGATTTTGTCAACTTCTATTTACCCTTCATAAGGACCCTTTTCGTTGAATCCGCTCCAACTAAAGTGGGAGAGACAGACACCCGCTAGCCACCTTATGCAACTAGTGCATGTCAGTCGGTGGAACCTGTCTCACGTAAGCGTACGTGTAAGGTCGGTCCGGGCCGCTTCATCCCACAATACCGCTGAAGCAAGAAAAGACTAGTAGCGGCAAGCAAGTTAACAAGATCTACGCCCACAACAAAATTGTGTTCTACTCGTGCAATAGAGAACTATGCATAGACCTAGCTCATGATGCCACTGTTGGGGAACATTGCAGAAAATTAAAATTTTTCCTACGGTTTCACCAAGATCCATCTATGAGTTCATCTAAGCAACGAGTCATGGGAGAGAGATTGCATCTACATACCACTTTGTAGATCGCGTGCGGAAGCGTTCGAGAGAACGGTGATGATGGAGTCGTACTCGCCGTGATCCAAATCACAGATGACCAAGTGCCGAACGGACAGCACCTCCGCGTTCAACACACGTACGGAGCGGATGACGTCTCCTCCTTGATCCAGCAAGGGGGAAGGAGAGGTTGATGATGATCCAGCAGCACAACGGCGTGGTGGTGGATGCAGCAGAACTCCGGCAGGGCTTCGCCAAGCTGCTGCGGGAAGAGGACGAGGTGTAGCAGGGGAGGGAGGCGCCAAGACACAAGGGTGCGGATGCCCTCCCCCTTGCCCTCCTTCATATAGTCCCCCAAGGGGGGCACCGGCCCTGGGAGATCCAATCTCCCAAGGGGGCGGCGGCCAGGGGGGTGGAGTGCCCCCCAAGGCAAGTGGTGCCCCCCCACCTAGGGTTTCCAACCCTAGGCGCAGGGGGGGCAAGGGGGGCGCACCAGCCCACTAGGGGCTGGTTCCCCTCCCACTTCAGCCCACGGGGCCCTCCGGGATAGGTGGCCCCACCCGGTGGACCCCCGGGACCCTTCCGGTGGTCCCGGTACAATACCGGGTGACCCCGAAACTTTCCCGATGGCCGAAACATCACTTCCTATATATAATTCTTTACCTCCGGACCATTCCGGAACTCCTCGTGACGTCCAGGATCTCATTCGGGCCTCCGAACAACATTCGGTTTGCTGCATACTCATATTCATACAACCCTAGCGTCACCGGACCTTAAGTGTGTAGACCCTACGGGTTCGGGAGATATGCAGACATGACCGAGACGGATCTCCGGTCAATAATCAACAGCGGGATCTGGATACCCATGTTGGCTCCCACATACTCCTCGATGATCTCATCGGATGAACCACGATGTCGAGGATTCAAGCAACCCCGTATACTGTTCCCTTTGTCAGACGGTATGTTACTTGCCCGAGACTTGATCGTCGGTATCCCAATACCTCGTTCAATCTCATTACCGGCAAGTCACTTTACTCGTACCGTAATGCATGATCCCGTGACCAGACACTTGGTCACTCTGAGCTCATTATGATGATGCACTACCGAGTGGGCCCAGTGATACCTCTCTGCTATACGAAGTGACAAATCCCAGTCTCGATCCGTGTCAACCCAACAGACACTTTCGGAGATACCTGTAGTGCACCTTTATAGTCACCCAGTTACATTGTGACGTTTGGTACACCCAAAGCACTCCTACGGTATCCGGGAGTTACACGATCTCATGGTCTAAGGAAGAGATACTTGACATAGAAAAAGCTCTAGCAAAACGAACTACACGATCTTGTGCTATGCTTAGGATTGGGTCTTGTCCATCACATCATTCTCCTAATGATGCGATCCCGTTATCAACGACATCCAAATGTCCATAGTCTGGAAACCATGACTATCTGTTGATCAACGAGCTAGTCAACTAGAGGCTTACTAGGAACGTATTGTGTTCTATGTATTCACACGTGTATTACGATTTCCGGATAATACAATTATAGCATGAATAAAAGACAATTATCATGAACAAGGAAATATAATAATAATTATGTTATTATTGCCTCTAGGGCATATTTCCAACACCTATAGTCCAGGGGTATTCCAACAATCATAACCCAGCCCCGACGAAATCCTTGGATAGCTCTGTAGTTAATACCCTCATCATGCGGCACAAATCTAATGAATCTGTCGTTACCAAGATCGAACGGAGGATGATCAACTAGAGCTTGCCTAGCAAACGGGCTATTGAAACGGAAGAGACCAACTCCTTGAATCCAAGGCTGAGCATCAAGAACAGCGCGGCCAAGATTATGAACAACAAAATTACTGACCAAATTTCTGAAGATGAGTGTTTCTTCAGGCAGAGGAGCAGGCTCAACAATTGCAATGGCGTAGTCTTCATGCTGGCGATCAGGAGCCACAGCAGGAGAGTAGAAGGTGCGCGGGAGTCGCCGCGGACCACCATCGATGATCTCAAAACCATTGGGGACGAATGGCGTGGGGTCAAGAGCAAAGGTGGCCATTGTTGGATTGAGAGCAACCTTTGTTGGCGAAGATGAATGCTGGAGGGTGGCGGCAAGATGGACGGTGGCGACGGTGGAGCTGGTGGTATGGTGGGCGGCGGTGTTGAGGTAGGTGGCAGAGGCGTGATGGGCGGTGGCTCTGCGGGCAATGGTGGAGGCGACGGGGTGGTAGGCGTGATAGGACTGGGCAGAGACCCTAGGGTGGAAACCGAGGCGGCGGACGAGTATATCTCCGCTGATCGTTCCGAAGAAACCGAATTGGTCCGTAGGACCCACTTGTAGGTTGGGGAGGTCTCAGAGCCGGAACACCCCTTGGCTCTGTGGCCCAATTTAAAACAACGACGGCATCTGACTTGCTTGGTGCATGAATTTGTGTGGTGCAACATAGACAAGCAGTTCTGGCACTTCCACACGTTGAACACAATATCATCAATAATGTCATTAAACCTAGCAGAGTCCCCAGCAGAATCAACAATCAGTTGAGAATAAACTCCAGACGTAGAAATCGGCTTATCCAAAAGCGGCACTGATGGTTGGGCCGCAACTTGGGCCGTAGAAGCCATGCATGATGTCGGATCCCCATGTTGGGCCTGAGATCCATGATGGGTCGGAATTTCTGGTGCAACATCTTGCGAATCATCCGAAACATTGGCAAAGCAGGTGGGTGTCATCCCGAAAATGACGGTCGTATTTTTGGCAGGGACGTTGATCGTACCGAAAGAGATGGGTGGCGTAGCCACCGTCCACTGGAGATTGGTCGCCGGCGGTGATGGCAAGATCACCCTCTCAATAGGGTTAATTTCATAGCCAGCCTCAGCAATCGTGTTAACAAGGATCTGAGAAGCTGCATATCTATAACCCTTACAAGCAGGGTACTGATGGAACGTGGCAAAGGAAATTTTCTTCCGTGAAGAGAAATCTGATCTAAGAGAAGACTTTGATGGAGGTTTATGCATAGCAATCAAACCCAAAGTTGCACGCTTTTTAGAGGGACTAACTAGAATCCACTCAGCGTCACATTCCTTTCTCCAGATCCCTAACTCACGTCTCCAATTTGGTCCACCATTTCCCCAAAGATGAAAATAACATTTGAAATGTGGGCAGGCATATGATCTCAACTTGAGAATGTATAGGCCAACTTGCTTGCAGGAAACAAAGAAAGAAAATACCTTGCCCTTGATGAGTTGGACCGACAAATCAATGGCCGATCCGCCAATCGCTGATTCCAAAGCAGCCGCCACAGAATCCTCATCAAGACGAAAAACATGTTGGCTAAAAGACACAACCATAATGAAATGGCTCGTGTCATCCGAGGGGTGAATAGATTTCCCACAAGAAAAGAAAACCTTATCCGCAAAGATGGAGCCCGCAGAGAAATCCAAATCCAATGTTGATCCACCAAAGGCACCCATAGGAGATGGATATAAACGTGTAGATCGGAGCACGCCGGAGAAGATGAGTGGAGAAGATCCAGGAATCACTGGCTAGAAGTGGAGATCGCCGGAAAACCTAGGCCGTGGGTGGGGAGGGTGGGTGGGTGGGGGGAGAGCCATCTCTACAAATTGCCGACTAATATTGTTGTGATGTAGGAAATTTGAAACAAGGGCTAAGTTTGTAAACTTCCTCGCATTTGAGACAAGCGCACCCTGAAGACATGGTTCCCCTTCCTCTCTCCCTCCATTTCCCCATTCGTACTCTGTGGGCGCCAAAACACCCTCTCCACCCCAGCCTCCTCCGTCGGCCACCCCATCCACCGCCGTCCTCCTCCACCATGCTGGAGCTGATACCCCGAGGTCGTCGTCCATTACAAGAGATCGACCTCTCTCATCCACGGCTTCGGACCGGGATCCTTGCATCCCGTCTTCTCGCTTCATCCCCGCTGTCGTCCACCTTGTCGGCGTCGCTCCTATGACCGTCTCGTCCACCGCGCCCTGCCGCCACCATCTACCCTTCTAGATCTGCTTCCACACTGTCGACAGCGATCGCTACCGTAGCACCGTCAAATTCTCAGCAGATGCATACACGGCGTCGCACCAGAGGCGATACTCTTCCGTATCTGCTCAACTTATTTATCGCAACAAGAAAATAGATCGCCACTGCTTTACTCTAATTTCTTGTCCATCACTTACTTGCTAGTTGAAAGCAAAATTTGGTTGCGAAGTTGCCTTTGTCCGGTTTGCACCTTCAGATCTGCCATGGCATGCTAAACACTATACTCACAATGCTTATGGTTTTCCATTTTTATATTCCACACTAGTTAAATGAAAGTAGACTAAATTTCAAAGTTGGGTCAGTCAAATTTTCAGAGCTCTCCGGAGTTCGCCGGTGCGAAGGAAGGGGCTCGGGTGGGGACGGTGGTTGTGGGGGCGGTGGTGGGGCCTCACCGAACGAAGAAAACTCGATGTGGGTGGGGGCTGGGGCGGGGGTGGGGGTGGCGGAGGAACACATGCGGTGGGGGCCGGTGGTTCGGACAGCGGCCCGTGCGGTGTTCTGTATGGGAAGAATCAAAGACGAGGAAGAACAAGGGTTAGGAGACGTAGGATCTTCATCCAACCGCCTGAAATGGTCGATTAACCCAAATGACAAAAGTCACACAACTTGCATGCAGACATGCCTTTATATTCTGTACCATCATCGTACCTGCTTAGCACTGCTCTTGAATCCATCAAGCTAAACAACGTGCCACTCATAATTCCAAACTTGTTGCTCAAATACGAATCTAATATGATGCAGATATTACTAAAACAAATAACGTTTAATTGGTCAGCTAATGTTCCTACTTTACTTTCGAAAAGCATGTGCACCACATATAGAGAGACAACAGGGAGTTGCATTCTTAATGCACTCTAGTTCATCATGCGTGGGCACTACGCAACGAACATTTTATTATCCAAAATCTGCTTGCTCTTCTTTAGCATGTTCCTCTTCCGTTCTTCTTTGATAAGTACTCTATCCGTTCCTAAATACAAGTCTTTGTATAGATTCCACCATGGACTACATATGGAGCAAAACGAGTGAATCTACACTCTAAAATGTATCTGTATACATCTATATGTGATTCATAATGGAAATCTCTACAAAGACTTATATATTGGAACGGAGGGAGTATGATAGTAGTACAGTATGTTCCTTGTAGTGAAGACGAGTAGAGACATTTGCAGTGTAGAGGTCTATACGGTCGGCTGTGATGGACACTTTGAACTCTTCGGGCCTCTTTGATTTGTAGGATTTTGTAAACATAGGAATAGGATTTGTAGTGGCCTGCCCACTTGAATCCTATAAGAATAGCAAGGGAATGCAGGGAGTTGTGTCGCCTTTGAGAGTTACACAGATATTAACAGTACCGCACCTTCAGTTGAAGAGAGCTGGTATCCGAAGCCTTTCTAGCCGTATCGGCAATAATAGTACATATATTCCAGCAAGTTCCACTTTGCTGATTTTACTCTGTTGCTTATGGTTTTCCCGCTATATATACACTATGATCTGTGTAGCTGCTTTGTGTCGCACTAGCAGCAGTCCACTCTTGAAGCTAAACACACCAATCATAAGTCCAAAGCTTACTTCTTCAAATATGAATTGCGATATGATACTGATATTAGTTAACAGACACACATTTAATTGGTCAGGTAATGCTCCCACTTGATTTTCCAAATGCATGTGGCCACATATAGAGAGACAGCATGGAATTGCATTTCTTTGGGCGCTGTGATTCATCACGAGTGGGCAACCAACATTGTATGCAATGAAGCGGAACCTCAAGAATATGCTTCCTCTTCTGTTCTTTAACATGTTCCTCTTTTGTTATTCTGTATTTAGTACGTACAGTATGTTCCTTGTCAGGAAGGGGAGCAAGGACATCTACAACAGCTGATAGAGCTGGCCTGTACGCGATCGACGGGCTTTCAATTAGTAGCGGCAATACAACACTGTATTTTCCAGCCAGTTCCACTTTCCCGATATTTATATCATGGTTATGGTGTACCCCTTTTGTGTACACTATGATCTGCCTAGTTGTTGTGTGCTCTTGTTATCATGGTTTGGCAATAAACTCTCTATACAGTATATTATGAACCTATCATCTGCCAACTATCCTTACTTCTAGAGCCTATTTTTTGTGTACTTGTGCCAGATTATATTAATGCACGCACCATATTACAGCACACATGAGCTCTCTCATCATAATCCAGTGATAGCACACAAGGGTTTACAGGGGCACCCCTATATTAGAATATCCTCTGCATTATAAAGATAATCACACTACTATTTATGTTTTCATGGTTCTTAGATATTATACGTAATTATAGTGAATATCAGAATCCGCGCATCAGAAGAATATTGTGTAGCTGCTTTGTGTCGCACTAGCAACATTCCACTCTTGAAGCTAAACACCGCAATGACTTACAAAATTGGCACCAAGGTATTGAGTGCCATTCTGCATGCAATGAAACTCATACGCTCCCCACCTGTAGATTCTTGTTCAGAATATGATCCTAATGACTATTCTAACCTCGAGGAGTCAAAGGTAGATGGCTTGTCCTGTTCACCCATCAAGGTGTATGTTCTAATTTGGCAAGGTTTTATTGATTGCGCGTATCTTGCATATGTTGTCTTGCATTTCTTCTACCTTGTTGCACCGCCATCTGCTTAGTTTACTCATTATATATGTCAAGATGCCATGCCCATCCATTATCAATACATATTCCATATGTCATCATACCATGTTTTTTCACTCAAACGTTGTTCTTGTGCATCACACATCAAAAAGGAAGAGTGTGATTGCCGAACCTGAAGGAGCACCAGCAAAGTCCTTGAAAAACGTGGTGGTGCTGGAGAAATCAGACAACACCCCACCTATATTGGTTGTACAACTAGTGACACAAAACGTAGGACCGACTCCAGCAGACTGTACCCGTACTTCACTGGCCACACCACTAGCCCCACCACACAGGACCTGCACTCCAGCAAAAGGTATGCCGATTTCAGTTGCCATAGCACCAGCCGTACCACAGAAAAATCCCACTCCAGCAAAAAGTATAGCAAGTCCACCGTTCGAAGATCTATCCCAACTGCACAGACGGCCAATTCCTACAGATTAGAACCCCATTCCAGTTATTCCCAATTTAAAATACAATACTTTCAATGTTGTTAGGGACTACGTGCATATATTCCCATCATGAGAAGATTATAGTGAAGACAAACACCATTTTCACATCTTCCTGTCCCACTTACATGCAAGTGCTATTATTCATGGTGATTATTTTCCTGTTTTCTGCTGATTGAACACACCAATGATTTATATTACATTGTTGTAAGTAGGCGAGGGTCAATCTAGATAGTCATAACTAGCAAAGCTTGCTTGCGCTTTTCAAGTAAGCATTGCAGCAGTATTGGTGTTTCCTAAGGAAATCACACTTTGATGACAAGTCTATAAACGAATTTCCGGTGAAGTGTCCTGTGCTAAATACAGAAGACATTGAATGGAAAAAACTTGTTATGCACTGGTCTCATTCCGAGGATGAGGTACTGTTTATGATATCACATGACAATTTGAACTTCTACTTTTCCGCATGTGCCTTAAGGATCTTTTTTGCAGGAAATCTGCTCAAAGAAGAATTCCAGTTTGAAAAGAATGACAAGATATCGCAAATATGTTGCCCTTTGCTTTGCTCTTGTTAGTACATGTTGTCTTGTATCACTGTAATTGCATACATATCTGGTTCATTATGTGACAGCAGTATGCATGATAGCTTGCTTATCAATTGTTCGCTCCAAAATAACTGATCTGTATGCATGGTTACATTAGTGTATATTATATCCAATGCCAATGAATTTTTTTAGCTCTGCATTGTTCTTGTAAGTACCTTCTGTCCTTTATTAGTGTACTTATATTGACAGTTAGTTGTTCATGTACCGTCACTCTGCAACTTATTTTCCTTTGCCCTCCATTTTTACACATCAGATCTATATTTACTCTTACCATAAGGTTGGATAACACCGATGGTACTGAAGAAGTTTAGCTCTGCATTGCTCTTGGCTGTACCTTTTGCCTGTATCGCTGTACTTACATTTATAGCTACTTTGTTATGTAGCATCCCTCTTCATCTTATCTTAAATATTCTCCATTTTTTCTTATATTATCACATCTATATTTACTCTTAGCAAAATGTAGAATAAAGGCAATGCTTATGAAGAAAATTCTATGGTAAACTTCTTGAATTCCCCCCCCCCACCCCATCAGCATGGACAAGGGCATTGTAGAGCATGTCTTCACCAATAATGTAAGTTTGTCCTTCTCAAGCCTTCAAACTTTGTTGTGTATATTTGGTTAGGCATGACTGCAATAGCTGTTTATTTTTGGTGTTTGCGTCAAATTGCATGTTTAAAGTTTATTATGTAGTTCATAAACAAAATTGTGTCCTTCTCAATTTAAGTTTTCAGTTGTACAACCAAGTTCCTTCTTCATACCATGTAAATTAAACTATACAGAGCAAGTGATCTTCTTTTGCACTGCATATATGCTTCTGTTCTTGACCCATAATCCAGTGGTGTGGTAAACCTACCCATTCCAGCACAATGTCATATTCTGTAATGTTTTAACTATGAACAATGTCATATCATTCTACAACTATCTAAACCATCTCTTTATTTGACAATCTGAAATGGGATAAATTGACAGCACACTAACCATTGATACTTATGAGTTCTTGATCTGTAATCCAGTAGTGTCCTGAAGCTGCCAACTCCTTCACAATGTCATTTCCTGCCATGTCTTGACCTGAACAATACCATATTGTGTTAAAGCTATTTTAAACTGTGTCACTTTATTCGTCAATAAGAAATGTGATGAATTGTCAGCACTGATACTTATATGTGCAAAACCTGTCATCTGTTTGCTTGTTTCTCTTTCAGAGTGAGAGGATATAAGCATCAAACAAGTGTAGTCTCATCAGCTTGCTCAGCTGCTTGCGCTGCAGCTCCCGAGCAGGGCTAACCTTTCTTGAACTCTATTGAAGTGTTGTCGGTTTTGTATATTATTTTATCGGCGTGTTTATTTGCACTGGTGGCGATCTTTGATGCCCAGTGTATGTAATCTGTTGTCTGCTTATGCTTTATTATCATAGTGCCGAACTTTGATGCCCAGTGGATGTAATATGCCATAATTTATTTATTGTATATTCTAGGTTTTTTCTTATTCATGATGCTGCAGTTATTTTACTGTATATATATCTTGTCTTCGCAGTAAACCGGCTAAACCGTAAAATTACGGTACATAATCGGGTCATCATGCAAATCACTATATATGATCCGCATCATGGGCCCAGTCATCTTGGTCCGTTAATAGGCCTAAATGTAAACTGGCCCACTAGTAGATTTGAGCCTTTAATAGGCCGAGTAAACTGTCGGCCCTATTTTCGCAAGAAAACTCAATGGGCTTTTAGGAGGCTGAAAAGTAGGTTGGGCCTGAAACGTGCCGAACAGCTCATGGGCCGGCAGTAGGCCGAAAAAGACCCCGGCCCATGATTGTGCCAATCACATCACGGGTCGTTAACATGCCAAAATTTTCTCGGTCCTTGTTTGGCCCAATCAGATTATCGGTTGTGAGCAGGCCGGATGCAAACCAGGCCGTAGTTAGGCCCAACTATATGACGGGTTTTTAACAAGCCAAAATAAATATAGGGCCGAAATGCTAAATGGGCCTTTAACAGGCCGAAACTAATATCAGGCTGAATTACTAAATGGGCCTTTAACAAGTGGGCCCTAAAGCATAGCGTCCAGTTGACGGTACGAATCTGATATGGGCCATAATTTAGCCCAAAGCCTCTTAAAGGGCCAGATCTGATCTGGGCCGTAATTTGGCCCAGAACGTGGTAGGCTTTAATGGGTCGGATCTCATATGGGCCTTTATTAGGCCCAGAACGTGGCAGGCTGTTAATGGACCGGATCAAATATGGCCGGCATTTGGCCCAAAACATGGCAGCCTGTTAATGGGTTGGCCCACTAGTGTCCTGAAAATCTTGTGGGCCTTTAGCTAGGTCGGCCCATTATGGTCGGTGAAATCTCGTGGGCCTTTAGCTGGGCCGGCCCATTATGGTTTGCAAAATCTTGTGGGCCTTTAGCTGGGCCGGCCATTATGGTCGGCAAAATCTTGTGGGCCTTTGGTTGGGCCGGCCCATTTAATATTTATGGGTCACTTTTGGGCCGGTCCACGTGTCAATATATCATAAGCGCATCTCGCCCATTGGATGAGTGACACCTGTGCCAACGCGGAGCTGACACGTGGTTCCGTCGGCCAATTAGAATTTTACACGTGGAAAATCGGCATTGGTCGTGGCTGTTAGCGGGTTATCGGATCCAAAACCGGACCCGATAGCTTAACACGTCTCGTTAAAGTGGATGCCACATGTTGGTCACCCTTGACGAAAGCACTTCTATGACGTGCGATTTATCGTCATGGAAGTGGACACTTTCGTGATGATAATTTTGGTAATATCATGGGACACTTCTACAACAGCACATGTATGACTATCTTGATCCTGTCATAAAATCGTCATGGATGTACATGCATGACAGAAAACGTGACCTACTGTGACAAACATGTATCATCACGGAAGTGTATTTTTTTGTAGTGTTGGGAACCTTGAGTTCCGCTTTGATCAACACAGCGACACCACATGCTTCTGCGCCCGTCCATCACCCTTGGCGTGGGAGGCAAGGCCGACCATGAAAAAATCTCGCGTCGGCTGGGTCTCCATCCACCCGCCAGCCCGCTCAATCTTCCAAATCCCCAAAGCATGTCGGGCCATAAGCTCACCCGACGCGCGGTCTACGTGGTCGCACTGCCCCCCATGAAGTTCCTAGAGTGTTCCAACTCCATGACCTCCTTCCACCGTGTCGATCATCCGGCCTACACCCCCCATCCAGAAAAAGATCACCTTGGTGGTATGTCTGATCATGAAGGGCTTCCTCCTTCCATGATTTCTAATGGATGGTGGCAGTGGAGTAAATATCAACTTCCCCGACGCCTTGACCAAGACAGGGATCTACGGGCTCGACCTGAGCCCTTTGCCCGCCAGCCTCCATGGTTTTGTGCTAAGTAGGCAAAAGTGCCCCGCCTCAATTCGTCCTCGCAGATGGCGGTGGAAAGTCCCGAGGATTTTTTTTGTATTTTTTTCTAGGCTAAATGGATTTGATGGCGAAAGGGCGTCAGGTGGGGGGGGGGCACCAGGCCTCCACACAACCACCCTAGGCGACCAGGAGTTGGCCCGCGTGGCCTGACCGTGTGGGCCCTGGTGGGCCCTCTTTGGCTCATCTCCGGTCTTCGATCTTCATATTGTCTAGAAATAATTCTATTAAATCCCCGACATTTTTGAGCTTCGGAATTTTCTTCTTCTTCTGTTGTAAATTAGGTCTAGATTTCCAGATGTCTAGCAATTTCCCTTTATGTGTTTACCTTGCATTTTAAGAGGTAAAAGACATTAAAATTGCATCATAATGTGAAATATATCAATGAAATAGGATAAATTATAATATGAAATAGTGATGCAAAATAGACATATCATTTACCATATATCCATACCCACTAATCATGATCCATACGATGGATTGTGAGTATACCCATTAGTTATTGACGACATGGGTGAAGTCTTGTTGCTAGTAACCAAGTTGAATACTGTTAATATTTTGATATTATGTTGTGCTGTTGTTTCTCTAGCGGTGTTATGTGAACGTCGACTACATGACACTTCACCATAATTGGGCCTAGGGGAAGACATTGTGGAATCACTTTATAGATGACAGATGGCCGGAGTGATAGAAACCTAAACCTTAGTTTATGAATTGTTGCAAGGGGTTGTTTTGGATCTTAAAGTTTAATGATGGTTAGTTTTATCTTAATTACATCTCTTGTATCTGTTGATGCTTACATGGAGGGTATAATCATAAGTAGGCTTGTCCAAGTAAGGGTAGTACCTTAACATATGTCTAGGCACATGACAATTATCAAAACAATGAACGGTAACTCAATGGAACTTGGTGAAAGTAACCTAACATTATTCCTATGTGTTCTCAAGAGCGTTTCAATCACTATAAGAAACACAACCGGCTTGTAGTTAACACCCATAAGGATTGAGCCACTTATTGCACTCTATTGTTTTTGTTATCATTTACCTTTTTTATAGATTATCTTTCTTTCAAACAACCTATCAAATTAGTTTACAACTTTACAGTGGAACATTGTTGAAAACTACTTGTTCATTCCTTCTGCTCCTTGTTGGGTCTAACACTCTACTTATCAAAAAGACTACGATAGATCTCCTACACTCGTGGGTCATCAAAGGTCGCAGGCTGCTCCGAGACATCCACACAGGGGCCTGCGATCATCACGCGGACCCAAGAACGTTGGTTGGCAAGGCCTTTCTCCATGGACTCTATTGGCTCTACGCCTCGTAGGATGCTGAAGACATCATATGGAAGTGTGTGGGCTGCCGACGGTTTGCGCAAAAATCCCACAAGCCAGCCACAACCCTCAAGATGACCCCATAACACGGCCTTTCACTGTATGGGGGCTGGACATGGTAGGGCCACCAACCACGACACTCGACGACTTCAAGTTCCTGTTGGTAGCAATCAACAAGTTCACAAGGTGGATCGAGGCCAAGCCTGTCACCAACGTTGAGGTCGACACATTAGTCAAATCCATCTCATGTATAATCCATCAATTTGGCCTACCACACAACATAATCACCGAGAACGACTCAAACTTCACTGGTAGCCAACAAAGACGATGATCTGTTTTTAGGGTAAGAAGGCGATCATGAGTGGGCGGAGTTATGTGCGGGCCAACAAGTGACACGGCCCACCCAACTCTAGAGCAATCTCCTCGCGTTATAGTTGGCCCATGGGCAATTGAATATGGCCATGGCAATTTCTTATAGTCCGACCCACTCAACTTTTGGGTGTAAGCACCCCCACGGTGATCATTAATGCATGGACATATTGTAATAAACAATACCAGTGTATGAAAATGATACCACCTATTACTTCATCAGTTTAGATATCTATAAGGTTGTTGGGCCAATTTGTCGTAACCAATAAGTGTGTACATGATTGATTTGTCGTAATCAATAAGTGTGTCAGTGTGTGCATGACTATTTTGTCGTAACCAATAAGTGTCTGTGTGATTTAAACCCTCATTTCTCATGGCAACCGAATGACCAATGAACACATGAATGACCCCTCATGCATTGGATCCTAGCCACTCTCCTTGGTCATGAAAAGTATCGTGAGAAACCAGAGGCACCGTGTGAGCCAGAGAGAGAGAGAGAGAGAGAGAGAGAGAGAGGAGGGAAGGAAATAACACCGAGGAAGGGACCCGAGACACGTGCGTTACAAGATCTTAATTACTTGCCATGACCCACTCAACTGTTCGGTGTAAGCTCTGCCATGGACATATTATAAACCATACCAATATGAAAAGGATACCAGCTATTACTTCATCCGTTTAGATATCTATAAGGTTGGTGGGCCATTTTGTCGTAACCAATAAGTGGGTGCATGATTAATTTGTCGTAATTAGTAAGTGTGTGCATGACTACTTTGTCGCAACCAATAAGTGTTTGCGTGATTTAAACCCTCACCCTCGTGGCAACTGAATGTCCAATGGACATGTGAACACCCACCTCATGCTTTGGCTTCTAGCCACTCTCATCAACCGCGAAAAGTATCACGGAG
>NC_041393.1:550505275-550506328 GCF_002162155.2 Triticum dicoccoides | reverse complement strand
GGGGGGCTGACACATAGGGAAGGAGCCGAGGTGCGTGCGTTACGAGATCTTAATTACTCGCCGAACAACCTTATTCTAGGTAAAATTTACAGAGTATCTGGAGCGGCGAGCGGCCATATGCACCCGAACCAAGGGAGTAGCATATAACACGAGTATCTTTGAACCTAACTTCATCGTGTCGACTGAACAAAACATGAACTCAGGGACCTCTTCAGATTTGGTGCTCTTTCCCCACAAATGCAAATCCATTTTATTGCCTCACCCCTCCAAATCCGGCATGCACCATCAAAGGCCTCGAGGCAAGTGCAGCGCAGCCGAACCGCAAGCGATGGCGGGGCGAAAATTTCGGCTGTCTCAAAAAGATTTACCGCGAGCGCCGAGCCGCGGCGGTAAAACACGATGAAAAAGCCCAGAACCCCGGCGCGCGAGCGGGCGGGAACCCCGTGCCCGTCCTCTACACCACCGAGCTTAACCCGCCCCATACACCATGTCCACGAGCCGCAGTCTCACTGACACCCCGGCCCACGTCGCCCGCGCGCGAGCATGGCTCACCTGGACCCGCCTCCGCCGCGCGACTCAAATTTTCACCGGACGCGATTCACCCCCACGCCCGGGATACCCCCTGCCCCGAATCCGGACGGGACTCCACCCTCGCGCCGAACCACACCACGCCACTGACGCGCGGGCCCAGAAGAGGCCAAGCCCCACATGCAGCGGCGCGTGTGGCGGTTCCTCGCGTGCGTGCGTGCGTCGCGGCGCTGGTTCGGCTTCAAATACCCTCAAATACCTAACCTCTCCTCCTTCTCCGGTTCCTTCCCTTGTACTCACAACACCACTCCCGAAATCCTCAAAACCCCTTCCACCGCCGCTGCTCCCCTTCGCTCTCGTATTTGGATATTCCCCTCTCGGTTCGAAGCACCAGGGTAGGGTAGGGTTTCTTCGACCGCGGCGATGGCGGAGGGGGTAGCGGAGGAGGGCCGCCGGGCCGAGGAGGCGGAGCCGGTGACCCCGGCGGCGGCGGCGGCAGCGGCGGGGTCCCAGGGGCTCGAGGAC
>NC_041393.1:550474972-550504978 GCF_002162155.2 Triticum dicoccoides | reverse complement strand
TTCGCCTTGCTGTTTTGGGGAGTTTTTCTGTGCCGTTTTACAGTTTAGCCCGGGGTTTAATGTGCTGTGTTTCGTGCAGACGAGAAGGACGAAATGGCGAGCGCGGACTCCGTCAAGTTCCAGTCCGTCATCTCGCAGGTGGAGACCCTGCACCTCCATGGTATGCACGATCGCTCGCGCGCCCAGGCGTCATTTTTTGAAATTTGCTTCCACAGTTTGGACGAGGCGTAATGTGTGGTTAGGTGAAGTTTCATGCCTTTTTATGTTTTAGCCGTGTGTGGGGTCTCCTGTTAGCAAAACTGTGATGCATCTGTGCTGCTCTGCTACTCTGTGTTTGCCCCTGTGATAAACATGCTTTTGCCTTAGGAAACGCATATTTGACATTTAAATTCAATAAATCGACAACGCAGAAGAAAATAATAGTAGTACTTAATATTTTCTTCTCCGCCATATGCTCTGTTACTACTCTGTTGCAATTTTGCTGTTGGCGAATGCTATTTACTAAAAACTGATCAATTGTGCCTTCATGCTGTAGTTCACAATCCCAGGGAGCAGGTAGCTGATGCAGAGGCATTGCTGGACATTGCCAGCAGTTTGGCGGCGTCTGTAAGGTCCCAGTCAGCACTAGGAATCACGCCTTCTCATTTAGTTGCTGCACTCCTCAACAAGTTTGGGGTGCAAGGGGATGCCGATGGCGAGGGTGCCTCGTTGAGATGGTCTGATGTTGGGCTTGCTGCGTCTCATGTCTTCATGGCTGTGCCTGGATGCTGCACCATGTAAGGCATCTAATATTTTTTTCCATTGATGTCTGCCTTACAAATTTCAACTGACTAACTATGTATGGCTACTATTCTGACAGGTTTGGTCCCATGACGACAGAAGTGAAGCCACGGAGAACACATACCAGTAGGAGGACTGCCAGGCCGAGTAGAAATGATTGCCCTGAACAGGTGTGTGTATCATCTTGATGCTAAACCGAGTCATCTATGTTTTCTGTTTGGTGCTTGAAAGATGCACTCTATAGCAGTTGATATTGACTAAATTGCTACACTTAGTCATATTTATTTGGTGATTGCTGCCAATTTACTGCAGAAGTATACTCTTCTTTGATTATGTAAGGTGGGGTTTACTATTGTAAACTCCAATATATGCACATTGATGTATAAGTGAATTGCATAATTGAGTGTTATTTGGGCATGTTTCCTTTAATAATTTGTTTTGTTCTCCTTTCCATTGCAATATGCAATTTTAGTGTAATTGCTACTGGTTTCCATCTTGTGAAGCAAGTGGCAGGTTCATACTTCATTGGCTATTCATTCCCTAGTTAATCTTACTGTAAATATATACATGTTACATAGCCTAGCAGTCAGTGTGGTTACTGAACTACTACAAACCTTTTACATTGCACTTGTTGATCTTTTGTGATAGAGATGGTGGTTGCATCTTAATGTCACAGCAGCATTCTGCTATATTTCATCACACAATAAACCTTTTTTTAACATGTTACCATCAGTAGTAATTGCCTTCAAGTATCAAAATTGTTTAGCTCATTTATTTAGTAAAATGGATGTTTGGCCATCTTCATTTTGTATTCTGTTGTACCAAGACTAGTTGTTGCACCTCTGGTCACATGAATAGTTTCTTTGTTCTGCTATAGCTGTATCACTGTATGTAAATGCAAGTAGTCTATGTTTAGCTCATCTAACTGAATCTGCTGTCTGGTCTATAATTATCAAATTCATTTAGCTCATAATTCATAAATGGATGTTTGGCAAGATCAGTTTGTATTTAATTTTGTATTCTGTTATCCCAAGATCAGTTTGTGATTGTCATTTTGTATTGTGTCATCCCATGATCAGTTTTTGCAAGATCAACGTCTAATAACATGTTGACCTATTCTGCCTTATTATTATGCAGCTTGCAGATCCAGAGACAACAACGACTGATACAGACAGGAACATGGCTGCTCTGTTTAATGTTCTGAGGAAGAAGAAAAAAGCAAGACTCGAAAACCTTGTTTTGAACAGAATGTCCTTTGCCCAAACGGTGGAGAACATATTTGCTTTGTCATTCCTAGTTAAAGATGGCAGAGTGGAAATGAATGTGAATGACGATGGCCATCATATCCTCTGTAAGGGTTTTGTTGCTTTATTGCTCTTTTGTTGGTGTTGTTTCATGTATATCCTGTTGTGTATATCTAATATTATTTTATCAACTGGAACAGCTCCAAGAAATGCACCTGCTGCTGGTGCAATTGCCTCAGGAGAAGTGAAATACAGCCATTTTGTCTTCAGATACGATTTTAAAGACTGGCAGGTACTACCCACATCATTGATTGCCATTTTCACAATCAAGTGCTGATCATGTACTGTTCACATAATCTTTTTGGGAGGTTCTGCAAGATAATGCAGTTTTCACCATCATCACAAGTTATAAATTCATTATTACAAGTCTTACATTACAGTTTATCAAACACACTAGACCAGTACCGTAAACCAACCGTATGACAAAATGGTGTGAATTAAATGCTAATCATTTTTCATGGATTATCACTCAAACCAAACATATTCTTCTGTACTTGGGGTGAATGCTGGGAAGGTGAATTTACATGGCTAATCCATGTACTTGCCACGCACTCCAATCTAATCAATCTGTTTTACATTTGCTCCTAGCTCATGAAAGGGATCGTCGCGGAGGGCGAAGAACTGATGCTGCACAGGCCGCCTTCTCTCAGCACGTCTGGAGGAAATACCCAGGCGGAGATGCCTGCACGCAGCACGCCTGGAGGAAATACCCAGGCACGCAGCACGCCGGGAGGCAACGAGGATCCTGCGACACCTGCGCATGGCATGTCCGGGGGAAACAACGAGCCTGAGATGCACGCGCACACAACTTCAATCAGGAAGCACTGCAGGAACCGGGGCCTGGTCACACAAGCGCGGCAAGACGAGGCGACAGCCATGGACAATACGCAGGGAGCCATGGAGGATAAGCAGCAGGCGGATGCGCAGGATGAGGCGATCCGCACGGTGGTCAAGCGGGAGGACATGGAGATGGGCAAGGACAGGCCGGAGATGGTCCAGACGTACAAGCGCAAGCGATCTGATCGCCATCCACCCGCCGGCGGCCACCGTGCACATGCGTCTTGCGGTTCCTTTGGTGTCGGTAAAGAGTTTACCCGGCTCTAGCTCTAGCTTTATCCGACTAACCTAGCTCTAGCTTTTGAGAGGACTTTTGTAGGGGTGGGCAAGTCCAGAGGTATGATTTGGATGCTGTGTAAAGTAGTCTGGGTTAGAGAAATGTTGATCAGTGTTATGAGTTTGCAGTGTTGGTTTACTGCTGCATTTGTAAGCAGTTATCTTGAGCTACCTGGCTCGTTATACAGCTCTTATGCTTTCAGCTGCTTGATTACTAAGGGTGTTCCATCTCAAACTGACCAAGAACATCCAGTGAAAGATATACTTGTACTAGAGCAAGCGGCAATTATCACTCGTATGGACAAAGGGGAACAATTTACGCCATGGCAAGAACCCAATTGGGTTCAGCAACTTACTTTCTGGCAGCACCACGTTCGGGTGAGGCGAACTGAATGTTGGAGGCATCCAGTTCCTGGCAACTGTTAGGGTTATTCACTCTTTTGAAAGTCTTCTTAAACGAGATTGGATGGTGACTTTCTGGCAGCACCACGTTCGGGTGAGGCGAACTGACTGTTGGAGGCATCCAGTTCCTGGCAACTGTTAGGGTTATCCACTCTTTTGAAAGTCTTCTTAAACGAGATTGGATGGTGACTGGACGCTGTGGCTAGATGATGCTCCGGATCAACAATCTTATTGTATCCAAACCGAATGTACTAGCTCTTGTTCATTGTCAAAAATTAAAGGAAAAAAAAATACCAAGGATGTTCGGTCCCAGACTGACCAAGAACATCGCATGAAAGATACTCAAGTTTGGCTTGATTCTATAACTCGCTGGAAATAGAATCACTAAATTTGCCATATTAAAATGCCTTAGAAACAGTACAAAAATTGGATGCGGAGCAGAGAGACAAAAAGACAGGCAATACACTAAGCCTATAATAAACCTCAAAAGCAAATCCATTCTCGGATATCTATCAGTTACAGCGAGCTGATCACACCGAAGCCATGGCAGTATCTCCCAATCAATCAACAACAGGCTTATGCAACTCAACACGACCATGGGTGAATGGCCTCGGATTTGGAGCTCAGGCTTTACTAATCACTATTAATCATGAAAAGCGATGGAAAAAAAAAAGCATCTCTCAAGCCGCAGCCGACTTGCGCAGTTCACTCTCACCATGGGCGAAGTGGCATCTGTCTCCAAATGTGCAAGAGCCTTTGTTGAAGTTGTCACACAGCTTGGTCTTGAAGTTGCTTCCCCCACCACCACCCGCAGGCCCCCTCCCTGGGTTCTTTGCTTGAGGAGGGGCGTTACCGCCAATGCGGAGAATCAGCTCTTTCACCATTGCACTTGCATGGTTGACCTGATCAAACGACCCCTCAAGCTCAATGTTTTTATGGTTGGGGTCTGCCTCGTTATCCCGGATGGCCAGCTTGGCCCCAGTCATTCGGGATATGTGCTTCGTGTTGACTCCACCCTTCCCAATAATGGCACCAGCAAGGGATGCATCAACACTGATCTTGGCTGTGGCCGAAGCGCCAAAGGTTGAGGGAGGGACCATGTCTGGGCCAGGCATCGGTGGGGGCTGAAAGTGACCGTTGGGTCTTGGTCCCATTGGAGGTGCCATTGAGTTGTTCAACAGCATGGGCTTTCCGAGCTCCCTCTCTCCATGAGCAAAATGACACTTGTTCCCCCATTTACAACCTTCTGCTGTGTTAAACTTGTTACACAAGCGAGTCTTCAAGCTGGGTGTAGGTGGCCCATCAGGAACACCAGGTCCCATGGGCATTCTTCCTTGAGGAGCTGAAACAGCTGGACCACCCAAGTTGGTCATCTTTGAAACAGCCTGGTGACCTCCAGGGAAGTTATGGAGAAAATGGCAACTCGATCCAAAGGGACAACCAGCAGTGCTGCACACAGAGAGAGTATCACATAAGCAAGCAAACTTACACAACAATCTAAAAACTGCAACGACTGATGTTTCATAATGCAGCCAATACTGACAAAAAAGATCATGATCTACTTAGTTGAATAAGATGACAGTATTATTTATTAACTAATGATCTAGTGGATGAAAATAAGTACAATATACGACATCCATTGTTTTGCAAGGGCTGCTTGATGTAGATGCCGCCAAACATAATCACTACTATGGGACACTTAGATTCTACATTTGATGTGTAGTGTACAGACGACACTTAGATCCTACTTTCGGTGAGTACACACATTATCACTACTATGTGGACAACCACAGATGCTTCATTATATACTCCCTCCGTCCGGAAATACTTGTCATCAAAATGAATAAAATGAGATGTATCTAGACGTATTTTAGTTCTAGATACGTCCCTTTATATCGATTTTGATGACAAGCATTTTCGGACGGAGGGAGTATCTACTACTGTCAATTTTTATGGTATAAATATATGGAACATCAAAATAGAAGCAAAAACAAAATGAAATTTCTTAGAATGATAAGATGAGTACACTTTAGAAATTGTCGTGAGCTATTCTACTTCCATGATACCTGATTACCTCTACATAATGAACACACATTGTAACTTATAACAAAACCAAAGATAGCTTAACATCTTCCATAGATTAAATACCATTATACAATGGAAATTATAAATATATAAATAAAAATATCTTTGCAAGTAGGTATGGCATTGGTACTAGATAGTCAAAACATCCATGAGTGATACTGGATTATCAACGAACTAGATGAAATAATTTCATGATGAACACTCAATTGCTCCCCATTAACATGTTCAATCTTCTTATCTTGGTTTCTGCAGGTGAATCTGTGCCATTGTGTTACTGACTGATTTTCCATCTGAAAGCAAGTTACATATCCTTATAATTCTTGTTGCATTCTTCCAATTTTCACAACGATATACACACCGGCTGTACTAATTTTACTCCACTGGGTATTCATTCTTAAGCTTGAGTTAGATGAGAAACCTGTAGTAGAACCTTGCTTGACCCATTCGTTAGCATCAACAACAACTTTTAGCAATATAGCAGAATTTTAATGAAAAATAACAGCAAATTGCATAATAACAATAATAGATGTTACCAGGTGGGAGTTGATTTTAGGTTGGATTATAACCTGAAAAATTTGGTGCATGGCTTCGATTTGCTTCCTACACCCGTTTGAACCGACTCCGATTCTGCTACACCAAATTTATTACTTGCACCAGTTAATACCGTGTTGATTTTACTAAAATCTTGGCACTTGTAAGAAAACATATACTAACAATTTAATAGCACAGAGCATATTGTAATAAAAACACAACGCTGGAATTAACTCCAGTACCCCAAGCAGAGCTATGCCAATGATTTAAATTAGGAGTATCCGTGCTATATTTCTGCTTTGGGCACTGGATGCCAACGTCAGCGTGGCTTGTAATTAACACAACAGAACATTTAAGAAAGGATCCTGTCTACCAGAATAGTACTCCTAGCCCAGATCCTGCTAATAATTTGCCCCAACCCCCTCCCCCGGGAAAAAAGCAAACGAATCACATCTCCAGATCTTTGGAAGCAAAAAAACAAAAACAAATCCCCGCAAGAACCTATACGGCAGCAAGCGGCAAGCCCCTTCAATAGAGACCGCGGAAATTTTTCAGACTCGCCACAAGCTCCTAGCAGCCCCCAATCTCCCCGTCCCATCCACCAACCAAAACGGGCTTCTCGCCACCCACGCAACGAAGCGAACTAGCGCTTCCCAGATCCGGCAAAGGAACAGGAACGAAAACCCTAAGGAACCCCATCCAGAAAACAGGAGCGGCGAGAACGAGGCTGCTCACCTCTGGCGCGCTTGACGGCAGCGCCGCCGTTGGTGCCCTCCGGCACGGCCCTCTTGCGGCCCGCGTCCATGGCGAGCTCGGGGGAAGGGCGATGCGGGGTCGACGTCGGCGGCGGCGCGTGAAACCCTAGGCTAGGGTTTCTCTCTCGCGGGGGCGGCGTCGGTATAGAGAGAGAGAGAGAGAGAGGAGGAGGCAGCACGGGGCCTCACAACCGGAGAAGATGGGGTGTCGCGCTGGGGCAAAGGTTTAGTTTGGCACGTGGCGTTTTTAACGGTGCGCTCTGGTAAGAGATCTCGAGGAGTCTGGGCAGGATTCTGGCTGGAGATCGGAGCTGGAGCCAGTTTTTGTCTCTTTTTTTTTTTCCTATCTCGGAGCACCGTGAAATTTGCTAACCATTGGATCCACGATCCAACGCTGCAGGTGCGTTCGTAGCATGGGAGCTGGAACCAGCTTTTGTCTCATTCCTTAGCCTCCCGTATAACTTTAATCTTAACAATATTTTTAAAAACTACTGGTAACTCTATGTAAACTAATATAAGAGGACAGTAAAACTTTAGATAGTTAGAGCACATGCAGCCGGGCGCCCCAAACTGGCCTCAAACGGCCGCGCAGGCAGCCCGGTCACGAAATTTCGACTCACACGAGCGCCTTAAATGGGGCTCAAACGCTTGGGCTGACCGACACCCCTCATATCCAACTTAATTATGGGGTAGATATGAGCCGCCCGGGCGCGCCCACCCACATCGGATTGGCGTCAGGGTCCCACGCGGAATCGTTCAAAAACCCAACGGTTTGACAAACGTCTCCTCCGGTGGGGTGTGAACGCCGCGTGGCACCAGTCCGGCTCGCCGCCCAAGGCCAAATCCGGCTATTTAAGCCGACCGACGTCCCCCGACCCTAGCCTATCCACTTCCTTCCTCACTGTGCCACTAGCTCGAGCCCATCCGCCTCCTCTCTCTTTCTCTTTCTTTCTCTCTCTCTCTCTCTTTCTCTCTCTCTCTCTCTGGCCCTCTTCCCACGCTCTCCGATTTCGCCATGGTCCGGAGGAAGATAACCACCTACGCCATGCTCACGCCGGAGCGTTGGTGCGAGATCCAGCAGAAAATTCGGGCAAGGTGCGCAACCCACATCGTTGTTGGGCTACCTCCAGACCCGCCGGAGCCGGAGGAGGAGGAGCGGGCGGAGGAGGAGGGAGAGGAGCAACAACCGGAGCAGGACATGGCGCTGGCTCCGGGCTTCAATATGGAGCAGTCAGAGGCGGATTTCACCGCCGCCCAAGCGGACAAGATAGCGGAGCAGCAGGACATCCTGGAGTCCATCCAGGATGAGCCCTATGTGGAAGCCAACCGGTGGTTCATCCGGCAGGAACGGACGGCAACCGACGCCCTCTTCGACAAGGTCGAAGCGGAGATGGATGCAGGCTGCCGCGGAGGAGCAGCAGGAGCCGGAGCTGCGGCAGCCGCCCATGTACCCGACACGGGCATGGAGATAGTGGACATCTCCGACGAGGAGTAGACTAGTTGATCTACGTAGTATGTAGGATTATTTTTTCTTTCCATGCCTTTGTATGAATTTAAGATTTCTACTATGAGGTATCTGGATGCAGATGCGAAAATTTAAGGCTTCACCGATCAGTGTCCGCGGGCGTTTGATGGCTCGGATTTTTCAAGTCCGGCTGTAGATGCTCTTATAGGGCAGTGCTAAGCGTTGGTCGGGCGATAATCTAAAAAGATCCACTGTCTCGGCAACCGTTGGATGGAGTCACGATCAACCGTCTCATCTCTCCCATGTGAGTGCCGGCCTTTGCAACAAGCCAAGTGTTGCACTCGATATTGTTGTTGCAATCTCATACGAACCGTTTTTTCCTTTGAAACAATACTTATGTTACAGAAATCGCACCGTGACCACGCTTGCAACATCGCGCATGTTTTAAACACCTGGCTCTGTTACAAACCAATGCAACAACACAAATGTTTCAGAAACATAACCCTAGTTGCAAAGTAGTGCACCAAATCGCAACATCATTGTGGCCACAACCTTGTCATTTGTTGCAGCTGTTCGCGTCACGAACGAGTAGATGTATTTCTTGGTGTGAACCTTGTATGTGCGCAAGCCCTCCCCCCTATTCTGCAACAACACCTGCAACAAGTAGACAACGAATCGCCAGCGTGTGTGCTTCAGTAAACCATGGGGGTGGCCTCAATTGGACCAGATGAATTACCGGCCAGACGTCGGTGCGCGTACCTTGGAGAGGAGGACACTGGTGGCGGCACGCTTGTCGTCCTAGCAGGCGGTGTAGCTGTCTTGCTCCCGCCGAGGGTGTGCCCGTTGGAGGTGATGTTCGACATGTATACCCCCTGCAAAGACAACGATGTGAGGCGCAGACACGCGATGAGAAGAAACTGAAGGGGATTCCTAGGGAAGAAGAAGAAATCAATGGAGGAGAAACGTGTGGACAGCCGTATTTGTTGGGATAAGGTTGGGTGTGACAGCGGTGGGTTGGCCCTCACATGGACACACATCGCGCAACAGAGGCGGCGGATGAAACCCAATTATTAGTTAGGGGAAGAGAAACATTTCCCTTATTCTCAAGCCTCTTCGATCTACACGAATTTTGTAGGATTTTTAGCCTTTTGATTTGTAGGAATAGAAACCTATTTATGTGTAAGATATGAAATCAATCCTTTGTATTCATAGAAAAAAACGCTCTTATATTTCTTTACAGAGTACTATTATCCTAGGCTCGATGGAAAAGACATGTCATCCTATGAATCAAATGACATATCTTTTGTTCTAGGAACCAAACAAGTTGGGGTAGGCTAGAGGTGAAATCCATAAGATCTCACAACCAACTCATGGCTCTGGCACATGGATAGCAAGCTTCCACGCACCCCTGTCCATAGCTAGCTCTTTGTCGATACTCCAATCCTTCAGGTCTCTCTTAACGAACTCCTCCCATGTCAAATTCGGTCGACCCCGCCCTCTCTTGACATTCTCCGCACGCTTTAGCCGTCCGCTATGCACTGGAGCTTCTGGAGGCCTGCACTGAATATGCCCAAACCATCTCAAACGATGTTGGACAAGCTTCTCCTCAATTGGTGCTACCCCAACTCTATCTCGTATATCATCATTCCGGACTCGATCCTTCCTCGTGTGGCCACACATCCATCTCAACATACGCATCTCCGCCACACCTAACTGTTGCACATGTCCCCTTTTAGTCGGCCAACACTCCGCGCCATACAACATTGCGGGTCGAACCGCCGTCCTGTAGAACTTGCCTTTTAGCTTTTGTGGCACTCTCTTGTCACAGAGAATGCCAGAAGCTTGGCGCCACTTCATCCATCCTGCTTTGATTTGATGGTTCACATCTTCATCAATACCCCCATCCTCCTGCAACATTGACCCCAAATACCGAAAGGTGTCCTTCCGAGGTACCACCTGGCCATCAAGGCTAACCTCCTCCTCCTCACACCTAGTAGTACTGAAACCGCACATCATGTACTCGGTTTTAGTTCTACTAAGCCTAAACCCTTTCGATTCCAAGGTTTGTCTCCATAACTCTAACTTTCTATTTACCCCCGTCCGACTATCGTCAACTAGTACCACATCATCCACAAAGAGCATACACCATGGGATATCTCCTTGTATACCCCTTGTGACCTCATCCATCACCAATGCAAAAAGATAAGGGCTCAAAGCTGACCCCTGATGCAGTCCTATCTTAATCGGGAAGTCATCGGTGTCGACATCACTTGTTCGAACACTTGTCACAACATTATTGTACATGTCCTTGATGAGGGTAATGTACTTTGCTGGGACTTTGTGTTTCTCCAAGGCCCACCACATGACATTCCGCGGTATCTTATCATAGGCCTTCTCCAAGTCAATGAACACCATATGCAAGTCCTTCTTTTGCTCCCTATATCTCTCCATAAGTTGTCGTACCAAGAAAATGGCTTCCATGGTCGACCCCCCAGACATGAAACCAAACTGAGTTTTGGTCATGCTTGTCATTCTTCTTAAGCGGTGCTCAATGACTCTCTCCCATAGCTTCATTGTATGGCTCATCAGCTTAATTCCACGGTAATTAGTACAACTCTGAACATCCCCTTTGTTCTTGAAGATTGGTACTAATATACTCCGTCTCCATTCTTCTGGCATCTTGTTTGCCTGAAAAATAAGGTTGAAAAGCTTGGTTAGCCGTACTATCGCTATGTCCCCGAGACCTTTCCACCTCAATGGGGATATAATCAGGATCCATCGCCTTGCCTCCTTTCATCCTTTTTAAAGCCTCCTTCACCTCAGACTCCTGGATGCGCCGCACAAATCGCATGCTGGTCTCATTAAAGGAGTCGTCCAGTTCAATGGTAGAACTCTCATTCTCCCCATTGAACAGCTTGTCGAAGTACTCCCGCCATCTATGCTTAATCTCTTCGTCCTTCACCAAGAGTTAGCCTGCTCCGTCCTTGATGCATTTGACTTGGCCAATATCCCTCGTCTTCCTCTCCCGGATCTTAGCCATCTTATAGATGTCCCTTTCACCTTCCTTCGTGCCTAACCGTCGGTAGAGGTCCTCATATGCCCGACCCCTTGCTTCACCAACAGCTCGCTTTGCGGCCTTCTTCGCCATCTTGTACTTCTCTATGTTGTCTGCACTCCTATCCAGGTATAGGCGTCTGAAGCAATCTTTCTTCTCTTTAAACGCCTTTTGGACATCATCATTCCACCACCAGGTATCCTTATCTTCGCTTCTCCTTCCCCTGGACACTCCAAACTCCTTCGAGGCCACCTTACGAATGCAAGTCGCCATCTTCATCCACACATTGTCCGCATCCCCTCCTTCCTCCCAAGGGCCCTCCTTAATTACCCTCTCCTTGAACACCTAAGCTACCTCCCCCTTGAGGTTCCACCACTTCGTTCTAGAGACCTTGGCACGCTTATCCCGCTGGACACGAATCCGAAAGCGGAAGTCAGCAACCACCAGCTTATGCTGGGGTACAACACTCTCCCCAGGTATCACCTTACAGTCTAGGCACGCATGCCTATCTTCTCTTCTCGAGAGGATGAAATCAATCTGGCTAGAGTGTTGGCCACTACTAAAAGTCACCAGATGTGATTCTCTCTTTCTAAAGAGGGTGTTAGCTACAATCATGTTGTAGGCTAGAACAAAGCTTAAGACATCTTCTCCTTCTTGATTCCTGATGCCATAGCCAAAGCCCCCATGCGCCCCTTCAAAACCTGTGTTAGATGTGCCCACGTGGCCATTGAGGTCTCCTCCTATGAAGAGCTTCTCACCAATCGGTACACTCCTAACCATGTCTTCCAAGCCTTCCCAGAACTCTCTCTTGGTGTTCTCATTGTGGCCTACTTGCGGGGCATACGCGCTGATAACATTGAGAACCAAGTCCTCAACTACCAGCTTGACGAGGATAATCCGGTCCCCACGTCTCCTGACGTCTACCACTCCATACTTGAGGCTCTTGTTGATCAAGATGCCTACGCCATTTCTGTTTGCAGCCGTCCCCGTGTACCATAGCTTGAAGCCGGTATCCTCCACCTCCTTCGCCTTCTGTCCTCTCCATTTGGTTTCTTGGACGCAAAGGATATCAACACCTCTCCTCACTGTTGCATCAACTAGCTCCCGAAGCTTCCCTGTCAGAGACCCTACGTTCCAGCTACCTAAGCGAATCCTCCTAGGCTCGACTAGCTTCCTTACCCTCCGCACTCGTTGAGTCAAATGCGAAGACCCTTGCTCATTTTTCACTACATCCGGGCGCTGATGTAGCGCGCCACTAAGGATGCGACGACCCGATCCTCGCTCACTTGCCACCGTATCCGGATCAAGATACGGCGCGCCACTTGGGGGGGGGGGACGGCCCGGCCCTTGCCCATTTTCCACCACACCCGGGTTCCGATGTGGCGCGTCTCTGAGAGGGTTACGCCCCAATGAAAATCTTTTGGGTTTCATCTCCATAAGAGTGGCTGAGTTTTTACGTTGGCTCGCCAAGCCTATCACAACCCTCCTCCTTTACCCGGGCTTGGGACCGGCTATGTTGAGACAATATATGCGGAGTTAAACGCGATAGATAAATCATGATAAACAAATTAAACATGAAGATCAAATGAACAAAAGTACTAGACATATAATCAAGCATGTATGATAAAGTACAATATCTAGATGTTTTTTTTTGCAAAAACAAAATCTAGATAAATTGCTATTACAAAAATCTAGAAATAATACCTAACACCAGGGGTAAGAAGTAAGAACACATACGATCCTATGGAAGAAGATCCGGATGCATCAATAGCCATGTCAGCGAAGAGATTGTCGATGTCGGAGAAGTAGTTGTGTGCGACCACGTTAGAGAAGAAGCCCGCAGTCACGCAAGAGCGCTCCCTCAAAACCCGGTCGCCTATCTCCAGTACAAGATTACAAGAAGCAGGCTCTATAAGGCCTGATGCTCCACTTCACGGTGCACGCCGTGAAGCAGAGTGGGAAAGACCCATATGGCGCAAAGCTTTGGAAGTGGGAGGTAGAGGCATAAGTTGTCGAATGGTAGTGTTTTATCTACGGACAAAGGCGTGGGTGGGACTAAACTTTTCGCACTTTTCTTGTCTATGCGATCTCATAGAAATTATTAAAAAAATATAAATGAGATATAATCCCAATAATTTCAACGTATCCATTCGCCACTAACTCATTGTCTCCCTCCTCCATCGTGATCTATGGCTGGTGTCAAGGCTGCCGCCTCATCCAACCTCACATTTAAGGGCTACTTGGTTTGAAGCCAAAACTTGCAAAGTTCAAACTTGCCAACATTTTGACAACTTTGACTAGTGTTTAGCTAGGAGAGTTGCCAAATTTGAAGCCCAACCAATCATGCCCATTTTTTAGAGTTGCCAAAAGTGAGCTTGGCCAATGCAGGCTCCAAAACAAGCAGGCTCTTAATCGACACTCCAAAAGCGACGGCCACCGCATGCATCATGAGTCACGAATTGAGAACCTTTGCCCCTCTCTTGTTAGTTGTCCATGGAGCTTTATGGTGACATTAGCGTAGAACGTGTACAACAAAAGGGAGCATGGCTGAGTAAACAAGAAGCAGCAAAGATGATCAGATTCAACATACCACCTGTTTTTTTTTTTGAAAGGAGAATTTTGATATATCTTTTTTGCGAGAAACTTCAATCTATTCATCTTCAATCACGGCAGTACAAAGAACAACAGACGTAATAAACATTACAACAATGTCCGTGGACCACCCAACGATAGAATATAAGCACTGGAGCGAGCCGAAGGCTCGCCACCGTCATTGCCCCTCCTTCACCGGAGCCAGGCAAATCTTGTTGTAGTAGACAGTTGGGAAGTCGTCGTGCTAAGGCCCCATAGGACCAGCGCACCAGAGTAGCAACCATCGCCGATGAAGAAAGTCGTAGATCAGAATGGTCGAACCTATAAACATTAAACGAAGGCAAACGGAGACCATATCCAAATAGATCCACTGAAGACCAGCACCGACCGAATCCCGCAAGATCCGATGGAGACAAACCTCCACACGCCCTCCGACGATGCTAGACGCACCATCGGGACGGGGATAGAATGTGGGAGACATTATTCTTACTACTCCCTCCATTTCCTTATACAAGGCCACTATGAAAAATACATTTTGCATCTATACAAGGCCACTAACAGTAATTGAAGCAAAATTTAATGATGTTTTCTCGTATTACCAACTTGTTTAATACTTGCATGCATGTAGTCATAATGACATTGTGCTACTTCCTTCTCATTTCTTCCTTGCATGCATGCATGCGTATTAATAATCCCGGTTAACGAGAAGAAAAGTTGGTTCGCAAAGCAATCATTAAATTTTACCTTGGTACCTGTAATTTGAGTTTATGGCCTTATATAAGGGAATGGAGGGAGTAAGGGACATCGCCGCCACCACACAGCCCCAACCAAGACACTGATTCTAACAAGGAGAACGAGGTCCCTCCCGCCAGTTGGGGGGGGGGGGGGATCCTCCGCACCTCCATGGCCTAGAGGCCATCGGAGATGGGACGAACCGGCACCAGCGGGAGGAGAAGAGCTTTTCTTGTGGAGGAGGAAAGAGATATATAGAGAGGCATGTAATTTGTTATTAAGGAGACTTTCGATATTGACATGCCTTTGAAATGTAACTTCAGTTTCTACTACTCCTTCTGTCCCAAACTATTTGTCTTAGGTTTGTCTAGATAGAGATGAATCTAACACTATATCTAGACACGTTATAGTGTTATAAATACACCTGTGTCTAGACAAATCTAAGACAAATAATTTAGGACGGAGGTAATACAACAACCATAAAATCGTTATTTTGCATTAGTATTTTCTGGTACAAATCCAAGCATATGATTTTCACATATCAAAATATTAATGGGGAAAAAGGTTTAAAGTTTGACTAGTACAAGACTGGAGGGACTAGCACCATTCAAATCACACCACACACGCTAGTAAATGGACAACACATTTCCAAGTAGTGTCCAAATTCGATGCTCAGGTTTTGGATGAAAGTTAGCTAAAAAAGGAACCAAAAACTATAAAATTTAAAGATGTTAGGATCTGTTTAGTGGGGCGTCATGATGGGCATGAAACCAAACAACCATTGAATCTTTCGAGCAGAACACAGCGACCAAGCTACAGTAAATATATTTCCAGACACAACATTGCAAACAACCCCGAATAAAATCACCCGACCCATCCTTAGTGTACACAACGCCTCTGACCACAACAGGTAAGTTGCATGCAAACATTTAACCGACCAAATCAAATTTCAGAGGTTAGGTATGAACCAACAATGAATCTACCACACAACACACAAACCGTGCTTAATGCATCAACTTCAGACCGGTTTCTCAGCATACTTTTACGGAAGAACCAAATAATCCTGAATCACCCGTGGCTAATGCATGAGATAACTGAAGATGAAAGGCGTATGGAAATGGAGGAAATGACTGGGATCGTATAAGTGCTGGTGTGACCATAATCTGTCACCGTTCCGCTTGTAAGCACCAATGGATGACAAGACAGGAAAAAGATAATGCTAAGAGTGCCTTGACCACCTTCCATCATTGGTCCAATGGAAGACCCGGGGCTTGTACTTTGGAAATATGTCTTCCCAGTCTGGGTTCTCGATCAAGTATTTCCATATCCTACAACAAGAAAGTACAAAGCAAGAATAAACCATATAGCAATCTCTATTGGAAAGATGCCATTATTTCATTCATGAAGGTCATCTTAGCTAATCATGAGTTATACCTGGATAAACAGAAAGATTGCACACACACATGATAGAAATGGTTCATGCAATACAGTTTCCAATTTGTAGGATAGAAGGAACACACACCTTCTCTCAGTTTCCACAAAATGAGGTGGTTCTGCAGCTGGAGAGGTGGAGCATTGAAGCAGGACTTCAGAGTCTGAAAGCTGGTTAAGTGAGGATGCCATTTCTGCCCAATCTGGCATCCTATACAAGCAGGACAAGAGATGGGTATATCACACAGGAACAGTTAGTTAACTAGCAAAGTAAAGAGGCACAAGTACTTACACTCGTAATGCTCTTAATATTTCTCGAACTATCATGCAAGAGTTTACATGCATGAGAACAAAAGGGCCATTATTAAAATAGCCAGAAGGAAGAAAAATCATTTTTGTCCCTGTTAGAGGTGTTCATGATGGAAGCTGGGCCAGGATCGAAGCATAAAAATATGATTTTATTTGTTTATTTTCTGCAAACAATTATAAATTTTATTGGGTGTTAGAATATGATAGTGGGTCGAATCTTGGGCAAACGTGGCCTGCCCATGAATGGTTTCATACACATGGTGCAATTCGCTGATGAATAAAAAGTGGCAAAACCGCTGTACAGCATTTCATGCATAGGTGGCATTAAACATACACGATGACAACAAGTCAGGCAACAATTTAAAGTTGTCCTATTGCATAATGAAAACCTCCATCACTTCTTTCCAATTGGTAGTTACTTCACGTATGGGAATTTTGAAGATCAGACTGAACCAAAAAGCAACCTGTGTGATGTCATTTAGTGCCTATGTCCATACAGGGCCGAAGCTAGCCAAAACACTCAATGGGCTCATCATGATATACTACATGAATTCAACAGTAATTGGTCTTTGATAGCAATAATTTACTAAAGGTTTTGCAAAATTTTATTGGATCAGTTGACCCAGATGCTACAGTGCCAACTCCGTCCATGTGTCCATAGATTAACAATGTTCAGGAACAGAAGGTCAATAGTTAAGCACAAAGAGGCTGAATATGTAGCTACAAACATCTTCAATTTATTACGTACAATACATAATGAAATGGATGGGAATATAAGAGACGGACCAGCAGGCAGGGGCAATCTGGAAAATATCAGCGTGTGTGTCGTAAGTCTCCAGCAACTTTCCTCGCCAATTTGGATCATAAGAAGAAACACTCACACGAATTCTTCTGACTATTTCATCAGGACACCTTGAAGTGATGTCAAAGCTTGCAGGAGTAACAACTCCAGATGATGTTTGCATCTGAAGATAGCAGGAGTGTTTGCTTCTAAGAAAACTTACTATGAACTGGGGTATGTTTCAATCAACAATTTAAATAACTGTTACATGCGGGGATAATTCCAGTTTACACAGACTAACTACTCCCTCTGATCCGAATTAATTGACACAGCCTCTATACAACGTCCATTTTACATTGTATAGAGGCTGCGTCAATTAATTCGGATCGGAGGGAGTAAATGAAATGTTAGTCTGAGATGCAGACAAAATAGAATTTTCCTCTTTCTTTTTTCCTTCTTCTTTTAGATTAACCTTCAAACGTTCCTTGTTCCACAGCTTACAATGTTCTATTTTACAAATGTGGTGTTCATTGGCACCAAAAACTACTAATTGACACTTTAGTAGATTCAGGGGAGAGGATATCCCTTACCACAAATCCACCAACTATGGGTCGCGCATTCCCATAAGAATCAGTCATAGTGTTGATCCCAAGGACACAGAAAGACCGGAGGTGGAACCGTTGCTGGGATTTATGCAGCACTTCAACTATCTTGCAACAAAGTGGATGGGAGTACCCTTCCTGTATGCTGTGCTTTCCTCCAGAAGAATAGACTACCTGCGGGGCGAATTATGGTAATTGGATGCTTCCTCATGTATATTGTGTCAATCAAGAAAATAAGGGCAGCCCGGTGCACGTAGCTCCCGCTTGCGCAGGGTCAAGAAATCTAAAAGAAATTTAACCACCCAAAAAGTTTTGAATTCAACCTTTGTAGAAGCATCATCGAAGCCACCAATCAGGTGAACCTGTAAGCAAATGCTAGTGAGAACATTCCCAAGGGTGCTTAACTGCTTATTGTATATTTTGAGGGGGAAATACAGGAGAAGAGACCAACATCAAATGGTTCGTCGTCATCACCAAGTAATTCTAGCATCTGTTTGAACCCTCCTTCTACAATCTTTGGAAAGTCCATATGGCTAATGGAAGTCCTGAAATCAATTAATGGAAGATCGGATGAATCAGCAAATGTTATTGTGAGTTGGGAAAATACATGAGTTTTGAGTTTCACAAGAAACCAAAGTCTTACAGGATCAGATAAAACGCTCGCTTCTTTTTCACTTACATTCCAGTCTTGTTGTTGCGAATTGCAACACCCACACATGTAGTCATCTCATCTGTGCCCACTAACTACAGGTGCAAAAGAACTGATCAATTCACCAATCACACTATTTGAACGGTCTACGCATAACTATGCTTTAATCACCCTAGGAATTAAGGCAAAGTGAGAGAAATGTAGCAGAAAGTAATGATGTGCTTTAACAGGATGCCAGTTTATCAGGGACACGAACACAAAACTAATCAGGCAATCAGGTGTACATGTAAAATTGGAAATTCTACATGTTGGCATTCAGAATAACAATCCAATAGCCCTCTAATGATCATACACCAATCCAAACAAATAGTATAACTTGAATAAAGTGATCGCACATCTATAAACTACCAAAGTGAACTCCAGGAGTGCCTGCCCAATCCCCATTTACCAGGAGGCAACACAGGTACGATTTCCACCATGGGAAACGAAAAGTCGTCTCTGAGGCAGCAAAACATGCAACCGCTCAACTGATTCAAACGACGCGGATCGGACCAAGGATCCCCAATCCCTGCTCGATCGAAGACCTGAGCACAACGCACCTCGACGCGCGCCGGATCGACCGTGGCGTACTCCCGCTGGAACACGTACACGTGCCTGGCCCCCTCCGGCCCCGACGGGACCCGCTTCTCCGGCGTGGCCCTGAGCCGCTCGGACACGGCGCGCAGCCCGGGGTTCCCCATGAGCGCCGCCACGAGCTCCCTCCCGCTGCTCCCCTGCAGGAACCGGGAGCCGATAGGATCGTCACAAAGAGGAGAAAGAGAGCAAGCGTCCACGTATAACCGCATGAGCGTGCCGTACGCACCTCGGGGGAGGAGCAGGGGACGGGCTCGCCGTCGACCAGGAGCATTATCGCCGTCGGAGTTGGTGGGAGCGAGTGACCGAGCGAAGCAGAGGTCGCGGAGCCGACCAAGGAAATGGCCGGCCACACCTCTTTTTTTTATGTGCTGCCGTCCAGCTGCGACCCTTACCCGTCCACGGAAGAGGCCCACGACGACCTATCATCGCGGATCCTGGTCCAGCACAAGTCCATGGGCCGGAAGCAGCCGTCGTTTCAGCCCAACCATCAGCCGTCGCTACACAGTACACTTCCACTCCACCGCTTCCGCCGCATCCCAAGTCGCCGTCCTCCCGATCCCCCCTCCCCTCCTCTTCCTCTGCTCCGGACACCCCATCTCCGTCGAACCGGACGCCCCATCCACCTCTGGACGGCCCTCCACCTCTACGGGTGGCGGCGGCGTCGGCGTCGGCGTCGGCGTAGCAAGGTCAGTGAGAAATGGCGCCGCCCGGGTCGCGCCGGTGGGCGTACGTGCGGATCATGGCCGGCACCATCCTCGGCGGCGGCCTCGGCTTCTACGTCATGCACCGCATCGAGACCTCCTACAAGGTACGCCGATTCCCGTCCCACCAACCTACCGCGATCTGTGGACCATTTGGTCGAAGCCGCGGCGCTCACCCCCGCTTTTCTTTGTCGTGCGCCGCGCCCGCAGGTGAGGATGGAGGAGAGGCTGCGGAGGTACGAGGCGCACACGCTCGCCAAGGAGAAGGAGGCGCAGCAGCTCCAGGACGAGGGGCGCCGCGAGGACCAGGCGCAGGTCTTGCCGGACTCGTGATTTCCTCTCAACTCTCATCCTCATGCTCAGGCTCGCCTTCCCGAGCTGTTTGGTGAGTACTACTTGTAGCTACCATGCCTCTTTGAGTAGATGTGTACTTGTGTGGTATGAACTGCATCATAAATTTCGGAGCCTGATGCCAAAATTCAGAGCTGTTTATATTGCCTGTTAGTTCCTTGGGCTCTCCGGGTTTAAGCTTTAGCACTCCAATTTGCCTGTGGTTACCTGATCCAGCCGAAAACCAAATGTAAAATGCGTTTATGCCTTTCGAGCATCCAGCTATGCCACTGGTATCATTGTTGTCGCAGCGAGCCCAGGGATTCAATTCTTTCGGTTTCAAGTTATGCAATGTGGAACAAGCCGTGGAGGCTCGTTAATAAGTTTGGCAACCACTAGTGTCGGCAATGCCATTACCACTGGAGGATTAGGCACCTAGCAAATCAACTAATTTGGTTATTGTTGGCAGTGCTGAAAGCTTTGGCAATTGGTATGATTGAGACATCAATATTCTAGGGATATGTCAGGACCATTGGTAGGCTGAAGTTTAGGACCCTTTTAGATCCAGCAACACCTACACCAATAAAGCCTTTCAGTCCCAAACAAGTTCTTGTAGGCTAGAGTTGAAACCCATAAGATCTCGAAACCTAGTCATGGTTCTGGCAAGTGGATGGCTAACTTCCACGCTCCCCTGTCCGTGTCTAGTTCTTTGGTGACATTCCAGTCCTTCAGGCTTTATGGACTCCTCCCATGTCAAGTTTGGTCTACTGTGGCTCTCTTGACATTATCAACACAGTTAATCTTTCGCTATGCACCGGTGCTTTTGGAGGCCTGCATTGTGTATGCCCAAACCATCTCAGCTTCTCTTCAATTGGTGCTATCCCAACTCGCACATATATAATCATTCCGAACCTGATCCTTTCTTCTTTGGCCACATATCCATCTCAATATGCGCATCTTTGCTAAACCTAACTGTTAGACATGTCGCCTTTTAGTTGGCCAATATTCTGCGCCATACAACATCGCAGGTCGAATCACCCTCCTATAGAACTCTTTTAGCTTTTGTGGCACTCTCTTGTCCCAGAGGACTCTAGAAGCTTGGCGCCACTTCATCCATCCGACTTTGATCCGATGACTCACATCTTCATCGATATCACCATCCTTTGCAACATGGACCCGAAATATCAAAAGGTGTCCTTCTAAGGTAGCACCTGCCATCAACCCCCGTCCGACATCGTCGACTAGCACCACATCCTCTGCAAAGAGCATACACCATGGGATATCTCCTTGTATACCCCTCGTGAGCTCATCCGTCACCAAAGCAAAAAGATAAAGGCTTAAAGCTGACCCTTGGTGTAGGCCTATTTTAATTGCAAAGTCATGAATGTCGCCATTGCTTGTTCGAACACTTGTCACAACATTATTGTACATGTCCTTGATTAGGGTAATGTACTTTGTTGTGACTTTGTGCTTCTCGAAGGCCCGTCAAATGACATTTTGTGGTATCTTATCGTAGGCCTTGTCCAAGTCGATGAACACCATATGCAGGTCCTTCTTTGCTCCCTGTATCTCTTCATAAGTTGTCTACCAAGAAAATAGCTTCCATAGTCGACCTCCCAGGCACGAAATCAAACTGATTAATTGCCATGCTTGTCATTCTTCTTAAGCTGTGTTTAGTGACTCTCTCCCATAGCTTCATTGTATGGCTCATCACTTAATTCCACAACAATTAGTACAACTTTGAATACACCCCCCTCCTATTCTTGAAGATTGGTACTAATATACTCCGCCTCCATTATTTGGGCATCTTGTTTGACAGAAATGAGTTTGAAAACTTAGTTAGCTATACTATCGTTGTGTCACCAAGGCATCTCCGCGCCTCAATGGGGATACAATCAGGGTCCATTGCCTTGACCCCTTTCATCCTTTCTATAGCCTCCTTGACCTTAGACTCCTGGATTTATCACACAAATCATTTGTTTGTATCATCAAAGGAGTCGTCCAGCTCAATGGCAGAGCTCTCATTCTCTCCATTGAACAGTTTGTTGAAGTACTCTCACCATCTATTCTTGATCTCCTCGTCCTTCACCAGAAGTCAAGTCGACACCTGAATAGGAGTGCAAGCAACATAGAGAAGGAGTGCAGACAATAGAAAGAAGTACAAGGTGGCAAAGTAGATCGCAAAGTGAGTTGTGAGTGAAGCAAGGGATCAAGCATACGAGGAACTATACCAGCGTTTGAACACGAGGAAGATGACAGAGAATCTATAAGATGGCCAAGATCCAAGAGAGGAAGACAAGGGATGCCAACCAATTGAAATGCATCAAGGACGGAACCCTTTTGGATCCAACTTGTAAAAATAAGTGAATTGTTGAAGTTAAGAATTTTAACTTGTGTGGTGCAATAGATCGTGTGGAGAACTGAAAATTTTCCGAATTCCCTTCAGGTTGACCATAGGAACTGAATTTGTTTTTAAATGTCGCCAGAGGTACGGTAATCATGCTGGGGTTAACCTACAAAGGTTATCTCAAGCTGTCAAGCTGTCAGCTGCCTCGCAATAGCACTTCGTGGAATGTAATGACGGAACTACAAAGTACAAACATATTTTGAGTAACACAAAAGATGACAGGTTTCTAAAGTGTTTTTTTTAAACGGAGGCAAAAGATTTGCCTCATATATTAAATAAGGAGGAGAGAGAGTTTGTTACAACACACACCCAAGTTACGGCATGACAATTATTCTCGCATTAAAAAAGACCCTAGTTTCTTTGTCCCAGCTTTGATCCAAAGGTTTGCCTCGTCTTCAATGATGCTGAGCAAGATTTGCGGAGGTGCGCTCTTTTGCCTGAACACTCTTGCGTTGCGCTCATTCCAGATGACCCATGACACTAGCATGGTAATCGATGCTTTGCTTTTCTGTCGGTGGTGCCCGTGGTGCATGTGCTCGCCCACCAGGCATGAACGGAGTCAAACAGGTGCCATGTGGACGTGTCTATGTCGTGGATGCGAAATTTCTGAATAGCCATGTTCCAAAGCCTGAGAGTGAAGCGGCATCTGAAGAAAAGATGAGGGCCACATTCCTGCACTCGTCGGCACAAGGGGCAGGGGCCACAGTTAGGCCATCCTCGCTTCTCCAATCTGTCAGCAGTCCAGATCCTATCCTGAAGCGCGAGCCAAGCAAAGAATTTTACTTTTGGTGGGGCCCAAGCCTTCCAGACCATTTGGTCCATGGGGGAGAGGACCAAGCCCAAAAATTGTGCCCTGTAAGTGGAGGCCGCGGAGTAGTGCCCTAAAGTGCTTTGTTACGACATCCAATTTGTTATCTGAAGAACATATGAAAATGTTTGATTTGTTGGAAGTTGTGAACACATACAATTAAGAACACATTTGCAACAAGATGTGGTATATGTGCTTCATGCATGCCGGCAGTTCATTTGAAAGAGTGGGCTGTTAATTAAGTAGATAGGGAAATTCAGGTATCCATCTATTGGCAGGACAAGAACCTGGGATGTAATGTAACACAGAGACATATAATCAAACTACAGAAGCTTTTTCTTGGTGAACAAGTAGTAATGTGTATGTGTCTGGCTTTTCAGTCATGTATTGTATCTCCATTCAAGAAAAGGAGGCTTGGTTAACCTATATGTGGGTTCGAGCTGTTGAAGACGATGCACACCTGCAGTTCCTGGTTCCTGCACTTTCAGTTCCCAATGCATAATATGTAGACAAAAGAAGTTGAACTGATTTTTTAATAAGTAGTGCTCTTTTTTTCTGAAGTTTATTTGTTGTCCAACATGTGAGAAAAAACTGGCAATGCTGTGAAGTGCCAGATAATTGAAAAATGAAATGATTGGGTATTGTAGATGCAACATAGTACTCTGCAGTGTTGGATTGTATCCAAAAGCATATAACAGAACTACAGAAGTCCAACTTGGCACCTAGTAGAGCACCAGCACACTTCTAACATTAAATTGCTAACGGAAGCACCCTAAAGACTACAATCTTTCACATTGTTGAAGTTTTCATAGAAGGTTTTGATGAAAAATAGTTCTCAGAAAAGAACTCTATCGACTGACAATAAAAACCCCCAAGAGGAATACCAAAAGGTTTGCACACACTAGTAGAAAAAGGGCCTATTGTCCCGGTTGGTAAGGGCCTTTAGTCCCGGTTGGTGAACCGGGACTAAAGGGTCGGTACTAATGCCTCCCCCCTTTAGTCCCGGTTCAATCCAGAACCGGGACAGAAGGGCCTCCACGTGGCCTGTCCCCTGAGCCCAGGCAGGAGGGCCTTTGGTCCCGGTTGGTGGCACCAATCGGGACCAATAGGCATCCACGCGTCAGCGTTTATGTGGCTGTGGTTTTTGTTTTTTTTTGAAAGGGGGGTTGGGTTGGGGGTTTTGGGGGGTTAATTTAGGTGTTTCATATATTGTGCTATAGCTAGCTAATTAATAGAGAGAAATGTCCTCTCTTTTGTTCGTGCTTGGTCGACGCTACGTACCATACATACATACGTATAGAGAGGACTAGCTAGACACGCTAGCTAGCTAGTAAGCAAACAGAAGATCGTCATGAACATATATGCATACAGAGAGAAGTGATATCGACCACCTCTCCTTCTCCGAGAGATTGGTCGAACAAACAAGTTCTCGTATATCTATCCGACACTACCGGCTACATATATACAATGATTATCTTTTACAAATATATAATCTCCTAAAATACGGACGCGTGGTCTACATAGTATTCTCCGTCTTCAGCGATCACGTGGTCAAGAAAGAATGCCGCCAATTCCTCTTGAATTGCTCGCATGCGATCTGGTGCTAGGAGTTCATCCCGCATCCGAAACATCTAATTTTAAGAAGGGGGTCAATACATATATATATATATATATGAATGAATGAAACTCAACACAAATGATGGTAATAAAATAAAATTGTGAATATTGTTATTTACGCACTTCATATTGTTTGTCGGAGTAGCCCCGCTCACAGGTCGTGTGGCGGATGGACTCGCAAATGTAGTATCCACAAAAATCATTTCCTTGTTCCTGCCACAACCACTTTACAAGAAATAGAGGTCAATCAAACTGATAATTAGCAAGCATGCTAAATGGTATTGATGAAACTAGCGCTTGAATCACTAGGAGATGCCTGGAATATGCTACTATACAGTACTTACTTTCGGGTGCCTAAATTGCAGCTTCTTCGGTAGTCCCGGAGCTTTTTTGGTGAATTTTCTCCAAGCCCTGCCATACAAAGAAAACAATTACGTGATATCAGAAATGAACAAATTAAGTTGCTGATATGGTGGATAATGATCGATTTAACTTACTTCTCGAGCATTTCAGTCATGTCCGCATACTCCTTGGGATCTTTTCGCTTGGAGTCTAAGACAGTTACTACTCCCTTCTCAAGCTTAATCTCTAGGAGAATATAGTGGTAGCTGCGCACACATGCATAACTCATCAATATTACATTACTATAACCTGGACTAATAAGGAAACCGAATATGCCACAAGACAGTAACACTCACTTGAAGTTGTAAGGAAAGAGTATTATATCTTTGTGTTCATTTATTTCCAACGATCGTAGCAAGTTGGCCTCGGTTTCTTGGGCACGATATTGAACCTCAGTTGCATCTATGAGATACGTGTTAATGAACCCAATATCTCCCAGTTGTCTTTTCTTCAATTCGGCGATCTTCAATCTGCATAATATAGTGAGGATAATTATAAATACATGCAAATGAAAGGGCTGAGTTATATAGAGAGACTTAATGACGGAAGTAGTACTACTTACAAACAGTAGGAGGTGACCGTTGCTTTATCGATGGCCAATTTATTGAAAAACTGATAGAACTCCTCAAATGGAATAGGCAACAGTTCAATTCCAAGGAGGTCATGCTCCTTTTTAACTCTCATATACAAAGTATTCCTCCCCTCAGACTCTTTGCAGGTTTTCATGTACCAATCATGCAATCTTCGCATCATCATTGATAGAGAACTTTCATCTTTGACGAGAGGCTTCCCGTACTCGTATCTTTGTATCTGCACCTCCATGATATCATAATGTACATCGTCGGGCAGGTAGTTTGCAGGATTGCCATAACCGGGCACCATCCTCGGATCGACGATGTCGCTAGCAGGCACCTTGAGCGGGGGGTACAATTGCTTCGCTTGTTCGCCGAGCTGGGCAATTTGTTTCCCAGCTCGTCGTTCTTTCATCCTTTGATCACTTTTAGTACTTCCCGACCTCTCCGCTTCGGCAAATGCCTTTCCAATAATGCGCTCATAGTTGCCTTTCGGCGGAGACTTGGGTGGTTTTGTCAGGGCAGCCAGAGTGCGCTTCCCTTTCACCGGATCTACCTTCTCCTCCGGAGGTGGATGTCTCTTTGCTTTCAACCCTTGAAACCAGTCATCCACTTCGGTCTGCGCGATCTTCGCGTTTTCCTCCTCGCTCCTCTCGTACGGTAACTTCTCTGGAGTCTTCAGAGAAGGACCGAATCTGTATCTCCTCCCGCCTTTGGCTGTACTGCTAGATGCCGACAGAGTAGACGGAGCGGATGTCTTCTTTCCTTGCTTACGGGGTGGAGGAGAAGGACTGCGACGCGCCGTAGAAGCCGGAGCGGCGGCGGGTCTCTTCCGCCCTTGCTGACGAGGCGGAGAAGGAGGAGGCTGGCTGCTCGGGCGCGCCGGCGCAGGCGAAGAAGGAGGCGGAGTGCCGCCACGCGCCGGAGAAGGAGCGGGCCGAGTGCCCTGATCGTCACTCGCCGGTGGAGGAGGCGGAGTGCCCTGACTCGCCGGAGGAGGAGGAGGAGGCGGAGGCGTCCAGTTCGGAAGATTGATGAGATCCTTCCGCCATAGGCATGGAGTCTTCAGAGCAGAACCCAGCCGATACTCCCCTTCATCGGTAGGGTGGTCAAGCCGGAGGTCCTCAAATCCCTCCGTTATTTCATCGACCATCACCTTAGCATATCCTTCTGGAATCGGCCGGCAGTGAAAAGTTGAGTCGGGTTTAGTAGGATAAACAGAGCCAGCCGCCTTGACCTTCAAATTGCTCCATTGCGCCATAAGGTGGCAATTTTCAGCATCCGTGATAGCATCCACGGGATAGCTGGCAGGAGCCGTCAAGGCATGCTCTGACTGAAGCAGCTCGGTGGAAGCCACGCTGCTTTTCCGCTGAGATGGCGGGGTAGCTTCGGGGGAAGATTCGGCAGGTCGTTTGCTGCGATCTGCTTCTCGTTCCTCTAGCCCCATTACCCTTTCGTGCAGCGACTGCAGTTGGCTCTGCTCCAGTTTCTTCCTCCTCTCGTGGGTTTTGTAACCCCCTGCGTCCGGAAATCCAGCCTTCCACGAAACGGAGCCTGGCGTGCCTCGTGTCCGTCCAGGGTGCTCAGGATTGCCGAGGGCCATTGTGAGCTCGTCCTTCTCCCTGTCTGGAACGAACGTCCCTTGCTGCGCTGCTTCGATATATTGCTGAAGCTTCTTGACTGGTATGTCCAATTGTTCCTCCGTCCAAATGCACTTCCCTGTTATAGGGTCCAAGGATCCGCCGACCCCAAAGAACCAAGTCCGGCAACGTTCTGGCCAGTTCATTGTCTTTGGTTCGATCCCTTTATCAAGCAGATCATTCTCAGCCTTGGCCCACTTAGGCTGGGCTACGAGGTAGCCATCTGACCCCGTGCGATGGTGAAGCTTCTTCTTCTCAGCATTTTTCTTGTTTGTCGCCGACATTCTTTTACTCTTTTTCGATGTCTTGTGGGCCACAAATGCGGGCCAGTCATCTCTGATCTTCTCATATTTGCCAATGAATTCTGGTGTCTCATTTTTTTCGACATACCTATTGAGGTCTTTCTTCCAATTCCTGAATAGGTCTGCCATCTTCCTCAGAGCAAAAGACTTGATTAATGGCTCTATAACTGGCTTCTCCGGATCATCCTCCGGCGGTAGGGTGAAATTTGACTTTAGCTCAGTCCAAAGATTCTCTTTCTGCATCTCATTGACATAAGACACCTCAGGGTCTTCGTTCTTAGGCTTATACCATTGCTGGTTGCTGATCGGGATCTTGTCCCTAACCAGAACCCCACACTGAGCAACAAATGCCTTATTTGTCCGGTAGGGTTCAATCGGTTGGCCGTCGCGCGCGATTTGTATGATCTCAAACTTTTCATCCGAGCTCAACTTTTTCTTCGGGCCTCGTCTCTTTACCGAAGTTGTGCTCGATCCGGAGGGCTAGAAAAAAGAACAAAGACGAGAGTTAATTAATATGTGTACATATCAAACAATGAATGCATCAATTAGCTAGTCAGCACAGGCTTAACTAATATATATACCTGGCCGGACTCGGTTTGGTGATCACCGGAGCCGTCCTCACGGTCTACTTCTTCACCCTCTCCTTCTTGCACCGGCATTGGGTCATCGGAGCCATGTAAATCAATGAGGAGAGGGCCAGCTGCTTCTTCACCCTTTCCTTCCAGACCATCGTTGTCGTTGAGAAACATCGAGAGGGCATCACTTCCTTCTGCGATTATGTCCCTCAACAATGCTTCTTGTGCTTCGTCTCGGGGGGTGTCCATAGTTTCTACAAATATTTACAACATGGCAATTATTATTCAAACATGACAGATATGGATATATTAGTGGCAAACGTAGAACTAGCTAGCTAATCACAATAAGGATTCGTCTAGGGTTTGGGGTGGCCTCGACAACGCTTCAAGGGTTAGGGGGTGGCCTCGAGAACGCTTCAAGCTAGGAGGGGGTAATATCAACCCCCCCCACGTGTTGAAGCTATCGGGAGGGGGTCGGCGTTGAACAGTACATCTATGTCCCACAAGTGACGTGGGCATCACGTGGGCATCGACGCCCACAAGCTATTGGATTTCTTCAATACTTTGACACTATAGGAACCCTCGACCCTGAAACCTTCGACCCTTGACCCCTTAACGACCCCCGACCCTCGACCCCTCGGCGATCCTCGACACCCTCGTTATATCGACAACGACGCAACATACATATACATGGGAAAATAATGTTATTGGGGAGGGGGTATCGGTACCCCCCCTCGTGTCAAAGTTTCTTCTTTCTCCTCTATTCCTTTCTTTCTTCTTCTCCTCTTCTTTTCTTCTTATCCCTCGAGAAAGGAAAATAAGGAAAAGGAAGAAAAGAGGAAGAAGGAAGAAGGAAGAAGAAGAAGAAAAAAAAGAAGAAAAAAAAAGAGGAGAAGAAGAAAAGAATAGAGGAGAAGAAGAAAAAATAGAAAAAAAAATAGAATTTTTCTATTTTTTCTTCTTCTCCTCTATTCTTTTCTTCTTCTCCTCTTCTTTTTCTTCTTTTTTCTTCTTCTTATTTATTTCTCCTCTTCTTCCTATCCCCTCTTCTTCTCCTTTCTTCCTCTTCTTTTTTCCTTTTTCCTCTCATTCTTTTTCTTCTTCTTGTATTGCTTGTTTTTTCTAAATAATGTTCAAATAAAAATCTATGAACATAAAACATATATACACACAGAGAACATATATACATTTTTATAAAAATGCAAAAAACAAATTTTTTTAAAAAAAGACATATAAACAGATATACATACATACATTTTTCTTTCATATGAACATACATACATACATATACATACATACATATACATACATACATTTTTCTTTTCAACATATGCATATGAAAAAAAATTATATGAAAAAAAATTATATGAAGAGGATCGAGGGGACAGGGAGGAAAGGGGGTCGCCGGAGCCGGACCGAACGGGGAGGAG
>NC_041393.1:550471809-550473514 GCF_002162155.2 Triticum dicoccoides | reverse complement strand
TTAATTCTTTTTGCTTTTAGTTTTAGAAAAATTATAAACTTTCTGTTAGTGCCATTAGTTTTCAAATTTGGAAACTCTTTTTTTGTTTTCTTTGTTGCTTTATTCATTTTATTTTGTTTCTACTTACAATAAAATACTTATTGTTGCTATTTTTAGTTTTTTTCCAGTTTTTTTGTTTTGTTTTCTGCATTAATTATTTTCTTTTGGTTTTTTGCTTTATTTTTTAATTCTTTGAAATTTGTGTGAATAGTTAAATTGAATTCTTTGAAATTTGTGTGAATTTGAAGTTTGTGATTAACTTTACTAGTGCCATTATTTTTTTAGTTCTACTTAGGAATAAATATTTACAGTTTTTTGGTGATTTCTTTTTTCTTTTAGGTCACAAAAAATAAAAACTTCTCTGTTAGTGAACATAGATGCACTTATAGAGAAAATTAAACATAAATTCATAATCAATTTCTATTTATAAATTTAGGTCCAATTTCATCTATAGGTGCATCTATTTTCACTTTGAGAGGAGATCAACAACACAGAGAGGGACGGGCTTATAAACAGATGTGGGCGCCCTTCTGTTGGCGAGGTGGGACTAAAAGCTGGGTGCAACGAGGGCCAACCCTTTAGTCCCGGTTGGTGGCATGAACCGGGACTAAAGGTAACCCTTTGGTCCCGGTTCATGCCACCAACCGGGACAAATAGTTGTGGGCCAGGAGCCAGGACCATTGGTCCCGGTTCGTCCCACCAACCGGGACCAAAAGGTCCGGAAGAACCGGGACCAATGGCCCACGTGGCCCGGCCGGCCCCCTGGGCTCACGAACCGGGGCAAATAGCTCCATTGGTCCCGGTTCTGGATTGAACCGGGACTAATGAGCTAAACTGACCTGGACGAAAACCCTGTTTTCTACTAGTGACATGTGACTCTTTCTGCTTCAGCAATATTTCCTGCCACGAGATTTGCCCACCTAGCCCAATCCCAGCGGTGGCTAGTAGTGCCCATGGGCCATGGTCATGGGTCATGGCTCCCGCAAGGTGGCGGCGGTGGCCGAGGACCCCATGACAGCATGCAGTGAGTTTTTCTTCATCCTTCCATTGCTCCACAACCCATGTATCCTACGCATCTTCTAGTTGATTCCTCTTCGGCTGTTCATTGCTCTTGTTCAAGATTTGACTCTTGATTTCTTGCTCCCTAACCAATATCTGAGTTCTCCTCGGTTATAACTGAGGACCGAACAGAATTATTGGTGCACCGAACTCTCGGTCAATAATTTTCCGTAAGACTAAACAGTCCCTAAATTTAGAAAACAGAATTGCAAACCAAAGCACCGATTGGTTCGGTCTAACCGAATGCCCAGCCAGCACACCCATGGCTGACTCTCTCCCTCCGCGGGGTGGCTACGTGATCATGCCTGTAAGTTATATGGACTGCAAGACATCTACACGTGCTCGTTCACCTGTTCAGTTTTGGACAAGGTTTGTGGTTGCCATGATGATCCAATCATCCAAGTGCTCCACCTCCAGCGGCCTATCAACTGTGAGATGATTCGTTGGGAATTTTGACAAAGATGACCACAAAAGCTCACCTCAGACGCCGGAGTGGACTCCTCTTTATCGCATTGGGCATATTTTTTGACAAAACATACAAATGGTGGAGTAGGCGGCCTTTATAGACTTAATTGACAAATCTTTCTCCTTTTTTAGAGAAGTGGAT
>NC_041393.1:550458647-550471637 GCF_002162155.2 Triticum dicoccoides | reverse complement strand
GCGCTACTCCTTTTGATTCAAAGAAATGGTGCATGGAAAATACATGAATATGTTTATTTTTTTTACAGTGGCATGCCTAGTTTCAAAGGAAAAACGGAGAAAATTTTCCTTCGACCCTAGTTTCAAAGGAAAAAATGCAAGAGTTCCATCATCCACTTGGACCTCCTTTCCAGATTTCTATGCATGAAGATCGAGATTAAGATCATGAGTGCCATAATGACATTATAACTATACTGGTTTGACTTTGATTTGGCCTTTTTTAATGAGGATTCCTATGTTTTCCCGATTCCTTTGAATTAAAAACCCAAGTCGACAGAATTCATGTGTAAAAAATGCAGTTGCTCGACAATTTTGTCCCATAGTCTAAAGTTGTCGCTAACAAATATTTTAATTAAATTTGTTGTGTAATCCAGCCCACTATGTATAAACTATGTTTATATTTGTCCAATTTGAAGTGTGGCGTTGAAAGTAGCAAAATTTGGTCAATCATAACGCATGTTTGAAGGTTCAAATGTTGTAATGTGCAACCACATAGGGCAAATGTGTGATAGAAAAATTATGAAGGCTAGGATTTGGGGAACCTGACTTTGCACAATGCCGCTGGCGCCTCTAAAGTTTTGTGGTGTGCACTCTAAAACTGTTTGGAGGCCCAAGAGAAGTTTGTCAGAGTTGCTCTTATGGGAGGACTTGGCCTCCCTTCCTGTTTACTAGGAGGCTCACTTATACATAGAATCAATCTCTTTCTTCCATTTGAATGGCAGTGCTGCTGCCGGTTCGGTCAAAACTCAAAAAATAAAAAGCATCCCACAAAGCAATATCACAGAAAGGGTACCGATTACCGAAGCAATCCGCACTAACCTGATTTTGTATTATCGTGGATAGCTTTCCTGACTAGTATAACAAAACTTACAATGGAAGTAAGTGTGGCATGGTGGTTAGAGAACAGAAAATAAGAAAGGTTATGTCATCTAGCGAGCATGTGCCTGCATGTCTGCCGTGTTTAGCAAGCAATCAAATCTGTGAAAGTTCAGTAATTACCGAAAAAGGCTTTCGCCCCGCTTTATAAATAAAGCAAACCACCAAAGGCCACCAAGTACCACAAACGAAACCACAACACACACACCAAGTCTCACAACAAATCGTACAGGAGGTTCTGTTGAGGGCACAACTCAATAAGCCCAAAGAAAGAACGGTCGCTAGAGTGCTTTAGAAAAAACATGCGCGCGCGCGTGTGTGTGGGGTGGGGGGGTGGGGGGTGGGGGGGCATTTAGTCCAGTTTGAAAAGTTGAAATGACTCCTTCACGTTCACTTTTCTGTAGTAAATACAAAGAAAAAGGGCTTGTGTCTCATTGGAAACCCTTCAATGCTTTGTCAATGCTATCGATTAATGAAAGATGCTAAAAGGTTGTTAGCAGTGATCTGAGCGTAGCTTAGATGGTTAAGTTTCTTGTGGTGGAACCAGTCCACGCCCTTACTTTCTTTAATCTAATTATCTAATACAAATAATCATAACTTAATTTCAGTTCTGAAGTTGTGTACTGTTATCTATGTCACCCGTGAGTATTTATTCTATTAGGAAACATGGATGGGCTAAGTTTAATCTCCACTAGAAAGTAGTCGGTTCAAATATAATGTCGAGCGGGTGGTACAAAGATGGGATGGGATGGTGTTATTCGTGCCCGGTACCTACTTTATCCATGTAAATATGACTAGTGGACTCCAACCCTAGCTCTTGCCCATCTAACTAACAATTTCAATCCCCATGGGTAGCTGTGTCCAAAAAACACCCGAAAAACCCCAAGCAGCAGAGCCCAACGGTTGAATTGATGATGTGTAGTATATGCTGCTACTTGCGGGAAGATTTCTTTTTGATCTCTGCACGTAGGGATTGAGCACGGGGATGGTGTCATGACAACTGAGTTGAAACAGAAATACCTGGTTGAGTATTCTTCATTACCTGACCTTACCAGCTGGACGCCGGAAACGCCTCAGCTAAATGCATATCTCGGTTGTATGCCTTATCATCATGCCAAATCACCCGACGAGCGGGTCCCACCTTATAGAATGGGGCCAGATGCTTAATTAGAAACAAAATTGGGGTTAAGTTTCACTAAACGAGGGTAATCTGACCTTTTTAAAATGGGGTAATTAGTAATACAATGTACTCTCTCTTTTCCATAATATAGCATGCTTTAGTTTTCTCAGTAGTTAAACTTCACGAACTTTGACCAGTTTTACTAAAAGGAGAAAATTTATATATCTACAATACCAAATATTTCCCATATGAAACAAACATTTCATGATGAATCTGCTGGTATCGATTTGGTATTCTAGATGTTGATATTTTTTTTTATAAACTTGGTCAAACATTCGACTCTTATAAAATATCTAATACATACTATATTTTGAGATAGAGGAAGTAGTAGAAGATAAAAGCGCATTTACTCTTATATTTTTAAAATTTAAAGTAACTTGCATGGATGTAAGTTTATCTATGGAGCGATATATAGTTGTAGTGTCATGGCTCTCGCAAGTCCAATATATAGCATGCACCACGTGATCCCAGTCCAGGCAATGGACTCGGCCACAACCGAAACCTTGATACCTATCCAAGAGTTGGTGAGGAAGACGACTGAGAGACTAGAAGCAGATCTTACCCAGGTTAGGACCAAAATCCACAAATTTCCGCCAGGCCTGCGTTTCGTTAGCAAACACGACCGCTACATCGCCCCGAGCTTCGTGGCCCTCGGGCCGTACCACCATGGCTTACCCCATCTGCAAGAAGCGGAGGAGGTGAAGCACGCGGCTACTTCTGCTCGAAGTCAGCCCACTCGGTTGAGGAAGTCTACGGCAAGATCCTCACCATCGCCGCAGAAGCCCGTGGTTGCTACATCGACGATGCTGCTGTCATGCGTTTCAGCGACGCAGAGTTCACGGCGATGATGTTCCTGGATGGCTGCTTCTTGCTGCAGTATATGCACGGCATGGTGCACTATAATGATGGTTCTATCTATGCAGAATCTGCATTGTTCGCGAACCGGGCGATCCTATCGACGGGGCCTTGCATGTTGAGGGACATCTTTTTGCTGGAGAACCAGCTCCCCTGGCTGGTGATGGAGGCTCTCATGACCTTTACCGATGTTCCTGTGTGTCAGTTCGTTGTTTACGCGGCGTCCACTTTTGACGCCGGCTCGGCCTTAACAAGGCTTCCCGTGGATGACCTCAAGGCCACCACATCTCCTCGGGTTCCTCCGATACTATCTCATAGGCAATATGCCTCCCACGTATCCTATCCATAAGTTTGTCAGACACTTGGCGCTAGCAAGCAGTGCAATCGAGCTTGCGGAAATCGGAGTCCAGCTAGCGGCCAGTAATAAGAGATGGTTCGACATGAGCATCCGGAAAGGATACCTCGCCGGCGAGCTCTCCCTCACACCACTGTTCCTGAATGACTACACTGCTAGTTGGCTCGTCAACATGGCGGCGCTCGAAGCGTGCACGTCAACCGACTGGCCGTCCGATGGCTACACCATCAGCTCCTACATCTCCCTCCTGGCGATGCTCATGGACAAGGAGGAGGACGTGCACGAGCTGCGAGCTAAGCACCTCGTGCGTAGCTTCTTCAGCAACCAGGAGATGCTAGACTTGTTCAAGGGCCTCGCTTGCCACTTGCGCCTCGGCCGCCGCTACTTCGACATCCTCAAGAAGATTGATGATTACAAGCGTGGCAGGCCTGTGCGGATCGTCGTGCATAAGTTCTTCTACAAGTACTTCAAGAACATAGTTGCTGTGCTCTCTATCGCCGGGGTGCTGGTCGGAGTCTTCAAAACCATCCTTAGTCTCAAGCACTATTAATTAGCAGTTCTCCCATTTCAATCTTATATGGATTCTAGTCTTCTTCGGTGATGAATTAGCGGTTCGATAACATGCCATGCAAGGAGTGTGTCTCCGGTCGCAGGCACTTCAGTGATAACATTTTCTCACCTACTGAGCTGGGCAGCTCAAACGGCTTTTCAAAATTAGTCCAACTGGTGTATGTTTACTTTTCTCCAGGTTTGCTTACCCGAGTCAAAGTGATTAAAAGATAACATGGAATAGAATATTTATGGATTTTCAAATTAATTAATAACTGAAAATAAAAGTGCATATAAAATTATTTTTGAGAGTTTACTGATGATGCAGGAAATTGGACCAGGTTTGTAGGTTCATTAGTAACATCCCAAGGTGTTTGAAACGTCGTGAATTCACCTCTAAGTAATCAAGCAGAGCATTGCATAGCGCATAATGACTTACAATTGGGAGCAACTCCCTTTACCACCGGGTACAGAGGCAAAAAAATCTCTAATTCACTAAAGGCAGACCCGTATAAACTTTTACTCTCTTCCAGTCACTGAAAGTACTTCAAAATGGGTATCTATTCCATCTAATGCATACCACCCCCTCTATTGAATTTTCTTCTAAACTGGCCAATGAATAGATTAATGAATTTAGAGCAATATACATCTATAAACAGTTAGGGCTGTAAACAAGTCGAGCTCAAGCGAATACAACGTGGCTCGGCTCAAGCTCAATATGCACCACAAACCAAATTATGAGTTCGATCTCGTCTCGTGAGCTTCAGGATAGCTCCAGTTCGACTCGTCGAGGATTCAATAGATTAAAACGTTTGTAAAAAATTGACATATTTAGACCAACTACCATAGAAGGGAATACCATGTTCCATTGTCGATTGTTTTCCTATGTTCGACTATGAGGGGATCGTGGATTCACGGTTATGGTCTAGAGGGGGATGGATGAGTTAAAAGCATAAAACCACCACATTTGGGTTTAGGTTTGCGGAAAAATACCTGGTCCCTAATTATTTGCAAAACCCACCGCGTTTCTGGTAAACTTTTTGCAAGAAGCACTGATCCCTTGATTTGGAGCGTTTGAGCGTGTTTCCGACAGGTGGGTCCCACTCGTCAGGAGCTGACTTGGCAAAAAACGCAATGCAGACATGTGCGTGCACTGAGAAGGGGCAGCTCCTTGCCGACGCCCACGGCCACCCCATGCTCCTCTTCATCCCCGGTCACGGGGCATCGCCGTGCTGGCCGCCTACTGCGGCCGAGCAGTCACCGCCGACGTGCGCTGTCACCGCCATGTGGTGTCCACCACCGGCGCCGCCTCTGCATCCGAGCCGCCGTGTACGCGCCCTCCCAGCGCACACGCACAGCCACTCGCCGCCCCTGGTCGTCTCCCCCTGCCGTCGATAGCGTGATCTGGACGGCGAGCAACGGGACCGGCAGCCTACCCACCTCACGCTCCTGGCACGAGCCTGCCCCGGAATGTGCCGCCCAGTATGAACGGCGCTGACGGTTCCCCGCTGCCGTTGGCGACGGCGACCGAAACCACCTGCGAGTCCAGCGGTTCCGCCTCCCGGGACACGAGGCTCTGCAGGATGGGCCGCGGCGCGCAGGAGCTCGTCCTCGCCGGAGTTCGGAGTAGTTGAGCGGCGCGTCCGGGTCATAGGTCCACGCGGTGGAGTTGCTGTTGCCCGCGGGCACGGCGGCCTCGTCCGCGGCATCGCGCTGCGCGGCGACCCGGAGCAACAAGACGACCAGGGCGTGATCACAGCGGCTCAGACGCGCGTTGGCTGCTCAGGCCTGCACGGCGGCTCGGACGCAGAGACGCGCGATGGTGGCCACCACGCGGCGGTGAAAGCGCACGGCGGACGACAGGGCCAGGATGGACCGCACAGTGCTTGTCGGCGGCCTCCACCCCGCCGGCGCCGCCCGTCGCCGGCGAAGAAAGACCCTGGGGCGCGCTCAGTTCTACATGGGCAGGAGGGGGTCTGATTGCATTTTTGGTTTTATATCCAGGAGTGTATACGAGTCAAAGAAGATAGAGTAGTAGACCATTCAACATGTACATATGTGGTTAGCAATTCAAACTAATCCAAAAAATAAACATGTATATGTACCAATTTTTTTTGCCAAGTCAGCTTTGACGACCTGGTCCCACCTGTCGGAAACGCGTTTAAGACGATAAATTCCTCAATCAGTGCTTTCTGCAAAAAAAAAACCAGAAACACAGTGGCTTTTGCAAAAAATTAGGGACCAGATAGTTTTCTGCAAACCTAACCCCAAATGTGGTGGTTTTGTGCAATTAACTCGGGATGGATATACCTAACAAGAAATTTTTGCAAGTTTTAAGTTTCATAACTTTTAGGGCTACTTCTACATGCTCCTTAGAACAAGTTAACATCCTGAACATGTACACCGGTATAGCATACTCCACTATTCATGATGTCTATTTGCATAACATAACCTGACATGTTGGATATCTGCCATCATAAACTTTGTTGGAGTTCATTCCCCTTTTGTGAACTTTGTCGGAGTTTATTCTTCTTTTGAACAATTTTATAGTACTTCTGGAATAAATCGCCATGTTGAACTGACTACTGTTCATTCTGTGTATTTGCTCTCGCATAGCCCAAGCACATTCAGTTGGATTTGAACTGACTGCTATTCATTCATTTATGTCTATTTGCAGAACATAATCTAGCGGCACAAAGCTCCCGAGAAGTATCTGCCATGTACTTCTGGCGCCTACTTTGTGAACATGAAGAGTTCTTTTTCTTCTTGCCCTTTTTTTGTGGAGATGAGTGTGCATCAGTTGAGAGTTGAGCCTAACTGCAAGTACTGTAACATTCGGACCTGCTGTGAAAATTGATGGTAGCTGTATGAGTATGCTTCGATCGCAACTTTCAACATGCCACCTGCAGGGTTAGGGTGTGGGTAATGCTCGCCCAAACCCGTACCTGTACCTCGGGTTCCATATTGTTTCCATACCCGTACCTGGCCGGGTGTGGATAATACCTATGGATAAAAATATCCATTTCGGGCACCTTTCGGTTCACATTTTATCATGTATAATTTTAGCATTTCCGTATGTAAACACGACATTTAAGCATGTATATTAGCATTTCAGCCGAGGTGAGATGAGGAGATGGGGTTTGTGTTCTGTGAGTTGAACGACGCGATGGGTGGGTGAGGGGTGGGGATTTCGTGCGTGGGTTGTGGCTAGGTTATGCTAGGGTTTTCCCTTGTTTAGTGAATGCCATAGGGGGCCTACCTGTAAGATGTACTAATATGTGGGTATATGGGTATGGGTATCGCCTTCCCATACCCGTACCTCCTTCCGTTGGGTACACTTTTTTTTTTCTCATTTACAAACCCATGGGTATTTAACTTTTTCAAACACTTTGTCAAATTGGGTTTTACTCGTCGGGTTTGCTGGTAGCGGGTACCCATTGCCATGTTGCCAATTTCCACACCCTGGGCGAGCAATTTCCACACCTCGGACGTTTTGAATAGGAAGAAAATTCACACTTTACGGCAATGTACAATGGTTGATAAGCCCGGCACGTAATCTAGAGAAGGTGATAAAAAATGATGTATAATGGATGATATCTTATGTTGGAAATATGCCCTAGAGGCAATAATAAAATGATTATTATTATATTTCCTTGTTCATGACAATTGTCTGTTGTTCATGCTATAATTGTATTAACCGGAAACCGTAATACATGTGTGAATACATAGACCACAACATGTCCCTAGTGAGCCTCTAGTTGACTAGCTCGTTGATCAATAGATGGTTATGGTTTCCTGACCATGGACATTAGATGTCACAAGATCGTGTAGTTCGTTTGCTAAGAGCTTTTCTAATGTCAAGTATCATTTCCTTAGACCATGAGATTGTGTAACTCCCGGTATACCGTAGGAATGCTTTGGGTGTATCAAACGTCACAACGTAACTGGATGGCTATAAAGGTGCACTACAGGTATCTTCGAAAGTGTTTGTTGGGTTGGCACGAATCGAGACTGGGATTTGTCACTCCGTATGACAGAGAGGTATCTCTGGGCCCACTCAGTAGCATCATCGTAATGAGCTCAATGTGACTAATGAGTTAGTCATGGGATCATGCATTACGGAACGAGTAAAGAGACTTGCTGGTAACGAGATTGAACGAGGTATTGGGATACCGACGATCAAATCTCGGGCAAGTAGCATACCGGTAGACAAAGGGAATTGTATACGGGATTGATCGAATCCCCGACATCATGGTTCATCCGATGAGATCATCGTGGAACATGTGGGAACCAACATGGGTATCCAGATCCCGCTGTTGGTTATTGGCCGGAGAGATCTCTTGGTCATGTCTGCGCGATTCCCGAACCCGTTGGGTCTACACACTTAAGGTTCGGTGACGCTAGAGTTGTTATGGGAAATAGTATGTGGTTACCGAAGGTTGTTCGGAGTTCCGGATGAGATCCCGGACGTCACGAGGAGTTCCGGAATGGTCCGGATATGAAGATTTATATATGGGAAGTCCTTATTCGGTCGTCGGAAGTGTTCGGGGGTTTATCGGTATTGTACCGGGACCACCGAAGGGGTTCCGGAGGTCCACCTGCCCCGGAGGGCCCTATGGGATGAATATGGAGGGGAACCAGCCCCTAGGTGGGCTGGGCGCCAAACCCCCCTAGGGCCCATGCGCTAGGGTTGGGGGGAAACCCTAAAGGGGGTGCCCCCTTGGCTTGGGGGGCAAGCCTCCCCCTTGGCCGCCCCCCCTCTAGATCCATCTGGAGGGGGCCGCCCCCCTCTTATAAATAGAGGGGAGGTGGGAGGGTTGCCGCACCCTTCCCCTGGCGCAACCCTCCCCCTCTCCAACACCTCCTCCTCCTCCGTAGTGCTTGGCGAAGCCCTGCCGGAGAACTGCAAGCTCCACCACCACGCCGTCGTGCTGCCGGAGCTCTCCCTCAACTTCTCCTCTCCCCTTGCTGGATCAAGAAGGAGGAGACGTCCCCGGGCTGTACGTGTGTTGAACGCGGAGGCGCCATCCGTTCCGCGTTAGATCGGATCTTCCGTGATTTGAATCGCCGCGAGTACGACTCCATCATCCGCGTTCTAGTAACGCTTCCGCTTAGCGATCTTCAAAGGTATGAAGATGCACATCCTCTGTCTCTCTTGTTGCTAGAATCTCCTAGATTGATCTTGGTGATACGTAGGAAAATTTTGAATTATTGCTGCGCTCCCCAACAGTGGCATCATGAGCTAGGTCTATGCGTAGATTCTATGCACGAGTAGATCACAAGTAGTTGTGGGCATTGGTTTGTTCAATTTGCTTACCGTTACTAGTCCTATATTGTTTCAGCGGTATTGTGGGATGAAGCGGCCCGGACCGACCTTACACGTACGCTTACGTGAGACAGGTTCCACCGACTGACATGCACTTGTTGTATAAGGTGGCTAGCGGGTGTCTGTCTCTCCCACTTTAGTCGGATCGGATTCAATGAAATGGGTCCTTATGAAGGGTAAATAGCAATTGGCATATCACCATTGTGGCTTTTGCGTACGTAAGAAATGTTCTTGCTAGAAACCCATAGCAACCACGTATAACATGCAACAACAATTAGAGGACGCCTAACTTGTTTTTGCAGGGTATGCTATGTGACGTGATATAGCCAAAAGAATGTGATGAATGATATACACTACAAAAAATAGACACATCCATGACATTTTGGACCGAACAATTTTTTTTTCTGTCATACTTATGACACTTCTTTGATGATAATTTTGACAAAACCCAGTATCATCATAGATGTGGTGGGCTCCTACTTCTATGACAAAAATCATGACAGAAAATGGGCTTTTTGTCCTGGGCGGGCTGGAGACGCAGCTGCATGACATTCTTTGGGCCGTCCATGACGAAAAAAACCATGGTAGAAGCGAGGGCGAGGAAAATATCGTGGTGTTCCCGGTTACGGTGGGTGGTCGGGGCCGAGCGATGCATGGAGGTTTGCACATTTTTCTCGTACACGCACACGCGTGGGTGCGAGGCGTTGGGCTCTAACTGAACCCGAACGATTGCATTGCAAGCTACGCGTTACTGAACCCGAGCGATCGATCGATGGCTGTTAACTGAACCCGATCAAGTGGTTCCTTCGCTACTGCTGCTAACTGAAGCCGATAGATGTTGCCTCTGGATGAACAGTGAGCGTTGCAGGGGGGTTTGGATGAACAGTTCCCAGTGGGGGTGGATGAACAGGACCCCGTGGTGTTGCCTCTGGATGAACAGGACCCCGATCGATTGAGCTGATTGGGGCTGGATGAACAGGACCCCGTGGAGGGCTGGATGAAGAGGACGACCTCATGGAGGGCTGGATGAACAGTAGACATTGGAGGGGTGGATGAACAGTAGCCCGTGGAGGGGTGCTTGAACAGGAGACCGTGGAGAGGGCTGGTTGAACAGTAGCCGGTGAAGTAGCGCGCGGTGGAGGCTGGATGAACAGGAGCCCATGGATGAACAGTCGCAGGTGGAGGCTGGAGGAGGTCGACAGTGGATGAACAGTAGCCCGTAGAGGCTGGAGGAGGTCGACGGTGGAGATAAACAGTATCCCGTAGAGGCTGGAGGAGGTCGACGGTGGAGATGAACAGTATCCCGTGAAGTCCCGTTTTGCGGTAAGCCACACCCCTCCCGATGAACAGGACCCCCGTTTCGACCGTAGTGCTCCAACACAAGTCCGTTTCCTCCGTTTTGTGGTATGCCATACCCCTCCCGATCAACAGGACCTCGTTTCGACCGTAGAAGGTCCAACACAAGTCCGTTTCCTCCGTTTTGCGGTACGCCAGACCCCTCACGATGAACAGGATCCCATTTCGAACGTGGCCAGTTGAACACAAGGCCGTCTCCTCCGTTCTGCAGTATGCCAGACCTCGTTTCCATCGGTTGTTCCGTCCAAGCCGGTTGGCTCCCACGCATTCCATTGCCTCTCGATGAACACGACGCATTCCATTGCCTCCCCATGAACACGACGACGACACAGTTTCTCCGTTCCGACCCAGCCATGTACATGAGCCCTGGCCGTACGTATGCGCGATTAGGCGTTCGAGACCCCGCCCGTATGTATGTACGTGGCCGTATTTACTTTCTTGCACCCTAGCCGTTGTACGTACGTGTATATGCTACGTGCGCGCCTCTACTATGACACGCGCGCGCCTCTACATTGACCAGTATGTACGTACATGTTCGCGACCAGAATGATAATGCTACGTACGCTTCGACCAGGTGGGTCCCGACTGTCAGGCACTTCCTTGCGTGCGAAGATGTAGCTGGTGGGTCCCAACAGTCAGGGGACGAATCGTTTTTTTTGCCCGAACGCACTTCCTTGCGTGCGAAGATGTAGCTGGTGGGTCCTAGCAGTCAGGGGGAAATGTTTTTTTCGCAAAATAGGGTGGCCCGTCTGGTGGGTCCCCGCTGTCAGGTGGAGGAATAATTATTTTACGCGTAATAAGGAGGCACTTCCTTGCGGCTGCCGTGGACCCAGCTGTCAGCCTCTTCATGTACAGTACTCTTTTGATGGAAGTCGGTCGTTGACCACATTGACCACGCCGCGCCGAGAGCACCACGGCGGTGGACGACGATGAGGCGTAGGAAGGGGACGACGCGAAGCCAGGGAAGACGCGACAATGGAAGCCCGTGCGGAGAGAAGTACAAGGGTTCACTGGTTCGGCTGCGGTGTGAGGCTGCCGTCGCCGTAGAATAACAGGGCGTGTGGATGAGTAGAGGGATGGCCTGGCTAGCAGTGGGAGTAGTAGGGGGCGGTGAGGCCTCCGCGGCATCACAACCGGCCACGGGAGGCAGGAGCACGCGACACGACTGGCGCTGGTTTGGGCGGCTGGAGCAAGAAGACCAGAGGTTGAAGAAGCACTACGGCCATTGGATGGACATCGCACGGTCACTGGAGCTAGAATCGTTCATATTGACTAAGGTGACAAAGCCCTCCGTCCCCGTCAACTTAGTAGGCCCACAAGTCAGCCTCCCACCAAGGTGGGTCCCAGCTAGAAGGGAGAGTATTCATTTTTTTCTGCGTAACAAGGAGGCACTTCCGGTGGGTCCGAGTTGACAACGAGGGAAACGTTTTTTTCGTGAAATACGGTGGCCCGTCCGATGGGTCCCAGCAGTCAGGGGGGAAACATTTTTTTCACAAAATACGGTGGCCCGTCCGGTAAATCCCTGCTGGTAGGTGGAGGAATCATTATCTTCCGCGTAATAAGGAGGCACTTCCTTGCTGCGGCCGTGGACCCAGCTGCCAGCCTCTCCACGTACAATACACTCCCGATGGAAGTTGTTGCTTGACCACGTTGACCACGCCGCGTTCCGTTGCATGCATGCGTCTATGGGCGTGGTGCGTCCCCACTGTCAGCCTCTCACGTACAGTCATCTTCCGATGACTTTCGGTTGTTGACCATGTTGACCACACCGTGCCGAGCGCATCAAGTGTAACATCCTGGATTCGATGCGCCAGTTGTCTGCCAGTTATTCGCCGTCGTCGCCATGTCATTTGCTTGTGTGTTGCATTTTATCATGTCATCATGTGCATTTCTTTTTGCATACGTGTTCGTCTCATGCATCCGAGCATTTTCCCCGTTGTCCGTTTTGCAATCCGGTGCTCCTATGCCCTCCGGCGTTCCCCTTTTGCCTCTCGTTGTGAGTGGGTGTTAAACGTGCTCGGAATGGACCGAGGCTTGCCAAGTGGCCTTGGTATAGCGCCGGTAGACCGTCTGTCAAGTTTTGTGTCATTTGGAGGTCGTTTGGTACTCCAACGGTTAACTGGGTAACCGTAAACCCCCTTTCTCTTTGCAGCCCAACACCCCTTCCAAAGTGGCCCAAAACCCATCTAACTCCCCTCCATGCTCTCGGTCATTCGATCACGATCGTGTGGGCGAAAACCGCTCCTCATTTGGACTCTCCTAACTCCCAGAAATCTATTTATAGCCCCTCCCCCGAAATTCGCGGATGAAACCACCCCTAACCCTAGCTTTGTCCTTATCCCGCAGCCGGACACGTCCGGACCCCGCCGGACATGTCCGCCCGTCGCCCCCGTCCAACCCGTGCGTGCCACGTGGCAGCCGCCGCCGCCCCGCGCCGCCGGCCCGCGCGAGCCC
>NC_041393.1:550438698-550458178 GCF_002162155.2 Triticum dicoccoides | reverse complement strand
GGCCGGAGCTCCGCCCCCGCGGCCCCCCTCCGCCGCCGCCTTGGCACTCCGCCTCCATCAGCCGCCGCAGCTCCTCCGCGCGCCAGGCCGGCCCCGGATCCCAGCGACCGCGGCCCCGCGCCTCCGTCCCGTCCCGGCCGCGCCGCCCTCCGCCGCCGCCGCGCCGGATCCGGCCGGCCCAACTCCTCTCCGCCCCGCCGGCCGCCTCCCCGTCCTCTGCTCCGGCGACCCCGACTGTCCTCGCGCGCCAGATCTGATCCAACGAGAGGTTGACTTTCCCCCTCCGAAATTCTTCCAAGTCCTCATAGTTTTTGTAAATTTCATGCCATGTTCGACGTGCTGTATCTCTGTGCATGTAGCTCAGTTTTGTGCGTGTAATATGTCAAATTGTTCGCTTCGACGAGTACATCATTTCATTCCATTGCATCATTTTCATTTGAGGTCATCTAGATGCCCGAATCATCGTTGTAAGAGTGCTTCATGATGTTTTCTGCTGTCTGTTAACAGAACAAGCTCTTTTGTCATTTTTGCCATGATTGATGTGTGCATCCTATGAGGTTGATGTCTACATGTGTTTTGAACTATGCCATGTCTTCTTTACATAGGTGCTTACCATGTATTTTTGTGATCAATGTGGTGACTAGCACAAACTTGCAAACTAGGCATCGTGATGTTACTGATTTCAGTCCCTGTTCTGCTGTTATTTTGATGCCATGTAAACTTGATGCTACAGAGAGATCCATGCATATTTTGAGATACTTAAGTAAGGGTGTTTTGAACATGTGGTTATTGTCTATCCATCCCTGCCCTTGGTTGCAATTATGGAGTAGTCTAGCATGTCATTTGAGTACTCTACTTTTGCTTCAAAATGTTTTCTGGCAGATTGTTTACATGTTATTCAATTTGGCCAAGGTTGCTATAGTTGATCCTTACATGATATGAACTTGTTCTTGACTTGGTTTGTTTCACAAACATGTCTTCTTGATGATGCTATGCTTATCTTGTCATGTGATGACTTGTGGTGAGTGAATCGAGCTTGTTAAGTAGGGTACATGATGTTGCTGTTTTGCTAGGCTGAATCTGTTATTTCGTGATGCTATGTAAACATGTTGCTACTAATCATTCTATGCATAATCTAGAGATGATCACTAAATATGTTTTAATCTACATGTCATGCTCTATCCATACATGCCCCTGGTTGCATTTATAGCTTGCTATAGCTTGTTCATATCTTGCTTCAAATTTGCTTCATAATGTTGCTGTCAGCCTGTTAACATTAAGTTCAGTTGTTATCGTGATTGTTGCTAGTGTTCCATGCACCCTATGACCTTGCTATTGCCATGCTTAGCTTCACTAACATGCCTTCTTACTGTTGGTTGCCTTGCCATGCCATGTTTTGCTCTGTAGTGAGTTGCACAAGCTCATTTATATGCCTTCATAATTCTGTTTCTGCCATGTTTGAATCTGTATAATAACTTGCTATGTTTACGTGGGTGCCATCATATTTTCTGATCCTTTTTGGCTCATGGTCAGTAAGAGACTTTTGATCTATGCTTTGAGTAGAATCATGCCATGCCTTTGTTTGCCATTATAAGTTCCTGTAACATGTTGTTTGATAGCTCTAAACATTGCATCGTGATGCTATTTTCTGCAAAGTCTGAATTGTTATAACTTGCAATCTTACCATGTGTGTTTGAGTATGTTCTAGTGATTTCTGGAGATAGCTCAGTGTTCATGTTCTGTTGTGCTTTACCTGTACATCATGCCCATGCCTTTTGTTATCATGTTGGGATGCTGTAGTATATTGTTTTGATGCTTGCAATATGCCTAGTTGCTGTTTTGGACAACTTGTCCTTTAAACTTGTTCCATGTGTGTGTGTTGAACCGTTGCTCCGTTTTGAGTGTGCTATATATGAAACTTGCTTGATTTTGCATATAGTTTCATATTATCATGTTGCATCCTTGTTTTGAGGTGTTTGATTGATGTTTGTATGCATTTTGCATCAATGCCATGTTTAACTTGTTTTGCTCCTATCTTCTAGGCCGTAGCTCCAAATTAAATGAACTTTATATGTAACTTGACTAGAATCTCGTGTAGATCATCTTGGTGTATCTTAACTTGCTGTTTAACAACTTGAACATAAGGTTTATTCAGATCTGGACCAATTTCGAAATATGCATATGAGGACTTACCAGAATTGTTATATGTTGTTCCCGGCCTCATTTAAACTTGCCTTGATGTGTTGCTCTTGTTTGCCTCATCTCTTGCCATGAGTAGCTTCGTTTAGCTTTGTCATGCATCATGCTTGTTGTGCATTATGTCTTGTTCATGTGTGGTGTGTTTACTATGTTGTGTGCTTCTTTTCGATAGTTCCTGTTTCGTTGCAATCGTGAGGATTCGTTCGTCTACGCTTGGTTCGGTTTCATCCGTTCGTCTTCTTCATGGACTCGTTCTTATTCCTTGCGGGATTTCAGGCAAGATGACCGCTACCCTGGATCTCACTACTATCATTGCTATGCTAGTTGCTTCGTTCTATCGCTTTGCTGCGCTACCTATCACCTGTTTATCAAGCCGTCCCAAATTGCCATGAACCTCTAACCTTTGACACCTTTCCTATGCAAACCGTTGTTTGGCTATGTTACCGCTTTTGCTCAGCCCCTCTTATAGCGTTGCTAGTTGCAGGTGAAGTTGAAGATTTCTCCATGGTGGACAGGATTTTGTTGGGATATCACAATATCTCTTATATTATTAATGCATCTATATATTTGGTAAAGGGTGGAAGGCTCGGCCTTATGCCTGGTGTTTTGTTCCACTCTTGCCGCCCTAGTTTCCGTCATACTGGTGTTATGTTCCCGGATTTTGCGTTCCTTACGCGGTCGAGTGATTTATGGGACCCCCTTGACAGTTCGCTTTGAATAAAACTCCTCCAGCAAGGCCCAATCTTGGTTTTACCATTTGCCTCACCACCACCTATCCCTTTCCCTTGGGTCGGCCAACCCGAGGGTCATCTTTATTTTAGCCCCCCCCGGGCCAGTGCTTGTCTAAGTGTTGGTCCGAACCGAGCAATGTCCGGCGCCCCCTGGGCAATCAGGGTCTATGCCAACCCGATGTCTTGCTCATCCGGTGTGCCCTGAGAACGAGATATGTGCAGCTCCTATCGGGATTTGTCGGCACAGCGGGAGGCTTTGCTGGTCTTGTTTTACCATCGTCGAAATGTCTTGTAAACCGGGATTCCGAGTCTGATCGGGTCTTCCTGGGAGAAGGTATATCCTTCGTTGATCGCGAGAGCTTACCATGGGCTAAGTTGGGACACCCCTGTAGGGTATAATCTTTCGAAAGCCGTTCCTGCGGTTATAGGCAGATGGGAATTTGTTAATGTCCGGTTGTAGATGACTTGACACCAGATCCGAATTAAAACGCATCAACCGTGTGTGTAGCCGTGATGGTCTCTTTTCGGCGGAGTCCGGGAAGTGAACATGGTTTCTGGGTTATGTTTGACGTAAGTAGGAGTTCAGGATCACTTCTTGATCATTGCTAGCTTCACGACCGTTCTGCTTGCTCTCTTCTCGCTCTTATTTGCGTATGTTAGCCACCATATATGCTTAGTCGCTACTGCAGCCTCACCACTTTACCCCTTCCTTTCCCTTTAAGCTTTGCTAGTCTTGATACCCATGGTAATGGGATTGCTGAGTCCTCGTGGCTCACAGATTACTGCAACAACAGTTGCAGGTATAGGTTATGCGATGATCATGACGCGAGAGCGATGCTTGCTTGCGTTGAGTTCTTCTTCTGCTTCTTCGATCAGGGGATAGGTTCCAAGTCGGCAGCCTGGGCTAGCAGGGTGGATGTCGTTTGAGTTTCTGTTTGTGTTTCATCCGTAGTCGGATGATGCCCTTATGTATGATGATGTTGTATTCGTGTGGCATTGTATGCCTTATGTATGTATCCCCATCTATTATGTAATGTTGATGTAATGATATCCACCTTGCAAAAGCGTTTCAATATGCGGGTCTATCCTTGGTGGGACCTTCGAGTTCCTTTTGGATAGGGTCGCATATTGGGCGTGACAAGTTGGTATCAGAGCCTCGACCGACCCTAGGAGCCCCCTTGATTGATCGTGTAGTTTGGCCGTTGTTGAGTCTAGAAGAAAACTGTTTTTCAGAGTCTAGTTATATCGGAGAGTAGGAATTCTTTTTACTCCTCTGCCCCTTCGTCGCTCTGGTCAGGAATCTTGACGTAGGTGTTTTGAATTACTCCTCTTCCCCTTCAAATTTTTCTTTAGGATCACGCATTTGGTTTTTCGAACGTTGGTTCTCATCTCTTTCATCCGGTGCATTTCTCGTCAAGTCGACTCGAGCCTCTTCATCTTTGCCCCGCCCTCCCTTCTTCTTCTCGGAACCGGAGTCCGTAATCGAGTATCCATCCTACTCGTGCGAAGCCTTTGCATTCTTTCAATCGGTGTTTTCTTTTGAAGATATTCATCGATTTCCTCTTCCAAGTTGCCTTTGTTTTCCCGCCCTCCCACCCTTTTTCTTCCCGGAGTCTGACTCTCTCTCGACCATCTATTTCATTCGTGTGGAGCCCCTTCAGTCTTCCTTTTTCTTTTTTCCGGTGAATTCAATTCCAATTTTCGGTAGTGATTATATTCTTTCCCTCGGCTCAAGTGTTTTCCCTGCTCGTTCGTCTCTCGCCAGTTTATCCTTCCGGAGTGTTCAAGACTTCTCAGGAGGTTCGCCTGTGTTCCAATTAATTCGAGGTTGCCACCTCATCCAAATATTTCAATTGTTTCGGTGCATCATTTATCTGTTCAACAATCCTTTTTCAACGGTGTTTTCTCTTCAGTGGCCCCTAACCCACAGGTCTTTTCCCAGGATCTTACCTGACTCTTCTAATTTTCCCGGAGCTATTCTCAAATCCTTTTGAAGTTTGACGTAAGAATGTATTTCATCAGTCAGATGCTTTTCCAAGATCGTTTCCAAACTCTTTTCATTGTTGGCTCAACCTCTTCGCTTTTCATTCTCCCGGAGTATCTCAGTAATTTCGTTGGTGTTTCTCGTCGTCATTTGAAGACCGAAGAAGAGTTTTTTCCTCTAAATCTTGTCCGTTCTCTCGAAGTTTTGTGGTTCTAGCTTCATGTTATCCTCGCGAATTATTTCAGTTTGTCAGATATTCTTTTCTTAACCCTCCGGAGCATGTCAGGAGTTGTTCTCCCGTTTCTTTTCACCGGAGGCCATCGTCCCAGAAGAATTCTTCGCCCTCATCATTTCAGCTATCGTTATCCAATTATCCCGGTGCCTCGTTCAAGTGGTCGTTAATCAGCTCATGATCTCTGTGTTCTTTTGCATCTAATCTCCTCTAACATATTTGTTCTTCTAATTCTTCCCGGTGATTCATTCTCTTTCAACAGTCATTTCTAAATTCTTACGGTGGTTCCTTCAGATTCTTTTTCTTTGATTATTATTTTAATCCATTCGCTCTTTCGAATCCTACCGGTGGTTCATGAAGACCTTCTCAAGTTTGCGATATGTCACTTCTCAACCTTTTCCAAGAAGAATAAGTAGTATGCAAAAATCCGTTGCTTGTCATCAGTTTAAATTGGTGAAGGATAAGCATACAATAAATCTTATTCTTATTTCATCCAAGTGAGTAATCCCTTCCTTCGGAGTTTGTTCTTGATGAATAAATTCTAGTTTCAAGTGTTTTCATCTTTTCTTTTCCCGGAGTTCAATTTTCATCAGCCATTTCGTCGGAACCTCCATCTAAATCATCGCAACGCTCATATTATTCTTTCATCCTTCATTCTATCTCATCATCCTTTTTGTTACCGGAGTTCTTCATGGTGGTTCTTCATGATAATTCATTCTTCAAGAGTTCATCAAGATTTTGTTGGTGGAGTTCAAATATCTTTCTTTTCGCGTCTCGAAGTGCAAATAATTCTCCATATTCTTTTGAAGTGGAGTTTTGCATTTCTTCGTTCTTCTCAGCTTTCCAATCATTTCCGTTTGCGGCTGGTTATCACCTCATATTTTCTGAGATGTTATCCGTAAGTCCACGACAAGCTAATTCTTTTCGTTGTTGAATTTTCTCAACAACTCCATTCAATTTTTTCTTCTAAGGTTGCTTTCTATTTCATTCGTGGCACAAGTTGTCATTTTCTTCTCCATTCTTTTGTCAGGACCCCGACTCAATGTCACTTCGATCTAGCCTGTAACACCTCATATCACTTTGCGGCCTCACGCACGGTATTCCCACGGGTGTCGCCTTACCTTTGCCCGGGACCGTTTGCGCCTTTTGGCTCACGTATATGATGATGTCGCTAGCATCCATATGATAAGGAGCCCGGGCTGACATGACTAGTCGTAAACCCAAAGTGGCACAGACTTACAGGGACAGGCATCCATGACCCAGCATCGAACGTGTCGGTCATCAGCGAGTGAATCCAGGCTGTAGCACTGGGCTAGCAGGACTCCGGTGAACCGGGCTGTAGCGGGCTAACAGGACTCCGGTATTCATCGCGTGACATTTCCCCGAAGGGACAGACACAGGAACGAAGAAGGACACATGCCGGCCAGCCTAGGTGTTCCGGAGCAGTAGCAAGCTACCATGGCTCAGTGGAAACACCAGGAGATATTTCCCGGTAAGAGAGGCTACTAAGGATAAACAACTAGATAGTCAGATCCCCCACATACCAAGCATTTCAATAACATACACACAATATGCTCGATATGTGCAATACAACATGGCATCACAACATGACTCTACAACTCAAGTATTTAATTCAATAGGCTCCGAGGAGCGAGATATTACAAACATAGGTCTCATGACCCAACATTCAGAGCATACAAGTCAAAACACAAACGGAAGCTATCATGTCTGAGTACAGACAACTATAAATGAAAGAGGCTAAGAAGCCTGACTATCTACCAGATCCTGCCGAGGGCACAAGATCGTAGCTGAGGTAACAAGCTAAACAGCGAAGTCCACGTGGAACTACTAGCGAGACTGAAGTCTCTCTGCAAAAACATAAATTAAGCAACGTGAGTACAAATGTACCCAGCAAGACTTACATCAGAACTAACTACATATGCATCATTATCAACCAAGGGGATGGTGGGGTTTAACTGCAGCAAGCCAGCTTTGACTCGGTGGCTATCCTGAACTACGACTGCAAGTAACTCTTTTGAGGTGGCGCACACGAGTCCACATATTCACCATATCAATACACCACTATGGATCCGCTCCCGTCTCCCTACAAGAACGCCATCCATAGCACTCACGCTTATCTTGCGTATTTTAGAGTATCCACTTTCACTTGTCTATGAACTATGCAAGGGGTCCAAGTTTCCATATCCGAGGAATCCGGCTATTCGAATAGATAATGATAACCCTGCAGGGGTGTACTTCTTCACACACGCTCTCGCCACTTATCGCCCTGTACACGTCATGTACCTCGGCAACCTTCAAGCGGAAGCCGGGCGAGGGAGTCGGCCACGACCTGACTAACCATACAAGTCTCTCGTCCAGGTTTATCGCCTATTCGGGTTCCATCCGCAAGGAGATCCGGCCGGGGTGTCGCTCACGGCCCCAAACGATGTGAGCAGGGTTCCCAAGCCCACCATCCGGGTGCTACTTGGTACACCGGGCCACTGTGCCTAGTCTGTCCCAAGCCCACCTGTACCGGGTGCCACTTGGTAGACTACTAACACTACCTACAAACACCAGAAACTAGTTGCAACTCCTGGACAGAGATCAAGTTGATTAATAAGTCGAGAGGGGCACTTAAGCATTCCAATGTGTGGTAGTAGCTGGTCATGGATCACAAACACAGAACTCAGTTCCCGAGGACGGCTGCAATGAGACAACCCACCATGTACTCCTACATGGCCTCTCACCGCTACCTTTACCAAATCGTGTTCACACACTTAGCTCTCAATGGTAGGACATGTTCACACACCTCTGATTCATCCCCGATGAATCAGACCTGACTCAACTCTAAGCAGTAGCAGGCATGACAAACAAGCATGAATGAGTAGGCACAACAGGGCTCAAACAACTCCTACTCATGCTAGTGGGTTTCATCTATTTACTGTGGCAATGACAGGTCATGCAAAGGATAAAGGGGTTCAGCTACCGCAGCAAGTAACAAATAAGTCGTTGTTGTCCTAATGCAGTAAAAGAGAGCAGGGGCGGGAGAGTGGGATTTTATCGGAATGAACAAGGGGTTTTGCTTGCCTGGCACTTCTGAAGATAATATAGCTCTTCATCGGTGTCATCGATCACATCGCCGGTACACGTCTATCGAGAGGGGACAATTACCGGCAAACAAGGAAGAACACAATCAATGCGATGCAACAATATGATGCATGATAATGACATGGCAATATGAATGTGTTTTGGGCTAATGCATCTAGCAACAGGTTAAATGGGGCTGGTTTGAACACTAGGTTCAAATTCAAACTCCATATGTGAGAGTTTAAATGCCATTTAATTGATTTGTGCTAAACAGCAGCTATAAGTTGTTCTAACATGCATGAAAATGGTACAGATGGATTCCTTGAATTTTTCTGATAATTTTTCATATATAAATTATTTCATTCTGAGCTACGGTTGAATTTCTATGAATTTTTGAAGTTTATACAATTTTCTGGAATTTCCTGAATTAAAATAAATCCAGAAAATGATTTATTGTGTCAGCACTAGGTCATGCTGATGTCAGCAGGTCAACTAGGCGGGTCCAGGTCAAACCTGACCATTGGGGTCCACTAGTCAGTGACTGGGACTGGTTAGTGTCGCTGACAGGTGGGCCTGGTCAACGGCCACGTCAGCAGGGTCAATCTGACGCGTGGGTCCATCGGGATTAAGTTAAATCTAACTAAGTTGGTTAGTGGTTTAACTAAGCCGGTGGGGCCCGACTGTCAGTGGCATAGGGCTTAGTTAGTGGGGTGATTAACTCCTAACAGCTGCTATCACCGGCGGCTAATCGCCGGCGTAACCAGGACGCGGCGGCGTTGCCCGTCCGGCCAACTCCGGCGACGGGAGCTCGCGCGGCTGGGCGCGTTGGAACCGGAGCAAGGAGGCGCGTCGATTGGTGGCCTCAGGCGATGCTAGGGTGGCCGGGAACGTCAACGGCGTCGAGTTCCGCGGCGGCGCAGTTGCGGCTTGCACGGGTGCGAGGACCACGGTGCACGATTAGGCGACCTGAGGCGCGCTACGGGTTCCTGGAGAAGCCCGGAGCACGACTCCATGCTTGGGTTGGTCGGGCGGGACGGCTAGCGACGGCGAGCTTCGCAGCGGCGGCAGCGGGTGCTCGGCCATGGCGGGCTGCGGTTAGAGGGCGGAAACAGAGGGGGTGAGCACGGGGAAAAGTGTAGGAGCTCACAAGGATTCGGTAGAGAAGGTTAGCGGCCTCGGGGACGGACGGAAACCGACGAATCGACGGAGACGATCTCCGGGTGCCAGCGGTGAAGACGAGGACGTTGGCGACGAAGCAAAGCCCTCCGGCTCGTTTCCTTCGGCTTGGGGATGTGGTGCTCGATTGCGGAGCTGCTGGGCACGGTCACGGGACGAGGGGTGGCCGGTGGTCATGGCTACGGCGAGCGGCGCTCTCAGGTGCGTTCGGTGACGAGAGGGAGGGAGAGCAGAGGAGGAGGAGGGGGTCCAGAGAGAGAGGGGCTGTCGAGGGGGTCGAGGGCGTCTCCGTGGCGTTGCGGGAGACGTCCAGGGGGAGGAGGAGGCAGCCAGGCAGGGAGGAGGTGGCCGGGGCGCGTGGCCGCGCGCGCCGGGCGCGTGCCCGTCCTCTTGGCAGGGAGGAAGACGACAGGGGAGGCCCAGATGGGCTGGGCCGCATAGGAGCTGGGCCGGCTGGGCTGCCAGGTGAGCGCCAGGTAGTTTTCTCTGCTCTATTTTATTGTTCTGTTTGTTTTATTTTTAAATTTATTTTGCCACTGTTTTGAATTTAAAATAATTCAAACAATGCCAAAAGCTCCTCTGAATATTTTTATTTTGCTAGATGGACTTTTCCAAAAGCTCATAAAATATTTCAGGGGTATTTGAAATTATATTCTAGTTATATGAATATAATTCAAATTCAAATAGCTAATGATTTAAATTCAAAGTCCCAAGATTAAGTCCTTAAAAATGTTCAGTATTTTTGGTTTGGATCAAAACCCTTGCCAAAAATATTAAACATCTAAGAAGAGCATTTTGGAACAATGAATGAGATTTTAGGGTTTTTGCCCTTCTTTTATTTAAGTTTTTGAGGCTTCCAAATTTCCTCAGTTCAAGTTTCAGAAATTTAAACATGATGCAAACACTAGGCAGCACCAGAAGCTAGGGATGTGACAACTCACCCCCACTAAACAAGAATCTCGACCCGAGATTCAAGTGTAGGGTAAGACGAAGGGGAAACGCAAACTAGTATAATCTTCACGATCCAGGTTGCACTTCATAGGAACGTTGTTTCGATCACCATCTTTGTCTCGACGTCTTGTTCTGAGAACTCCAGTTATTATGACAATGAGAGGAGAAGGAGACTCTAGAAGGATCGATCTTCTCGAAGGTCGAACAACTCAGGATTAACTCACGGAATGGGACATAGCAACATCTTTCGAGCTGAGAGACGAAGCACACTTCTAGAGGAATGGAGTGGAACAGATGACGAAGGTTCACTAGGTAGACAATGATTTCACGCTTAAGAAAGTGGTGAATGGTTGTGAACGTAGCGAGGAGTTGAGTTGACATGATACCACAACGAGACACCTTAGGAACCGTGACTCGTAGATATATCCCCTTAAGTGGCAAAAAGAATTACCTTTGATTCAAAGATCATTGAAACTCTTTAAACTAGCCTAAGGCAATTCTCGAGCGATCGTTTGGAGGGGGTCGGTAGAATGGCATACTCGGACTTGGATGATGTGGATTACCTTGTTGAGGACAACGTAATGGATGAATTTGCTTACCACCGGAAATGGAAGAGATCCATGGTAGAATGGCACATTGGCGGTGCAAGCTGGGAACAAAATGCCAATGCTGGGAATGATTCTGGTAACTGGGGAAGAACCCAACAATAGAGAGTGAATTCACTGTTTGAAAAGGTCATAGCATTGCCGAGGAGACTGAGAGGAATCCCAGTTAGTGCCGATGATAACACGTAGCGCTTGTGCGTGCTCTCAAGAACTTGAGCATTTCCACAATCATCAAGGTTGTATCAACATCCGTGTCAAGGGTGCTGACAACACAACATACTACCGTGATGGCTAATGATGGATGATGCAGATGCAAAGGAAGATAACACTTTCTCAGATTTCACCCTTGGCGGGGCCAAGGAAATAAAATCTGGATGATCGACCGAGAGACATTTAGCACTCCGCTTCTAATGTTCTCCTTGATGTGCTAGTGTAACCCCATTCATAGAAATGGTCTGGTATCTAGAACATCAAGTAAAGGTCGGACTTCGGAAACACAAAAATCCATAAGGAACAACTAGGGAGGTAAATCCTACGAAATCCTTATGGGAAGGTGGCCAACTTCTTCAATCTAGATACTACAATAATAGGTCTTTCGGCTGGGTGGTGCTGGCCACGACATCCACCTTACCAGTTATCGAGGGACCAATATTATAATTCTTGGGGAAATGTTCCAACCATCATATCTGTCTGAGATTCAGATCTGGTTGGTGTCAGGATATTCCAGACTCATCGAGTCTAGGAAGAAAAACAAAAGTTTGCAACACAAATCGACGAGATGACGTTGCGAGATTCTCGGGGAATGAACTACGATAGCAAGCTCCAAAGCATGAGCTGGTTCTGCTACGCACGTGTGAACACGCTGTTCCAGGCAAACATGATCACATGGTAGTCTTACAATAAAACACTACCGAGTTCGGGTAGGGAACCATCATTGAGGATATCGAAGTTCTTTCATAAGTCCGGATTAGCTCTTATGAGGGAACTCCTTCTCCTTGAACAAATCAATTAGTGGCTTGGGGTGCTACGGAATACATATGGAGTGGAGGTAATTAATCTACCAAACCATAGTATACTTTGCACATGCATGACTGACTTGGGACGATTCCAGAGGAAACAAAACAAACCTTTCTCAAACCCACGGCGGCAACTTGCACCAAATGCACGTGAATCAAAGGAAGTCACTTCTTTCATCCAAACATATACTTCATAACCGGGGCATGAAGAAAATGCTTACACAAGTTTCCAACACTAGGTTGATGTTCAACATGAATCATGGGGGAGACAAAATGCTGCTGATGGGCTCAACAACAACTCATCGGAATTTCCATATCACTGGACTTCCACCATCATGTGAACACGGTGGTAGTATTGGTCAGACCCGAAAGATATAATGGTGTATGCTCGAGGAACAACCACGAGTAAGACAACATTACGAATATCGTTGGTACTGATTTGATTGACGATAGCCCACACTCAAATCAAAGGATTGATAAGACAATAGGTCCAGCAACTGATCACAGGGACCAATCGATGAAGATATCATCTTTCTTCAACACACACTACACAAGGATATCCCTTTGGAACGAACTAAGTTAGGCAAGCTTTTATCTTCCAATTCTCCAAGTTGTTGTCTAGCTTAACCAACTAGCTCAGGGATATCCAACACAGATTCTTGGAGAAAGGGTGGTTCACAAGAAACCGACTTGATCACGAGCTCAACATAACAGTCAGGAAACAACCCGTAACACTTCCAAGAAGATATTTGGAAAGTCACGAACCACCGGTATGTTACTAGACTCGAGAACAATCTTGCTTTTGAGGGCAAGATGATATGATCAAAAGGGCGAGGGATTGCCAAAATCCTAACTCATTGATCGAGGAGTGCACCAGGAAATAAGGACTAGGTAGCACAGTCAGTCTTAGAATGATGATTCAAGAACCAACACACTAGGAATGAAATTATTGTCCATTAACTACCAAACAACAGAGTTGCTAGCAGTATTGATTTCACACACCACGATTCACTTGTCGGCATTCCGGTTACAATAACACAGGAACCGAGGAATGAACAATGATGGCAAGAAGTATCACTGTACCAAGAGTTCATAGGATGGTGTGCAATTCCTACAATAATCCCGATATAAAAGATGGTAATACTCCAAGGTAGAGCAGAACAAAAGCTGGGTTAGCAATTTGTTCTGCGGAGCACAACTTCTTTGACCCAATCCTGGATATGGAAGGGGTACTGGAGTTTGTTTCTCCTAGTCATTCCGCGATAGAACGGCTTGACAGACCACAAGAGTAGTGGCAACGATGAACACGGATGCATAACTACTCCTGAATATCAATTGATATACAAGGGCCAGAAAACAACTAAAGAGGGACAACTCAAAGGAACATACGGTTTTATGAGTTGTGGATGCATGGTTTAGCATGTCGAACGAAGTTCAACATATTTCTTCCGGATAACCCATGTAGAAAAGTAGAACTGGCAGAGCCACAATATATAATGGAGAACTCATCAAGAGCACTCTGGTTGTGATCGTTCAGTTCAACGAGGAACTTCTGCCATAAGTAGTTCATGGTATTTGGAAGAAGAAGATACCACGGACTTCAAGGACTATCGCAAAGGTTGCTAATAACCTAAAGGAACGAGCAGAAACTATCAACATGAAGCAAGTAGGGTGAATCTTGGTTCAAAAACCCAAGGAGTAGAATGCCTACTAACTAAGTGGCATCACGGGATGCTTACGAGAATGATGGCCAGAATCATCACACTGGGACACAAATCATGGCTAAATTACTAGATGATCCCCTAAGACATCTAGGGTCATAATACCAGCTCCAACATATATGTCAAGGCAATAAAGTACCTCAACTCACTGATTTGTGTGATTAATCTGACCAAAGGCACATCGGAAACAGGAGGAAGAGGTTTGCAAATGCATCCGACTATTTAGAAACCTGGGATGACTCGGACAGCGTAACGGCTATAAATGCTCGAAAAGATTTGAGACATGCTACAAAATGGTGGCATAACCACTTGATCATCATAATATCAAGGTTTGGAGATCAACAGTTAACACACAGAAGTAGTAGGAACTGAATTGAGACTTAAATCCAACAATCTTATAAATCTACGGATTAGTAACACATCATCCTGATAGATAGATGAGAAGACCTAGTTCCTTAACCCCGTAGGAAAGATAAGATGACTCAGATCAGAAGGGCATAAGGTATAAGGAGTAAAAAGAGCCTTACATTCCATCCCACAATCAATTCCCTTACATAACTAAAGCATTTCTAGACTCAACTTCGACCAGTTTGGCTTGGTAATCCTATAGGCAGTCAAGCTCTGATACCAAAGCTGTCAGGACCCCGACTCAATGTCACTTCGATCTAGCCTGTAACACCTCATATCACTTTGCGGCCTCACGCACGGTATTCCCACGGGTGTCGCCTTACCTTTGCCCGGGACCGTTTGCGCCTTTTGACTCACGTATATGATGATGTCGCTAGCATCCATATGATAAGGAGCCCGGGCTGACATGACTAGTCATAAACCCAAAGTGGCACAGACTTACAGGGACATGCATCCATGACCCAGCATCGAACGTGTCGGTCATCAGCGAGTGAATCCAGGCTGTAGCACTGGGCTAGCAGGACTCCGGTGAACCGGGCTGTAGCGGGCTAACAGGACTCCGGTATTCATCGCGTGACATTTCCCCGAAGGGACAGACACAGGAACGAAGAAGGACACATGCCGGCCAGCCTAGCTGTTCCGGAGCAGTAGCAAGCTACCATGGCTCAGTGGAAACACCAGGAGACATTTCCCGGTAAGAGAGGCTACTAAGGATAAACAACTAGATAGTCAGATCCCCCACATACCAAGCATTTCAATAACATACACACAATATGCTCGATATGTGCAATACAACATGGCATCACAACATGACTCTACAACTCAAGTATTTAATTCAATAGGCTCCGAGGAGCGAGATATTACAAACATAGGTCTCATGACCCAACATTCAGAGCATACAAGTCAAAACACAAACGGAAGCTATCATGTCTGAGTATAGACAACTATAAATGAAAGAGGCTGAGAAGCCTGACTATCTACCAGATCCTGCCGAGGGCACAAGATCGTAGCTGAGGTAACAAGCTAAACGACGAAGTCCACGTGGAACTACTAGCGAGACTGGAGTCTCTCTGCAAAAACATAAATTAAGCAACGTGAGTACAAATGTACCCAGCAAGACTTACATCAGAACTAACTACATATGCATCATTATCAACCAAGGGGATGGTGGGGTTTAACTGCAGCAAGCCAGCTTTGACTCGGTGGCTATCCTAAACTACGACTGCAAGTAACTCTTTTGAGGTGGCGCACACGAGTCCACATATTCACCATATCAATACACCACTATGGATCCGCTCCCGTCTCCCTACGAGAACGCCATCCATAGCACTCACGCTTATCTTGCGTATTTTAGAGTATCCACTTTCACTTGTCTATGAACTATGCAAGGGGTCCAAGTTTCCATATCCGAGGAATCCGGCTATTCGAATAGATAATGATAACCCTGCAGGGGTGTACTTCTTCACACACGCTCTCGCCACTTATCGCCCTGTACACGTCATGTACCTCGGCAACCTTCAAGCGGAAGCCGGGCGAGGGAGTCGGCCACGACCTGACTAACCATACAAGTCTCTCGTCCAGGTTTATCGCCTATTCGGGTTCCATCCGCAAGGAGATCCGGCCGGGGTGTCGCTCACGGCCCCAAACGATGTGAGCAGGGTTCCCAAGCCCACCATCCGGGTGCTACTTGGTACACCGGGCCACTGTGCCTAGTCTGTCCCAAGCCCACCTGTACCGGGTGCCACTTGGTAGACTACTAACACTACCTACAAACACCAGAAACTAGTTGCAACTCCTGGACAGAGATCAAGTTGATTAATAAGTCGAGAGGGGCACTTAAGCATTCCAATGTGTGGTAGTAGCTGGTCATGGATCACAAACACAGAACTCAGTTCCCGAGGACGGCTGCAATGAGACAACCCACCATGTACTCCTACATGGCCTCTCACCGCTACCTTTACCAAATCGTGTTCACACACTTAGCTCTCAATGGTAGGACATGTTCACACACCTCTGATTCATCCCCGATGAATCAGACCTGACTCAACTCTAAGCAGTAGCAGGCATGACAAACAAGCATGAATGAGTAGGCACAACAGGGCTCAAACAACTCCTACTCATGCTAGTGGGTTTCATCTATTTACTGTGGCAATGACAGGTCATGCAAAGGATAAAGGGGTTCAGCTACCGCAGCAAGTAACAAATAAGTCGTTGTTGTCCTAATGCAGTAAAAGAGAGCAGGGGCGGGAGAGTGGGATTTTATCGGAATGAACAAGGGGTTTTGCTTGCCTGGCACTTCTGAAGATAATATAGCTCTTCATCGGTGTCATCGATCACATCGCCGGTACACGTCTATCGAGAGGGGACAATTACCGGCAAACAAGGAAGAACACAATCAATGCGATGCAACAATATGATGCATGATAATGACATGGCAATATGAATGTGTTTTGGGCTAATGCATCTAGCAACAGGTTAAATGGGGCTGGTTTGAACACTAGGTTCAAATTCAAACTCCATATGTGAGAGTTTAAATGCCATTTAATTGAGTTGTGCTAAACAGCAGCTATAAGTTGTTCTAACATGCATGAAAATGGTACAGATGGATTCCTTGAATTTTTCTGATAATTTTTCATATATAAATTATTTCATTCTGAGCTAGGTTGAATTTCTATGAATTTTTGAAGTTTATACAATTTTCTGGAATTTCCTGAATTAAAATAAATCCAGAAAATGATTTATTGCGTCAGCACTAGGTCATGCTGATGTCAGCAGGTCAACTAGGCGGGTCCTGGTCAAACCTGACCAGTGGGGTCCACTGGTCAGTGACTGGGACTGGTTAGTGTCGCTGACAGGTGGGCCTGGTCAACGGCCACGTCAGCAGGGTCAATCTGACGCGTGGGTCCATCGGGATTAAGTTCAATCTAGCTAAGTTGGTTAGTGGTTTAACTAAGCCGGTGGGGCCCGACTGTCAGTGGCATAGGGCTTAGTTAGTGGGGTGATTAACTCCTAACAGCTGCTATCACCGGCGGCTAATCGCCGGCGTAACCAGGACGCGGCGGCGTTGCCCGTCCGGCCAACTCCGGCGACGGGAGCTCGCGCGGCTGGGCGCGTTGGAACCGGAGCAAGGAGGCGCGTCGATTGGTGGCCTCAGGCGATGCTAGGGTGGCCGGGAACGTCGACGGCGTCGAGTTCCGCGGCGGCGCAGTTGCGGCTTGCACGGGTGCGAGGACCACGGTGCACGATTAGGCGACCTGAGGCGCGCTACGGGTTCCTGGAGAAGCCCGGAGCATGACTCCATGCTTGGGTTGGTCGGGCGGGACGGCTAGCGATGGCGAGCTTCGTGGCGGCGGCAGCGGGTGCTCGGCCATGGCGGGCTGCAGTTAGAGGGCGGAAACAGAGGGGGTGAGCACGGGGAAAAGTGTAGGAGCTCACAAGGATTCGGTAGAGAAGGTCAGCGGCCTCGGGGACGGACGGAAACCGACGAATCGACGGAGACGATCTCCGGGCGCCAGCGGTGAAGACGAGGATGTTGGCGACGAAGCAAAGCCCTCCGGCTCGTTTCCTTCGGCTTGGGGATGTGGTGCTCGATTGCGGAGCTGCTGGGCACGGTCACGGGACGAGGGGTGGCCGGTGGTCATGGCTACAGCGAGCGGCGCTCTCAGGTGCGTTCGGTGACAAGAGGGAGGGAGAGCAGAGGAGGAGGAGGGGGTCCAGAGAGAGAGGGGCGGTCGAGGGGGTCGAGGGCGTCTCCGTGGCGTTGCGGGAGATGTCCAGGGGGAGGAGGAGGCAGCCAGGCAGGGAGGAGGTGGCCGGGGCGCGTGGCCGCGCGCGCCGGGCGCGTGCCCGTCCTCCTGGCAGGGAGGAAGACGACAGGGGAGGCCCAGATGGGCTGGGCCGCATAGGAGCTGGGCCGGCTGGGCTGCCAGGTGAGCGCCAGGTAGTTTTCTCTGCTCTATTTTATTGTTCTGTTTGTTTTATTTTTAAATTTATTTTGCCACTGTTTTGAATTTAAAATAATTCAAACAATGCCAAAAGCTCCTCTGAATATTTTTATTTTGCTAGATGGACTTTTCCAAAAGCTCATAAAATATTTTAGGGGTATTTGAAATTATATTCTAGTTATATGAATATAATTCAAATTCAAATAGCTAATGATTTAAATTCAAAGTCCCAAGATTAAGTCCTTAAAAATGTTCAATATTTTTGGTTTGGATCAAAACCCTTGCCAAAAATATTAAACATCTAAGAAGAGCATTTTGGAACAATGAATGAGATTTTAGGGTTTTTGCCCTTCTTTTATTTAAGTTTTTGAGGCTTCCAAATTTCCTCAGTTCAAGTTTCAGAAATTTAAACATGATGCAAACACTAGGCAGCACCAGAAGCTAGGGATGTGACATCTTTTCATTCTATTTCAATTCTTTCGGGAGGTTTTTTATCATGTCTTCATCAAGTATCATTCCATCCTCTCAAGTTCATGTTCTTTTCCATTCATTTTCAGCCGGAGTGCTGCCTAAATCCTTTCAGACTTATTCGTTTCGTATCTCGTTCTAACCGGAGTTGTTTTCATTGTCTATCTGATTCAGTGAACTTTCGATTCTCGTCATTCTCGTCGTTCCTCTCTTATTCTCGAGTGCTCTCGATCCTTTGCTTATCCTCTTGAGTTCTTGTTTCACCTCATCCATTTTCCCTTCCATCTCGGTCCTAAGATCTCGGCACGAGATCTCTTGTTAGTGGAGGAGTGTTGTAACGCCCCAGATTCGATGCGCCATGTGTCTGCCAGTTATTCACCGTCGTTGCCATGTCATTTGCTTGCGTGTTGCATTTTATCATGTCATCATGTGCATTTCTTTTTTGCATACGTGTTCGTCTCATGCATCCGAGCATTTTCCCCGTTGTCCGTTTTGCAATCCGGCGCTCCTATGCCCTCCGGCGTTCCCCTTTTGCCTCTCGTTGTGAGTGGGTGTTAAACGTGCTCGGAATGGACCGAGGCTTGCCAAGTGGCCTTGGTATAGCGCCGGTAGACCACCTGTCAAGTTTCGTGCCATTTGGAGGTCGTTTGGTACTCCAACGGTTAACCGGGTAACCGTAAACCCCCTTTCTCTTTGCAGCCCAACACCCCTTCCAAAGTGGCCCAAAACTCATCTAACTCCCCTCCATGCTCTCGGTCGTTCGATCACGATCGTGTGGGCGAAAACCGCTCCTCATTTGGACTCTCCTAGCTCCCAGAAATCTATTTATAGCTCCCTCCCCCGAAATTCGCGGATAAAACCACCCCTAACCCTAGCTTCGTCCTCATCCTGCAGCCGGACACGTCCGGACCCCGCCGGACATGTCCGCCCGTCGCCCCCGTCCAACCCGTGCGCGCCA
>NC_041393.1:550335715-550438106 GCF_002162155.2 Triticum dicoccoides | reverse complement strand
CGCCGCCCTCCGCCGCCGCCGCGCCGGATCCGGCCGGCCCAGCTCCTCTCCGCCCCGCCGGCCGCCTCCCCGTCCTCTGCTCTGGCGACCCCATCCGTCCTCGGTATGCGCGCCAAATCTGATCCAACGAGAGGTTGACTTTCCCCCTTCGAAATTCTTCTTAGTCCCCGTAGTTTTTGTAATTTTCATGCCATGTTCGACGTGCTGTATCTCTGTGCATGTAGCTCCGTTTTGTGCGTGTAATATGTCAAATTGTTCGCCTCGACGAGTACATCATTTCATTCCATTGCATCATTTTCATTTGAGGTCATCTAGATGCCCAAATCATTGTTGTAAGAGTGCTTCATGATGTTTTCTGCTGTCTGTTAACAGAACGAGCTCTTTTGTCATTTTTGCCATGATTTATGTGTGCATCCTATGAGGTTTATGTCTACATGTGTTTTGAACTATGCCATGTCTTATTTACAGAGGTGCTTACCATGTATTTTTGTGATCAATGTGGTGACTAGCACAAGCTTGCAAACTAGGCATCGTGATGTTACTGATTTCAGTCCCTGTTCTGCTGTTATTTTGATGCCATGTAAACTTGATGCTACAGAGAGATCCATGCATATTTTGAGATACTTCAGTAAGGGTGTTTTGAACATGTGGTTATTGTCTATCCATACCTGCCCTTGGTTGCAATTGTGGAGTAGTCTAGCATGTCATTTGAGTGCTCTACTTTTGCTTCAAAATGTTTCCTGGCAGATTGTTTACATGTTATTCAATTTCGCCAAGGTTGCTATAGTTGATCCTTACATGATATGAACTTGTTCTTGACTTGGTTTGTTTCACAAACATGTCTTCTTGATGATGCTATGATTATCTTGTCATGCAATGACTTGTGGTGAGTGAATCGAGCTTGTTAAGTAGGGCACATGATGTTGCTGTTTTGCTAGGCTGAATCTGTTATTTCGTGATGCTATGTAAACATGTTGCTACTAATCATTCTATGCATAATCTGGAGATGATCACTAAATATGTTTTGATCTACATGTCATGCTCTATCCATACATGCCCCTGGTTGCATTTATAGCTTGCTGTAGCTTGTTCATATTTTGCTCCAAAGTTGCTTCATAATGTTGCTGTCAGCCTGTTAACATTAAGTTCAGTTGTTATCGTGATTGTTGCTAGTGTTCCATGCACCCTATGACCTTGCTATTTCCATGCTTAGCTTCACTAACATGCCTTCTTACTGTTGGTTGCCTTGCCATGCCATGTTTTGCTCTGTAGTGAGTTGCACAAGCTCATTTACATGCCTTCATAATTCTGTTTCTGCTATGTTTGAATCTGTATAATAACTTGCTATGTTTACGTGGGTGCCATCATATTTTCTGATTCTTTTTGGCTCATGGTCAGTAAGGGACTTTTGATCTATGCTTTGAGTAGAATCATGCCATGCCTTTGTTTGCCATTATAAGTTCCTGTAACATGTTGTTTGATAGCTCTAAACATTGCATCGTGATGCTATTTTCTGCAAAGTCTGAATTGTTATAACTTGCAATCTTACCATGTGTGTTTGAGTATGTTCTAGTAATTTCTAGAGATAGCTCAGTGTTCATGTTCTGTTGTGCTTTACCTGTACATCATGCCCATGCCTTTTGTTATCATGTTGGGATGCTGTAGTATATTGTTTTGATGCTTGCAATATGCCTAGTTGCTGTTTTGGACAGCTTGTCCTTTAAACTTGTTCCATGTGTGTGTGTTGAACCGTTGCTCCGTTTTGAGTGTGCTATATATGAAACTTGCTTGATTTTGCATATACTTTCATATTATCATGTTGCATCCTTGTTTTGAGGTGTTTGCTTGATGTTTGTATGCATTTTGCATCAATGCCATGTTTAACTTGTTTTGCTCCCATCTTCTAGGCCGTAGCTCCAAATTAAATGAACTTTATATGTAACTTGACTAGAATCTCGTGTAGATCATCTTGGTGTATCTTAACTTGCTGTTTAACAACTTGAACATAAGGTTTATTCAGATCTGGACCAATTTCGAAATATGCATATGAGGACTTACCGGAATTGTTATATGTTGTTCCCGACCTCATTTAAACTTGCCTTGATGTGTTGCTCTTGTTTGCCTCATCTCTTGCCATGAGTAGCTTCGTGTAGCTTTGTCATGCATCGTGCTTGTTGTGCATCATGTCTTGTTCATGTGTGGTGTGTTTACTATGTTGTGTGCTTCTTTTCGATAGTTCCTGTTTCGTTGCGATCGTGAGGATTCGTTCGTCTACGCTTGGTTCGGCTTCATCCGTTCGTCTTCTTCATGGACTCGTTCTTCTTCCTTGCGGGATTTCAGGCAAGATGACCGTTACCCTGGATCTCACTACTATCATTGCTATGCTAGTTGCTTCGTTCTATCGCTTCGCTGCGCTACCTATCACCTGTTTATCAAGCCGTCCCAAATTGCCATGAACCTCTAACCTTTGACACCTTTCCTATGCAAACCGTTGTTTGGCTATGTTACCGCTTTTGCTCAGCCCCTCTTATAGCGTTGCTAGTTGCAGGTGAAGTTGAAGATTTCTCCATGGTAGACAGGATTTTGTTGGTATATCACAATATCTCTTATATTATTAATGCATCTATATATTTGGTAAAGGGTGGAAGGCTCGGCCTTATGCCTGGTGTTTTGTTCCACTCTTGCCGCCCTAGTTTCCGTCATACCGGTGTTATGTTCCCGGATTTTGCGTTCCTTACGCGGTCGGGTGATTTATGGGATCCCCTTGACAGTTTGCTTTGAATAAAACTCCTCCAGCAAGGCCCAACCTTGGTTTTACCATTTGCCTCACCACCACCCATCCCTTTCCCTTGGGTCGGCCAACCCAAGGGTCATATTTATTTTAGCCCCCCCGGGCCAGTGCTTGTCTAAGTGTTGGTTCGAACCGAGCGATGTCCGGCGCCCCCTGGGCAATCAGGGTCTATGCCAACCCGATGTCTTGCTCATCTGGTGTGCCCTGAGAACGATATATGTGCAGCTCCTATCAGGATTTGTCGGCACAACGGGAGGCTTTGCTGGTCTTGTTTTACCATTGTCGAAATGTCTTGTAAACCGGGATTCCGAGTCTGATCGGGTCTTCCTGGGAGAAGGTACATCCTTCGTTGATCGCGAGAGCTTATCATGGGCTAAGTTGGGACACCCCTGCAGGGTATAATCTTTCGAAAGCCGTGCCTGCGGTTATAGGCAGATGGGAATTTGTTAATGTCCGGTTGTAGATAACTTGACACCCGATCCGAATTAAAACGCATCAACCGTGTGTGTAGCCGTGATGGTCTCTTTTCGGCAAAGTCCGGGAAGTGAACACGGTTTCTGGGTTATGTTTGACGTTAGTAGGAGTTCAGGATCACTTCTTGATCATTGCTAGCTTCACGACCGTTCTGCTTGCTCTCTTCTCGCTCTTATTTGCGTATGTTAGCCACCATATATGCTTAGTCGCTGCTGCAGCCTCACCACTTTACCCCTTCCTTTCCCTTTAAGCTTTGCTAGTCTTGATACCCATGGTAATGGGATTGCTGAGTCCTCGTGGCTCATAGATTACTGCAACAACAGTTGCAGGTACAGGTTATGCGATGCATGACGCGAGAGCGATGCTTGCTTGCGTTGAGTTCTTCTTCTGCTTCTTCGATCAGGGGATAGGTTCCAGGTCAGCAGCCTGGGCTAGCAGGGTGGATGTCGTTTGAGTTTCTGTTTGTGTTTCATCCGTAGTCGGATGATGCCCTTATGTATGATGATGTTGTATTCGTGTGGCATTGTATGCCTTATGTATGTATCCCCATCTATTATGTAATGTTGATGTAATGATATCCACCTTGCAAAAGCGTTTCAATATGCGGGTCTATCCTTGGTGGGACCTTCGAGTTCCTTTTGGATAGGGTCACATATTGGGCGTGACATCAAGGCCGGTGGATGACGGCGAGCCCCAGACTGAAACGACCCAGATATGGGGAAGACGGGGCCGTGGAGTCGTGCTACGTCTTGAGCTTGCGTTGGTTTTCCTTGAAGAGGAAAGAGTGATGCAGCAATAGTAGCGTAAGTATTTCCCTCAGTTTTTGAGAACCAAGGTATCAATCCAGTAGGAGGCTCCTCAAAAGTCCCACGCACCTACACAAACAAACCAAAAAACTCACAAGCAACGCAATAAAGGGGTTGTCAATCCCTTCACGACCACTTGCGAAAGTGAGATCTGATAGAGATAGTATGATAAGATACATATATTTTTGGTATTTTATATTATAGATGCAAAAAGTAAAGATGCAAATAAAAGTAGATTGAAAGCAAATAAGATAAAAGATAGACCCGGGGGCCATAGGTTTCACTAGAGGCTTCTCTCAAGATAGTATAAGTATTAAGGTGGGTGAACAAATTACTGTCGAGCAATTGATAGAAAAGCGAATAGTTATGAGATTATCTAGGCATGATCATGTATATAGGCATCATGTCCGCAACAAGTAGACCGACTCCTGCCTGCATCTACTACTATTACTCCACACATCGAACGACTCCTGCCTGCATCTAGAGTATTAAGTTCATAAAGAACAAAGTAACGCATTAAGCAAGATGACATGATGTGGAGGGATAAACTCATGCAATATGATATAAACCCCATCTTTTTATCCTCGATGGCAATAGTACAATACGTGCCTTGCAACCCTTTCTGTCACTGGGTAAGGACACCGCAAGATTGAACCCAAAGCTAAGCACTTCTCCCATGGCAAGAAAGATCAATCTAGTAGGCCAAACCAAACTGATAATTCGAAGAGACTTGCAAAGATAACTCAATCATACATAAAAGAATTCAGAGGAGATTCAAATATTTCTCATAGATAAACTTGATCATAAACCCACAATTCATCGGATCTCGACAAGCACACCGCAAAAAGAGTTTACATCGAATAGATCTCCACAAGAGAGGGGGAGAACATTGTATTGAGATCAAAAAAGAGAGAAGAAGCCATCTAGCTAATAACTATGGACCCGAAGGTCTGTGGTAAACTACTCACAACTCATCGGAGGGGCTATGGTGTTGATGTAGAAGCCCTCCGTGGTTGATTCCCCCTCCGGTGGAGCACCGACGAAGGCTCCAAGATGGGATCTCACAGATACAGAAGGTTACAGCGGTGGAAATTGTGTTTCGGTTGCTCCCTGAATGTTTTTGGGGTACGTAGGCTTATATAGGAGGAATAAGTACGTCGGTGGCCGCCCGAGGGGCCCACGAGACAGGGGGGCACGCCCTACCCTCTCGTGGCCGCCTCGGCTGCTTCTTGACTTGCACTCCAAGTCCTCTGGACCATGTTCGTTCCAAAAATCACGCTCCCGAAGGTTTCATTTCGTTTGGACTCTGTTTGATATTCCTTTTCTTCGAAATACTAAAATAGGCAAAAAAACAGCAATACGGGATGGGCCTCCGGTTAGTAGGTTAGTCCCAAAAATGATATAAATGTGTAAAATAAAGTCCATAAACATCCAAAAGGGGTAATATAATAGCATGGAACAATAAAAATTATAGATATGTTGGAGACGTATCAAGCATCCCCAAGCTTAATTCCTGCTCGTCCTCGAGTAGGTAAATGATAAAAACAGAGTTTCTGATATGGAATGCTACCTAGCATAATTCTTAATGTAATTTTCTTTTATTGTGGCATTAATGTTCATATCCAAATGATTCAAAATAATAGTTCATATTGATAAAAGAAACAATAATACTTCAAGCATACTAATCAAAGCAATCATGTCTTCTCAAAATAACATGGCAAAAGAAAGTTCATCCCTACAAAATCATATAGTTAGGTTATGCTTCATTTTCGTCACACAAAGATGTTCCCAACTTCTATACCCCCGATGACAAGCCAAGCAATTGTTTCATACTTAAATAATCTCAAACTTTTTCAACCTTCACGCAATACATGAGCGTGAGCCATGGATATAACATTATGGGTGGAATAGAATATGATGATGGGGATTGTGTGGAGAAGACAAAAAAAGAGAAAGTCTCACATTGACAAGGATAATCAACGGGCTATGGAGATTCCCATCAATTGATGTCAACATGAGGAGTAGGGATTGCCATGCAACGGATGCACTAGAGCTATAAATGAATGCTCAACAAAAGAAAACTAGTGGGTGTGCATCCAACTTGCTTCCTCACAAAGACCTAGGGCATTTGAGGAAGCCCATCGTAGGAATATACAAGCCAAGTTCTATAATGAAAAATTCCCACTAGTATGAAAAATACAACCTATGAGACTCACTATATGAAAAACATGGTGCTACTTTGAAGCACAAAATATGAGACTCACTACATGAAGAACAAGGTGCTACTTTGAAGCACAAGTGTGGAAAAAGAGATAGTAACATTGCCCTTTTTATTTATTTCCTTTTTCTTTTTTTCTTTTTTCTTTTCCCCCTTTTTTTGGTCCTTTCTTTTTTTGGCCTTTCTCCCCCCCTTTTTTTTTCCTTTTTGGGCAATGCTCTAATAATGATGATCATCACACTTTCATTAATTACAACATATGAATTACAACTCGAAACTAGAACAAGATATGACTCTGTATGAATGCCTCCGGTGGTGTACCGGGATGGTGCAATGAATCAAGAGTGACACGTATGAAAAATAATGCATGGTGGCTTTGCCACAAATACGATGTCAACTACATGATCATGCAATGACAATATGACAAAAGTAAAGTATGTCATGATGATGATGAACGGAATGGTGGAAAGTTCCATGGCAATATATCTCGGAATGGCTATGGAAATGCCATAATAGGTAGGTATGGTGGCTGTTTTGAGGAAGATATAAGGAGGTTTATGTGTGATAGATCGTATCATATCACGGGGTTTGGATGCACCGGCTAAGTTTGCACCAACTCTCAAGGTGAGAAAGGGCAATGCACGGTACCGAAGAGGCTAGCAATGGTGGGAAGGTAAAAGTGTGTATAATCCATGGACTCAACATTAGTCAAAAGAACTCATATACTTATTGCAAAAATTTAGAAGTCATCAAAAATCAAGCACTACGCGCATGCTCCTAGGGGGATAGATTGGTAGGAAAAGACCATCGCTCGTCCCCGACCGCCACTCATAAGGATGCACAAGCCAGGTACACTTCATGTTTCAAATTTGTTACACAACTTTAACCATACGTGCATGCTACAGGACTTGCTAACTTCAACACAAGCATTCTTAAAATTCATAATCACCCAAGTAGCATGACTTTAATATCACTACCTCCATATCTCAAAACAATTATCAAGTATCAAATTAATCATAGCATCCAATTCACTTCCTATGATAGTTTTTATTATACCCAACTTGGATGCTCATTATTTTGGGACCAAATTTATAACCATAGCAAATACCATGCTGTTCTAAGAGACTCTCAAAATAATATAAGTGAAGCATGAGAGACTAACAATTTCTATAAAATCAAGCCACCGCCATGCTCTAAAAGATATAAGTGAAGCACTAGAGCAAAAACTATCAAGCTCAAAAGATATAAGTGAAGCACATAGCAAATTGTACTAAATTCTAATCAAATAGGCTTCTCCCAAAAGGTGTGTACAGCAAGGATGATTGTGGTAAACTAAAAAGAAAATACTAATATAATACACGACGCTCCAAGCAAAACACATATCATGTGGCGAATACAAATATAGCTCCAAGTAAAGTTACCAATGAACGAAGACAAAAGAGGGGATGCCTTCCTGGGGCATCCCCAAGCTTAGGCTTTTGGATATTCTTGAATATCTTGGGGTGCCAAGGGCATCCCCAAGCTTAGGATTTTGCCACTCCTTATTCCATAGTCCATAAAAGCTTTACCCAAAACTTGAAAACTTCACAACACAAAACTCAACAGGAAATCTTATAAGCTCCGTTTGTGAAAGAAAACAAAACCACCACATAAGGTACTGTAATGAACTCATTCTTTATTTATTTTGGTGTTAAACCTACTGTATTCCAAGTTCTCTATGGTTCACACCCTTACATACTAGCCATATATGCATCAAAATAAGCAAACAACATACGAAAAACAGAATCTGTCAAAAACAGAACAGTCTGTAGCAATCTGTAACTAACACAAACTTCTGGAACTCTAAAAATCCTACCAAAATAGGAAGTACTGTAAAATTTGTTTATTGATCAGAAGAAAAAATAATCAATGCAAAATCACGTTTCTGTGATTTATTGAATTTTTTCTCGTGAACGCAAAGTTTCTGTTTTTCAGCAGAATCAAATCAACTATCATTATAGGTTATCCTATAGGTTCAACTTGGCACAAACACTAATTAAAACATGAAAACACATCTAAACAGAAAGTATATGCAAAATTTATTACTAAACAGGAACAAAAACAAAGAACACAAAGAAAATTGGGTTGCCTCCCAACTAACGCTATCGTTTAACGCCCCTAGCTAGGCATAAAAGCGAAGATAGATCTAAGTAGTGCCATAATAATAAAATAGATCTTGAAAACTCATTTCATATTCCCTACGTTCGGCAGCAAGTTTTCTTTGAGGAAAGCAAAATAATCAAAAGGGCTAAATTTAGCGGGACAAAAGTCCCCAAGATCAATCTCAGAAGGAACGGGTTCCTCCCTTGGCCCTTCATAATGCACAACTAATTCATCACTAAAAGCATTTTTTGGCAAAATCTTGTGAGCCTATACTCAAGAGAGTATCCTAGCTCATTGTTTCGAAGAGCGAAATCATTATTAAGTTCGGAAATTCTATCAACCAAGACATTGGTAGGAACCTTTTTTCTAAGGTTTTCATTGAAGGCAACATAGTCCGAAGATTGAAAACGCCTAAATTCCTCTTGATCATAGAGGATCGCCTCTATGGGAGGACGGCCAGCGTCCACCCTATAGTGCGCAAAGATTTCTTTGGCCTCTCTTATGATAAATCTGAACTCATGAGCCAAAAAGATAGTGACAGCGCGCTTAACAGAAGAATGCTCAATATTAGAAAATTCTAGGAAAGTTCTTTGTATGCAAGGATGCATATGCATAAATTGTCTTTCAAGTTCAACTACAAGCATAGCGATAGCATCCACAAGACTACTAGTTTTATGAAGAATAGAACCACCCATGGAATGTAAAGCACCGGCACAAGTAAAGAAATCTTGAATAACACCTTTTCCAATAATGTTACCACTACCGATACGAAACTTTTTAGTATGCAAGATAGGGGGTTCTTCAGCCGGAGCCTCAGAACTTTCCATGTTATCATTATTGTCCATATCGACGATATTCTCCCCAATTTCAAACATAACGGCAAACAAAAGCGAGGAAGAAGAAAGCAAGCGAAAGAGAGGAGAAGATTGGGAAAGAGAGGGCAAATAAAACAGCAAGGGTGAAGTGGGGGAGAGGAAAACGAGAGGCAAATGGCAAATAATGTAAATGCATGGGAGATGGGTTTGTGATGGGTACTTGGTATGTCTTGACTTGAGCGAAGACCTCCCCGGCAACGACGCTAGAAATTCTTCTTGCTACGTCTTGAGCTTGCGTTGGTTTTCCTTGAAAAGGAAAGGGTGATGCAGCAATAGTAGCGTAAGTATTTCCCTCAGTTTTTGAGAACCAAGGTATCAATCCAGTAGGAGGCTCCTCAAAAGTCCCACGCACCTACACAAACAAACAAAGAACTCGCAACCAACGCAATAAAGGGGTTGTCAATCCCTTCATGGCTACTTGCAAAAGTGAGATCTGATAGAGATAGTATGATAAGATAAATATATTTTTGGTATTTTATATTATAGATGCAAAAAGTAAAGATGCAAATAAAAGTAGATTGAAAGCAAATAAGATAAAAGATAGACCCGGGGGCCATAGGTTTCACTAGAGGCTTCTCTCAAGATAGCATAAGTATTACGGTGGGTGAACAAATTACTGTCGAGCAATTGATAGAAAAGCAAATAGTTATGAGATTATCTAGGCATGATCATGTATATAGGCATCACGTCCGCAACAAGTAGACCGACTCCTGCCTGCATCTACTACTATTACTCCACACATCGACCGACTCCTGCCTGCATCTAGAGTATTAAGTTCATAAAGAACAGAGTAACGCATTAAGCAAGATGACATGATGTAGAGGGATAAACTCATGCAATATGATATAAACCCCATCTTTTTATCCTCGATGGCAACAATACAATACGTGCCTTGCAACCCTTTCTGTCACTGGGTAAGGACACCGCAAGATTGAACCCAAAGCTAAGCACTTCTCCCATGGCAAGAAAGATCAATCTAGTAGGCCAAACCAAACTGATAATTCGAAGAGACTTGCAAAGATAACTCAATCATACATAAAAGAATTCAGATGAGATTAAAATATTTCTCATAGATAAACTTGATCATAAACCCACAATTCATCGGATCTCGACAAACACACCGCAAAAAGAGTTTACATTGAATAGATCTCCACAAGAGAGGGGGAGAACATTGTATTGAGATCAAAAAAGAGAGAAGAAGCCATCTAGCTAATAACTATGGACCCGAAGGTCTATGGTAAACTACTCACAACTCATCAGAGGGGCTATGGTGTTGATGTAGAAGCCCTCCGTGGTCGATTCCCCCTCCGGCGGAGCGCCGGCGAAGGCTCCAAGATGGGATCTCGCGGATACAGAAGGTTACGGCGGTGGAAATTGTGTTTCGGTTGCTCCCTGGATGTTTTCGGGGTACGTAGGCTTATATAGGAGGAAGAAGTACGTCAGTGTCTGCCCGAGGGGCCCACGAGACAGGGGGAGCACCCTATAGGAGTGGGCGCGCCCTACCCTCTCGTGGCCGCCTCGGTTGCTTCTTGACTTGCACTCCAAGTCCTCTGGATCACGTTTGCTCCAAAAATCACGCTCCCGAAGGTTTCATTCCGTTTGGACTCCGTTTGATATTCCTTTTCTTCAAAATACTGAAATAGGCAAAAAACAGCAATACGGCTGGGCCTCCGGTTAGTATGTTACTCCCAAAAATGATGTAAATGTGTAAAATAAAGCCCATAAACATCCAAAAGGGGTAATATAATAGCATGGAACAATCAAAAATCATAGATACGTTGGAGACGTATCAAGTCGCAGATGGAGAGGAGTGGGAAACTTGACTGGTTCGGGTGCGCGGCAGCACAGCCGTGGTGCCGCCCACGGGAGACAGGAGCAAGAACAGAGGTTGAAGAAGGGGCACGACTGTTGGATTAACATCCAACAGTCCAACTACTAGAATCATTTGTTGATTAAGTTGACAAAGCCCTGTGTACATGTTCGCTTAGTAGGCCCACAAGTCAGCCACCAAATCTAACGGGTCCCAGCTGTCAACGGGAGGAATAATTTTTTTCGTATAACAAGGAGGCACTTTCTTCCGTGCGAAGATACAACTAGTGGGTCCCAGCTGTCAGTTGGAGGAAACATTTTTTCAGCTTAATAAGGAGGAACTTTCCTTGTGTGCGACCATGGACCTCGTGGATCCCAGTCGTCAGGCTCTCCACGTATAGTCCTCTTCCGATGACTCTTGTTTGTTGACCACGCTGCATCGAGCGCAGCGAGGCGGTGGACGATGGTGAGGCCCCGGACGGGATGACTCGGAGATGGGAAGACGCGGCAGTGGAGTCGCAGATAGAGAGGAGGAGAAGGGTTATAACTGGTTCTGGTGCGGCGTGGGGCTGCAGTCGGTGGAGAATAACAGGAGGTGTGGAGGGGTGGAGGGATAGCCTGGCCGGCAGTGGGGTAGCGCTTCGCAGCGATGCATGCTAAGCAGAGCTGCTAGCCGCCGAAGGCCGGACCAGGCGGTCCCGGTGATGCTAGAGGAAGAAGACAAGAGATTGAAGGTGCATGCCGGCTGTTGGATATAAATCCAATGGTTGTGGATGTCATAATCATTTGTTGACCAAGTTGACAATGCCCTGCGTAGGCTTCAACATATTGGCCCACATGTCAGCCTGCAAAAATGTGGCATATATTTAACCCATGTTTTTTAGAATGTACAGTCCATTTGCTAGGTCGGGTGAACAAATAATTTCGCGTCAATGCGGCCCATTTATATTTTCTAGGAAATCCCAGCCCATTTGCACTTCCTTAAAATACATGAATTAGTTGGGCTCGTTATATATATAATGTTATGTTAGAAGGAGCAATTAATATCGAAAAATAAACCGGAGAGGCACATTATTAGCGAGTTATTGCTCAAAATAAAAATGAGCGCGTTATTATTACATTGGTTCTTAAAATCTTCGCAAGCTTTTGTACGCAATCACCAGGATTTTCCTTGCCTGTGAGTCAAAAACAACCAGGATTTTCCTTGCCAACTTGTGTTGAACATTTACTTTTATAAGTTAATAACACGTGGGATGTTTTTATAATGTATATATAAGTCTCTATAAAATATACAACAATAGTAGTAATATAAATATATATAATGTGGTTAGATGGGAAAAACATAAATTGGACACAACATTATTATTCTTATATATAGATAAATAGAACAGAGACCTGCGTTTTATTAAAAAAATACATTGGGCTGCCGATCTTTAAGAAAAAGGCCATAGGCCGGTATGGACCTCAAAAAATAAGTCGAAACCACTGTCTCCGTATGTCGTGGGCTACGCATGTTAAAATACAAATCCTAGGCCTAGCTAATACTTGTTCGTCCTCTGAAAAAAATGAATCCAGATCCCCGAGCGAACTGGATTAAAGAGGGGGCTGGCGGCACGACTGAAGAAGCACATCAGGAGGGATTTTTTTCTTTAGTGGATGGCTCTCGATGGCGTTTTTTTACTTGCCTCTGCACCATATAACTTCAATTTTAGCCTCCCAGTCCGTGGTGGACCAGCAGCCCATTTGCTGGGCGGGCCGACCTACAGAAACCAGCACTCGATTTTTCATCAAGCCCCCAAAACAACGCAGTACTATGTTTGTTTTGAGGCCGAAAACATTTCTGCAGGGGTTGAGCGGGGGAGGGGGGGTATACAGAGCAAAAATATTAAAAAGAGCTGATGCGTCGTTGCTACCCTAACAATGCAGGTGCAATTCTTCTCGGGAAGAAGGTGTGCCGTTGACACCCACACGTCACATACCCCATAGTAGGGATACTAACAAGTTCACACACAAGTACAACAGAAAAGGTAAACATTCGTATCAAACTCAGGTTCACAGGACACGTTCATATTCATAGCCAATATTCACTATCAACAACTCAAAAGATTTATATATACACAAGTTCAGCATGCCTATGCATCCAAATGATTGATAGATCACACGACAATATTCATAGATAATTCACAAAAAGATTCAGATATAGACATGTTCAGTATGTTTATGCATCCAAATGATTGAGATCATAGCCAATATGATCCATGGACGAACTTTAATTACCTAGGGTACAAACTGGTAAATGGTGTTCAGTCGGAGGTACTTCTTGCTAAAATTAATGCTTGTACGAGTAAACTTTCAAGTACATAAGAGGCAGCACAGACAATCTGGACTTTGCTTGTAGGTTTATCCTCAAATAGTGACCTCGTGCCGAGGGAGGTTTGAGCAACTTGGCCGCTACTTTCATCCAACTAGTTTACTGGCTCATCTTGGTCCTGTAGCTCGCCAAAATTCTACATTGCGGACGAGAAAGGAGGCGGTTGAGAAAATGAACCATCCAATTTTTTTTGCAGTTCAACTGAAATGGAGCATCCCTGGCGTGCAGACTGATTAAGTGCCAGATGAATATACGCGTCAACCAACTTCTCTGGAATCTTAGACTCCATGCCATACAGTTCGCTACCATATCTGTCGATAACCAAAAGGCACAAGTTGGGACCAAAGACTGGACTGTGTTTTTCTGGGCTATGCGCCAAGCAATATTTTTGGCATCCACTCTCCTAATACTTGGAGTTTGACAACTAGTTGACGCCGGTTGATACTCGAATTAATATAGGCACTTCTTGTCAACATCGATGCTTGTCTGAGTGAACTTTGGAGTACATAGCAGCAACATAAGTATCTGTCCATCTGATCTTTTTGTGCAGTTCTACTAAAATCACCCAATGCAATGATTTGCCTGCGAGTTCAGGCTCCAAGTCACTCCTTTATAAAATTGGCAAACAGTAGCACAATACCAAATTACCAATACATGACAGACACAATAATCAGGATAAAGACCAGTACCAACCTGTGTGAGGTAGCATATCAATTACTAGTTCCTTTGACTAGAAGCCGAGATAAGCGAAGCGACTGACAACAAAGGAAGAAAGCAGGCCCAAATTAGCGACTGACAGGAAAGGACGGAAGTTGTCGAGGCAATGAAGCACCCAAAGTTTTTGTGCAGTTCCACCAAAATCGAGCATCCCTGTTGGCACATATATTGAGAGAGTGAGATTACTGTGATAGTGGGACTAGTTGATGAAACATACACTAACAAATAGAAGCACCCTCATTATCTTAATGGGTAAAGTTAGCAACATAGTAGTCTTGCTTAAAGAGAGGTATTAGTTTATTTAATTAGTGTCAATTAGCTCAACACTCAAAGCATTGCCATGTATCATAGGTTGCAAAACTTTAACGTGCAAAGATAAAGGAGTTTCTCATGACAGTAGCACGATACAAATAGAGATGACAACAAACTAATATGGATGAAGGCTTAGGCCCGTACCAACCTGAGGAAAAAAGCTTATTCATGTAGTCCCATAAGAGATGATAAATCACTCACTGGAATCACTCAATAGTATATATTTTTGTGCACTTAAAATGTATGGTTGAAATCACTCTTGTTTACCACTTCCAGCAGAGTTAAAGCACTGGTTGGGATATAGTTCATTGTATTGTCTTGTGTAGTTCCACTAAAATGTATGATTGGCACAACATGATCCATTTTTGCACAAGTAGGAACAAGGTGAAACCTTCATTAGCTTAGTGAGAAAGGATAAAAAGACATTAGCATATTACTCTATCAGTAGCATCAAATTCATGATGGACAATACGCAAAACATTGCCTCATTGAACCAATGGCAATAAATTGACATGCAAAACAATAGCACTATTATGTCATGACACTAATAATATTCCCTCCCTGCTCCACCACATGATTCACCTCCATAGACAAACATACACATGTACATGATTCAGCATAGGGTGCTACTAAAGATTTGTTTAACTCCAACAGGAAAATTAGGCAGCAATAAATTAGTGGTACTTAAGTACTCCTAATTAATTAAGTGATATAGTAGAAGTGGAAGGGCTCCCTGGAGGATCGTCTCACATGTAAGGTAGTCATTGCCGGAGCCCTTGAATGGCCTCGACTGAGGCCTCTGGCTTCAGCAAGATCGCCTTGGCATTGTTTATTCTTCTTCTTATTCTTCCTCTTCAAGCTCTGTTTCTCTTTCTCCTCACGAGTTGCTGAAACCAAAAACATGATTGGCCTTCTATTTCAGAATTGGTTTTGTCAGTGAGGGAGTACAAGTGTACTAGTAAAAAATAGCATTATTTTCTCATGGCAGTCGCAAAATAGAGATGAACACATGCATTAAATATCATTGTTACCTAAAGGAAGGTTATGGTGCCAATATGGATGATGAGGATTGGAACACAGATCTCCCTTTGTGCGGTTCCACTGAAATGAACCAACTGTTTCATTCTAACATTCCAGTTAAACAGCACAGAAGTCACTTTTTTAAGAAGAGTTTTGTGCAGTGCACCAAAAGGTCACAACAGCAACCAGGTGAAATGGATATCCCTGTTTGCACAAAAAGCTATAGAGGAAATAGTTAGAGTCTCAAACAATTATAGGCAAAAACATTTGGCTAAACTTGTCGTGGCTTATAACAGTGGCATGGCTTCATTTTTACCAAGGGCATTAGATTAAGAATAGCTAAATATTTGGTATAAGGGCATGGGATAATGGGTGCACTAGCAGTCCAGCACCATGTACCTAAACAGGGGCATAAAGTGGTGATTCATAGTTTGTTGCCCCGAGAAACAAACATCCAAGAAACATATCTTGGTTGGTCCCATTTTGGTTCACTTTAGCCACCTACTCCTATGTGTGGATAGCAAATCTAGTCCTGGTCATACGACTATGTACAACGTTACCCCTATATTTCCCTTTTCGACCAAGAGACCGGTTGGATGACCAGTCTATACTACTTTCACCCTCTTTCCTTCCTGTTTGTACCAAGTCTGATGTACATACTAAATTGCCCCACCCACACTTTATTTCTTGTTTGAACCAAGTACAAGATTCGACTCCATGAAGTAGCTTTACCTCTAACAATAGAAGAAGAAAAAATAGGTTGCGTTGGACCATCCAATTGAGAGGGGCTGAGAGGTAGAAAATGATGCACATGCAGCGACATAGCAAGCTGGGGAAGTAGAGCTAAGGTGGTTTCGAAGGAAGATATACCAAGAAAGTGTGGAGGCTCCGGCCTATATATACGTAGTGGGGTAGTTTTCCTTTTTCACTCCATCAAACAATCGTTTAAAATTGTGTACTATGTGCCAGGTCGCCATTCTTTTAGTTGTTGATTGTTTTTTGAGATAGCTACCCGCTTGTTCCAAGTGGTGTTACGGTGTGCCAGGTCGCGCTTTGTATCCTTAAAGTCTGGTACAAGTCCCTCCATTAAATGAACAACCACCCCCTCGTAAAAATTGTGAACAAGCCCACAGCTAAAATTATCGGAAACATGGGTTGCCCCAACATGCATTAATGAAGCTGCGTCCCTCCCTTTGTCATGAGCGTGGTGGATGGTAGGACTAGTAGAAGCTTTCGCTACACGCTATCCCTCCCGCACGAGGTGGACGGACATGCAGCAGTGGATTCGATACTGTAGAAGTAGGAGTAACATCATTGTTCGTCTTCTCGAAGAGGCGAAGAGCCAAGCGCAACCTGAACGTGGCAGTTGCGAACCCTCGCATGGCAGTCTTTGTGTAGGGGTGGGGCGTGGTGCGGTGCCTTGGAGCATGCATATAGCCAGGCTCTTGCATGAGACAAAATTGCTATTTGAGCCCACTATTGTAGTACTAGTACTTGCTAGTATAGCCCTGTAAACCGGAAAGGAGTATTTGCCTTTCTAGAGATTTCAACAAGTGACTGGACTACACCATGTGCAGTACTCCCTCCCTTCCGGTTTATAGGGCTCAAATCTCAAATCTCATCAACCAAGGCATTTTGCGATTGGAAGAATGTATCTAGTATACTTTACAAAACTACCCTAATTAAACTCATGCATCAATTACGTAGTTCTCTTGTTTTCCCCTCCGCCTTGGTCGCGGTGCACAATATTGAGCACTCCTATATGACTAGCCGCTCTATCTGCATGCGGGACATCAAAACATCCGGGCTCACGTGCCATCCACGAAATCACAGCGAGGTGCTACAATCGAGACTCGCCGGTCACCCCGGTGTGGCCGTCATGACCCGTCATATCACAAAACCCACACCTTTACCAGCAGTGGTAAAGTGGCCTCGAAGTTGGACTGGACGAAGCAACCATCATTTCAGTGGAACGCTCGTTGAAGCCCCTTCTCCCCTTTCTTGAAGAAAACCTCACTCCGGGCTACTCACTTCTGCCATTTTTCTTCTGTACCGACGAAGGAAAGGTGGGCGAATCGATGATTGTCGGGGGGATGAACCCCACGCAGGCAACGGAACACTGATCCTTTTCAAAAACAATGGGGATAGAATCCCCCCTCAAGCCGGCACGCACTTGGCCGGGTCGCTCGACCCGACCAAGCCCCGCAACCCGGCCAAGCTCTCCGATCCGGCAAGACACGTCAACTCGGCCTCAACAACTAGCACAAGACAGCCGAACCCGGCACAACCAAAGCTTCCTCAACAAGCCAACTCCACTCGTGGCGTGCTCCACAATCCAGCCACGGGTCAACTCCCGTTCCATCCAGGCCGTATGATGGGACGAGTCTTCAATCACTGATGACCAAGGCAACAGTGTCCCGCCCATGCCTCTGGTCAGTCGGAACATGGCAACAGTGCCCCTCACCTACCCGCTGACCAGGGCTGGTGTGGATACAGTGCCCCCGCCCTCACCGCTGACGACAACAAGCAGCAACCTGATGGAGCGCCACTGTACACGACTTGACTCAACCACGCCCTGATGATCGACAAGATGGCGCACAGTCCCCCTAGGCATGTGGGGCCCGCACTTAGGGAAACCCGGCAAACCACAGGCCCCCAGCGGGTCCCAGCTTGGGTCCCCGGACACCGACAACCAGGACCCACTGGCTTGTAACATTACCATTGTACCCCTGGGGGGTTGGTCTATAAAAACCCCCAGGAGCCCTCACGTATACGGGCATGAAAGCAAGTAAGCGCAGAAGGAAACAACAACCCCAGAGAGAAGGAGCAACCTAAGCCTTGGCCAGCTTCCTTCCTCCGCCATACAGCTCCAGGAGCGACATTGTACTATCGAACATCAAACTACACTCGGCAGGACTAGGGGTGTGATCTCTCCGGAGAGCCCCGAACCTGGGTATGTCCGGCGTCCCGCGCTCGCTCATACCAACCTCGCCTCTGGAGCCCACCAGCGCCCTTGAGCCTCCTCCTCTCTTTAGCCATCCCTTGGCATCTGTCGTGCGCCCACCACGGCAGTTGGCGCCCACCGTGGGGAAGCTCAAGGAGCTGGCCGGGAGCATGCTTCAGACGGGCCCCTTCTCCTACTTCGACGAGTCCGTCGTGCTGGCAGACGGCGTCGTCGGCGCGCTTGCCGCCTCCTTCGCCACACTGCGCATCTCCGATGTGTTCACGGCCGACGAGTAACCCGGAGAGGTGCTCAGCTACTCCGACTCCCCCTCTCCCTTGTCGGTGGCATTTCCACTAGGGCGATGGACGTCCATGTGGAGGTCTTCATCACCGGCGATGGCGCCTCCTCCTCATCGAGCAAGACGAGGAAGGATGCCGAAGCCAGGGCCGCAGCAGAACGGTCCGAGCCATCCGATCCGTTGCGCGCCGTGATGCAGAGCCTCCGCATCCCCATCAGCATCGACATTGACGCCACCAACATCGCTGAGGCCCGAACCCAACTCGAGGAAAGGCGCCAGCAGATGCTGGACCTGTCCGAGACGCTCGCCGCCACCCAGCGTAGCCTGGACGCTGCTTAGCTGGAGCACAATGCCGCCTACGGATTCACGCCCGCTGCGGCCGAGCCAAGCCGGGTCGCCGATGTGCATACCTAGGGAGGAGCGATTGGCCGGTCCCTCGGTGCCGTCCAGACCGTCTATGAGACCCCAGCGAAGAACATGCGCGCTGCCCAGGCAGCCGCAGTCAGCATGGACCAGCTCACGGTTGAGGAGCTGAAGGAGCGCATCGGGCGGATGCGCAAACTCCTCAACATGGCCAACACCCAGCAGGACCGCCTCAACCAGCTCGCCAAGCCGGCGGGATCCGGCTCCGCCCGCCTTGGCGGACCTGGCGAACTTCTGCACACAGCTTCCTCGCCGCCCGGCGAGGCGCACGCTGCCGAGCCCGGACTCGGCGCGACCCGACCGCCACAGCCGCCGGCGGCCTGGGCGATGAGCCCATCCCGGAGACCCAGCGCGGCCCCGGCCCCCCGTGGCCTGGTTGCCAGTCAACTCGGCCCGTGCGCCATCGACGACGCCGACGCTTGCCATCGCCTCGATCAGCTCACTCGCTCCTTGGAGGTGGACGAGAGCGGCGCTATCGGGCCGGCATGCTTCAGCCCACGCATCCGGGAAGAGCCCTTTCCCAAAGGGTTCATGCTCCCCCGCGACACCCCCAAGTACAATGGGACCGTGAAGCCAAAAGGCTGGTTCATCGACTACACCACAACCATTGGCATCACCGGTGCCAATTGTCGTCTCGCTGTGCGCTACGCACCGCTCATGATCCATGGGTCGGCCCGCACGTGGTTGAACAGTCTGCCGATGGGCAGTATCAACACGTGGGTCGATTTCGAGCAAGCCTTCGTCCGCAACTTCACGGGGACCTACAAGCGACCCGGCACCCTAGCCAGCTCGCCATGTGCGTGCAGGGGCCAACAAAGACCGGTCGCGAGTACCTCGCATGCTGGACCGAGCTCCGGAACAGCTGCGAGGGCGTCCATGAAGTCCAGGCGATCTAGTACTTCGTCAGCGGGTGCCGAGACGGCACCCTCCTCAAGCACAAGCTCTTAGGCTCCGAGCTGGCCATCATGGCCGCGCTCATGGTAACAGCGGACAAATACACCAACGCTGACTCTGCCATGAAGATCCAGGTGGCGCTGGATGAAGCCGGCAAGGCGAAGCCAGTTCCCCCTGCGAAGCCGGCTGGCGAAAGTAGCCGGCAGCAGCATCACCAGAACAACAAGTGCAAGGCCGACCAGCCGGCGGAGCGCCACGACAACCGGCTCGTCATGGCCACTGAGCCCGCGGCGGACCCGGCGGCGAAGCGTCGGCAGACAGGCAAGACGGCGTGGCAGCCCGCCATGAGCTTCGAAGAGATGCTCGACGCTCCCTGCAAGCACCATAGTGGCACAAGACCGTCCACGCACACGCTTCAGCATTGCGCCATCACCAAGCGCATCATGAGGGGCGACGTCTCGCCTCCTCCGGCTCCGGCTCTGGGCGCGGGGCAGCCGCCTCCACCTCCGCCGCCGCCTCCAGCTGGCGACGCGATGCACGACGCTGCCTACCCGGACCAGAACACGGCCTACGTCGTCTTCACCAGCCTCGGTGATGATAAGCGCAGCGAGCGCCTCCTTCGGCAGGAGGTGAACACCGTCGTCCCAGCCAAGCCGGAGTTCATGCACTTGTCGGATTGCTCGATCACCTGGACCCAGGAGGATCACCCGGCGGTCATGCCGAGTCTGGCTGGTTATGCCCTCGTCCTCAACCCCACCATCATCGCGCGACACATGTGCAAGTTCTCCTGAGTCCTCATCAACGGCGGCAGCAGCATCAACATCCTCTATCGTGACATGATGACCAAGCTCGGCCTCAAGGCCGAGGACCTGGAACCAACCCGGATGATCTTCCACGACATCGTGCCTGGCCTCTCCTGCTCTCCCATTGGTCGGGTCCGGCTCGACGTCCTGTTTGGTGACAGCAGCCACTTTTGACGCGAACCAATCTGGTTCGAGGTGGTGGACCTGTCCAGCGCGTACCACGCATTGCTGGGCCGGCCTGCGCTCGCCAAGTTCATGGCGGTCCTCCATTACGCGTATCTGAAGATGAAGATGCCGAGTCCCAAGGGCCTCATCACCATCACCGGTGACTACCGCAAGTCCCTGGAGTGCGCCCGAGACGGCACCAAGCTGGCCGAGTCGCTGGTCATTGCCGAGGAGCGGCGCCAACTCGACCGGATTGTCGCCCTGGCAGGCGAGGCCTCCGTTGCGTCGATCCCGACCAAGGACCCGGCCGCCGCCGCCTCCTTCAAACCCTCCAAGGAGACCAGGAAAGTGAAGCTTAACCCAAAAGACCCCAGCTGCAGCAAGTGCGTTGTCGTAGGCGCCCGCCTGGACAGCAAATAGGAAGGTGAGCTCGTCGACTTCCTTCGTGAGAATCGGGATATCTTTGCATGGACCCCCAAGGACATGCCGGGTATCTCGAGGAAGTACGCCGAGCACAAACTTCATGTCCGCAAGGACGCCAAGCCTGTCCGTCAGCCCCTATGATGTTTTTCCGAAGAGAAGAGAAGAACCATTGGTGAAGAGGTCACCAAGATTTTGGCGGCCGGCTTCATAATGGAAGTGTTTCACCCTGAGTGGCTGGCCAATCCAGTCCTCGTACTGAAGAAGAACAAGACCTGGCGCATGTGTATCGACTACACCAGCCTCAACAAGGCTTGTCCCAAGGATCCATTCGCTCTCCCGCGGATCGACCAAGTCATCGACTCGACCGCCGGGTGCGAGCTCTTGTCCTTCCTGGATGCTTACTCTGGCTACCACCAGATCAAGCTGGACCCGACCGACGCCCTGAAGACGTCCTTCATCACGCCCTTTGTGGCGTATTGCTACATCACCATGTCATTCGGCTTGAAGAACGCCGGTGCCACCTTCCAACGCGGCATGCAGAAGTGCCTGCTGCCGCAACTCGGCCGCAATATCCACATTTAAGTGGATGACATCATGGTGAAGACCAAGCAGCACCTCACGCTCCTCGACGACTTGAAGGAAACATTCGCCAACCTCCATGAACACAAGGTTAAGCTTAACCCGGAAAAGTGCATTTTCTGCGTCCCGGCCGGAAAGCTACTCGGCTTCCTCGTCTCGGAATGCGACATTGAGGCGAACCCGGAGAAGATCAAGGCCATCGAGCGCATGCGCAAGCCGGCTCGGCTGCGCGATGTCTAGAAGTTCATCGGATGCTTGGCCTTGGTCAGCCGGTTTCTGAGCCGGCTGGGCGAGAGGGCGTTACCCCTGTACCATCTGATGAAGAAGACAAAGTCATTCGAATGGAACGACAAGGCAGACGAGGCCTTTTAAGACCTCAAGCGCATGCTCTCCACCGCACCAGTCCTGGCCGCGCCGACCAACAAGGAGCCGCTGTTACTCTACATAGTCGCGACCTCGCGGGCGGTCAGCATGATGCTGGTGGTCGAGCGACCAGAGAAGGGCAAGATCCAAGCCGTCCAGCGCCCGGTCTACTACCTGAGTGAGGTGCTCTCCATCTCCAAGAAGAACTACCCGCACTACCAGAAGATGTGTTATGATGTGTACTTTACCGCCAAGAAGCTGAAGTAGTACCTACAAGAGCACGTCGTCACCGTGGTCAGCACGACGCCTATCGAAGAAATCATCGGGTGCCGGGATGCCTCTGGCTGGGTCACCAAGTGGGCGCTCCAGCTAGCCGGCCACACCATCCTCTACGAGCCCCGCACTATGATCAAGTCTCAGGCCCTGGCCGACTTCCTCATTGACTGGACCAAGACCCAGTACTTACCACCGCCCCCCGACTCGACGCATTGGTGCATGCATTTTGACGGGTCCAAGATGCGACTCGGCCTAGGGGCCGGCATCATACTGTAGTCTCCGAAGGGCGACCGACTCTACTACGCGCTCCAGATCCACTTCGCCGCCTCCAACAACGTCGCCGAGCATGAAGCCCTTGTGCACGGCCTCCGGCTTGCCAAGGAACTCGGCATCCCGCGCATCCTGTGCTACGGCGACTCAGACCTGGTGGTGCAGCAATGCTCCGGCCAGTGGGACGCCCGCACCGCTTCCTCGTCCAGAAGCTGTCCAGGTCCTTCGAGGGCTGTGAGTTCCTCCACGTTCCGCGCGCGGAGAACAAAGTGGCCGACACGCTCGCCAAGATCGCCTCATCCCGGCAGTCCATCCCGTCCAGCGTCTCCCTAGAGCACCTGCACAAGCCGTCTGTCAAGCCGTCACCGGACTCCGAGTCCATTCACGTTCCACACGACCTGGCCGCACCTCAACCCGGCCCGGAGGATGCTGAACCCGGCCCGGGGGCTGCCGAACCCGGCCCGGGGCCGCTCAGCTCGATCCGACCGCCATCACCCCGGACCCGGCCGTCGCCATCCCCGACCCGGGGGCTGCTCAACCCGGCTCGGGGGCTGCCGACTCGGAACCCACCCTGGTGGTCGTCTTCGCCATGGTTACGGCTCCGTCTTGGGCCCTCCCAATATCAGAATTCCTGAAGAACGGGGTTCTCCCTATGGATGAGACTGAAGCCCGACAAGTGCAGCGCCGAGCGTCCGCCTACATCATCATCAACAACGAGCTCGTCAAGCACAACTCCGCTGGTGTTTTCCAGCGCTGCGTCGAGCAAGAATAGGACATTGACATCCTCCTCGACATACACCAGGGCGAATGCGGGCACCACGTCGTGTCGCGATCCCTGGTGGCCAAGGCGTTCCGCCATGGTTTATACTGGCCCACGGCCCTCCAAGATGCCGAGTCACTCGTTCTCAAGTGTGAGGGGTGCTAGCGCTTCAACAAACGCAGCCACCAGCCGGCGTCAGCACTCCGCACCATTCCGATCGCCTGGCCCTTCGCGGTCTGGGGACTCGACATGGTGGGACCCTTCAAAACCGCTCGAGGCGGCATGACGCACCTGCTGGTGGCAGTGGACAAATTTACCAAGTGGATTGAAGCACGACCGATCAAGAAACTGGATGGGCCAACAGCCGTCCGGTTCATCAAGGACATAGCGGTGTGCTACGGCATGCCGAACATCATCATCACGGACAACATCACCAACTTTGCTAAGGGCGCGCTTGAGCAATACTGCTCCATCTCCGGCATCCTCCTCGACCTAGCCTTCGTTGCACATCCGCAGTCCAATGGGCAGGTCGAGCGGGCCAACGGACTCATCCTGTCCGGCATCAAGCCGCGACTCATTGAGCCACTCATCCGCTCACCCGGCAGCTGGCTCGACAAGTTGCGGCCGTTCTTTGGAGTCTCCGCACCAGCCGAATCGGTTGACCGGGTTCACCCCGTTCTTCCTTGTCTATGGAGCCGAAGCCGTCATCCCGACCGACGTCAAGTTCGACTCGCCACACATTGTGATGTACACTGAAGCCGAAGCCAGAGAAGCCCGTGAAGACGGTGTCGACCTGCTCGAAGAAGCCCGCCTCCTGGCGCTCAGCCGTTCGGCCATCTACCAGCAAGGCCTGAGGCACTACCACAGGAAGAAGATCAAGCCCCTCGCATTTCGCGAGGGCGACCTCATCCTCTGACTCGTCCAAGAGCAAGCAGGCCAGCACAAGCTGTCCCCTCCATGGGAGGGCCCATTCATTGTGAGCAGGGCCTTGTGCTGTCGGTGTTCTGGGAACGGGGGTACCCAGTCTTGCCTGCATGCGGCCTGCAGCGTGGCTCAAGGAATGGCCTAGTATGACCCATCTTCGTCAACACAAGCTCGAGACCCTCGCGGGGCGGACGACAGGAAGCTTCCTCGGGCGCATCCTCATCAGGCTGGCTCGAGAGCAGGCGGAGAGATCAAGGCAGGGTACGTCACGAGGTGCCCGTGACGCAAGCCATGACGACCGAAGCCAGGCGGGCGCCGGCTTGGGCAGTGTCCTTGTTTCCTCTTTGGTGCAAAGAGGGCAAGCGCAGGCCAAGGTATCAAGCAAAGGCTACCATTTCGGTGCAACAAGACCAAGACCAGCAGAATGGCAGGATGGAGGTCATCGTGGAGCCCAGGAAGGCGTCATCGTCAGAGCCTTTGGCAGGCGAGGACCAACTTTAGTCAGGATAAGTGTACTAGATGTTCCCCTTCAAAATGGCCAATTGTTGGCACCCTTCCCGCTCAATATTTGGGAAGAGGACCAGGGCCTCGCTCTATAAATAGGGCTAGCCACCACAGTAGAAAGGGATCCGGATTCAATCCTCCCCAAGAGGCATCACCTCCGCAAGAACATCCCTAGCGAGGCTGTTCTTCCCTTGTATTGTTCATCATCAGCCCCTGAGGCAATCCACACACCACACACATTGGAGTAGGGTATTACACCACCATGCTGGCCTGAACCATTATAAACCTCGCGTCCCTTGTGTTGTTCTTCGTGTAGCCTACATCCTTTGCGAGGCGACGAGACGTGAGTTGGTAGAAGGGTGATCTCCGCGTGCACCCCAGAGTTTGAACCTTAAGGGTCTGTCGGAACCCGAAATCCGACATTTGGCGCGCCAGGTAGGGGTGCGCCAGAATCACGCCTTCTGCCGTCTTGTGTTTCACCGTCCGTCACATCCATGTCTGATGCTCGTCGAGCCCGCGCCGAGCGCCGGGCTGCCTTCGCGTCCCATGTCACCCAGACGGCCCCCGTCGGAGGGCCTCCCGTCGTTCCCCGTTGCCTGCCGCCCACGCCGCCACCGGTCTGGCAGGGAACGAGCAGCAAGCGTTGTCTCTGCATCCCTCGGTGCAACGGGAAGGCCGCACCGCCACCCCGTCGCTGACTCCAGCAGGCTCGTTGAGGGAGTTCCGGACTAGGGGGTGTCCGGATAGCCGAACTATCATCATCGGCCGGACTCCAAGACTATGAAGATACAAGATTGAAGACTTCGTCCCGTGTCCGAATGGGACTTTCCTTGGCGTGGAAGGCAAGCTTGGCGATACGGATATGTAGATCTCCTACCATTATAACCGACTCTGTGTAACCCTAGCCCTCTCCAGTGTCTATATAAACCGGATGGCTTTAGTCCGTAGGACGAACAACAATCATACCATAGGCTAGCTTCTAGGGTTTAGCCTCCTTGATCTCGTGGTAGATCTACTCTTGTAACCTACATCATCAATATTAATCAAGTAGGACATAGGGTTTTACCTCCATCAAGAGGGCCCGAACCTGGGTAAAAACATCGTGTCCCTCGTCTCCTGTTACCATCCGCCTAGACGCACAGATCGGGACCCCCTACCCGAGATCCGCCGGTTTTGACACCAACATTGGTGCTTTCATTGAGAGTTCCTCTGTGTCGTCACCGATAGGCTCGATGGCTTCTTCGATCATCATCAACGATGCAGTCCAGGGTGAGACCTTCCTCCCCGGACAGATCTTCGTATTCGGAGGCTTTGCACCGCGGGCCAATTCGCTTGGCCATCTAGAGCAGATCAAAAGTTACGCCCCGGGCCGTCAGGTCAGATTTGGAAGTTTGAACTTCACGGCTGACATCCGCGGGGACTTGATCCTCGACGGATTCGAGCCACAGCCGAGCGCGCCGCACTGTCATGTCGGGCATGATTTAGCTCTGCCGCTGGATAGTACCCTGGCGGCCGCACTCGAGCCCGCTCCGATCTTCAATTCGGAGCCGGCCGCGCAGATCGAGGACGGATGGCTAGACATCGCCCCGGGTGCCGCAACCTCTACGGCGATGGAGCCGAACACTGATTTTGTCCCTCACGAGGCTCGTGACTCCGAGGTGCCGGACTCCCTGCCGGATTCCGAACCTCCCGCGCCCCCACCAATCGAATCTGGTTGGGCGCCGATCATGGAGTTTACGGCCCCAGACATCTTTCAACACTCGCCTTTTGGCGACATCCTGAGTTCGTTAAGGTATCTCTCATTATCAGGAGAGCCCTGGCCGGACTGCGGCCAGGACGGTTGGGATGCGGATGACGAAGAAATTCAAATCCCACCCACCGCCCACTTGATAGCCACTGTCGATGATCTAACCGACATGCTAGACTACGACTCCGAAGACATCGACGGTATGGCCGATGATGCCGGAGACGACCAAGAACCAGCGCCTACCGGGCACTGGAAAGCCACCTCGTCATATGATATATACATGGTGGATATCCCGAAGGATGGGAATGGCGAAGGGGCAGCGGAGGATGACCCCTCCAAGAAACATCCCAAGCGCCGGCGTCAGCGGCGCCGCTCTAAATCCCGCCATAGAAAGAATGAAGATTCCGGCACCGGAGATAATAATACACCGGATAGCACCGAAGACAACCCACTCCAGCAAGATCCAGCGCAGGAGGAAGGGGGCGCCAGCCCTCATGAGAGAGCGGCCGAAGAAGAGGTAGAGGACTACATGCCTCCCTCCGGAGATGAGGCAAGCCTCGATGACAACGAATTCGTCGTGCCTGAGGATCCTGTCGAACAAGAGCGTTTTAAACGCAGGCTTATGGCCACGGCGAACAACCTCAAGAAAAAGCAGCAACAGCTTAGAGCTGATTAGGATCTGCTAGCCGATAGATGGACTGAAGTCCTCGCGGCTGAAGAGCATGAGCTCGAACGCCCCTCCAAAAGCTACCCTAAACGTAAGCTGCTCCCCCGATTAGAGGAGGAGGCATATGAACCCGCATCACCAGGAGACAATATGGCTGATCGACCACCCCGTGGTTGCGACAGAGAGGCCTCTAGGCCCTTCACTAGACCCGTACCCCGACATCGCTCAAAAAGCACAAGGCCACATGGGAACGCTCCGGACTTGCGAGATATATTAGAGGATAGGGCAAGACAATCAAGATCGATCTATGGATCACGTGGGCGCCCCACGATACGTGACGATTACCGTCACCCCAGACACAGTAAGTCCGGCTGGGCCGAACACAACAGACAAAGCTCTTTTGAGCTCCGTCGTGATATCTCCCAGTACAGAGGCATCGCACACCCACTATGCTTCACAAATGAAGTAATGGATCATCAAATCCCCGAAGGGTTTAAACCCGTGAATATAGAATCTTACGATGGCACAACAGACCCCGCGGTTTGGATCGAAGACTATCTCCTCCACATCCATATGGCCCGCGGTGACGATCTTCATGCCATCAAATATCTCCCCCTCAAGCTTAAAGGACCAGCCCGACATTGGCTTAACAGCTTGCCAGCAGAGTCAATTTGGAGTTGGGAAGACCTGGAAGCCGCATTTCTTGATAACTTCCAAGGCACGTATGTGCGACCACCAGACGCTGATGACCTAAGCCACATAATTCAGCAGCCAGACAAATCGGCCAGACAATTCTGGACACGGTTCTTAACCAAGAAAAACTAAATCGTCGACTGTCCGGACGCGGAGGCCCTTGCAGCCTTCAAGCATAATATCCGCGACGAGTGGCTTTCCCGGCACCTGGGACAGGAAAAGCCGAAATCCATGGCAGCCCCCACATCACTCATGACCCGCTTCTGTGCGGGTGAGGACAGCTGGCTAGCACGCAGCAACAACCTCAGCAAACATTCTGGCAGTCCGGATACCAAGGACCGTAATGGTAGGCCGCGTCGTAACAAAAACAAACGCCGCATTAACGGCGACAACAGTGAAGATACGGCAGTCAATGCCAGATTCAGAGGCTCTAAACCTGGTCAACGGAAAAAGCCATTCAAAAGAACTACTCAGGGTCCGTCCAATTTGGACCGAATTCTCGACCGCTTGTGCCAGATACATGGCACCCCTGAAAAGCCAGCTAACCACACCAACAGGGACTGTTGGGTATTCAAGCAGGCAGGCAAGTTAATTGCCGAAAACAGCGACAAGGGGCTGCATTGCGATGACGAGGAAGAGACCCGACCGCCTAACAATAGAGGACAGAAGGGTTTCCCCCCACAGGTGCGGACGGTGAACATGATATACGCAACGCACATACCCAAAAGGGAGCGGAAGCGTGCACTCAGGGATGTATACGCGATGGAGCCAGTTGCCCCGAAGTTCAATCCATGGTCCTCCTGCTCGATCACTTTTGACCGAGGGGACCACCCCACCAGCATTCGCCATGGTGGATTCGCCGCATTGGTTCTAGACCCAATCGTCGATGGATTTCACCTCACCAGAGTCCTGATGGACGGCGGCAGCAGCCTGAACCTGCTTTATCAGGACACAGTGCGCAAAATGGGCATAGACCCCTCAAGGATTAAACCTACCAAGACGACCTTTAAAGGCGTCATACCAGGTGTAGAAGCCAATTGTACAAGCTTAGTTACACTGGAAGTGGTCTTCGGATCCCCGGATAACTTCCGAAGCGAGGAGTTAATCTTTGACATAGTCCCGTTCCGCAGCGGCTATGATGCCTTGCTCGGACGTACCGCGTTTGAAAAGTTCAACGCGGTGCCGCACTACGCATACCTCAAGCTCAAGATGCCAGGCCCTCGAGGAGTCATCACGGTCAACGGAAACACTGAACGCTCCCTCCAAACGGAGGAACATACAGCGGCTCTCGCGGCAGAAGTACAAAGCAGCCTCTTAAGGCAATTCTCGAGTCCGGCCGTTAAGCGGCCGGACATAGCTAAGCGCGCCCGGAGTAACCTACAACAAGACCACCTGGCATGTTCCGAGCACACGTAGCAGTGCGGCCCCAACCCCAGCCCCTGTAAAACGTCAAGACAGGTCCTTCGCGTATACCATTACGCTCTCAAGATACCACGGGCATGGGGAGAGGGGCGCGACCACGATAGGCCCAGACTGTGGTTCAACCACACCAGGGGCTCTCAAGTGTGTCGTTCTTTTTTTTGTTTTTCTTTCTTTCTATTTTTTACCCTCAGGACTCCGTTCGTTAGAGGCCCTGTCCGGCAATAGACCTGCCGAACTCACGATGCAACAGCCAGGGAAGAAGAAAGGCTACAGCAAATATTCAGGTGGTCTCCATTACGAGCACTAAATCTGTTTTATGTACCATTCCGCAGCCTACCCCTGGAGGGGGACATATTTTATAGTCCATCCCTTGCTTATCGCACCATTTGTATCATTCAACACTTATAGCAGTTTTTCTTGAATAAGTAATGCAGCATCCTTTTGCTTCCAATTGCATTTCTCCTTTATACATATGTTCATTTATGACATTAAGCATCCATACGTTTTGGTATGACTAAATACACCCTGCATCATGGTGTGATAAGTCCGAACACTTTCACAAGTGCGGCACCCCGAACTTATAGCACTATATGCATCAGCTCTGAATCATGTCTTGGGTCAATAGTTGGGTTTGCCCGGCTCCCATGTTTTGGTGCCTTACGTTCCATTGTATCGGCTAAGGTAGCACTGGGAGAACCACAGCGATTGCGCCCCAGTTGACCTGGGTTAACGCCTCAGTGGAGAAAGCTAAAACTGACTGTCATGATGAGGCGAGAGCTGGTCGCTGTTCGAGAGGTTTTTGCGAGTCCTTAAAGACTTATGCTGCTTAGAGCGAGGAACCGGATTTTGTCTGTCCCAGGCATGGATAGCGCCCCAAATTCAGCCTTCCGAAGACTAGGGGCTTCGCCAAAATTTAAAATTATAGAATTCTATGGCTAAGTGAGAGTGTTCAAGCACTATAAGTCCGGTTGCCTTGTTCGTTGCGTTGAGCGCCTCCCTAGATGGACCCAAATATGGGAACAAGAGTGCTCAAATTTATCCCGAACACCCCAGCACTCGTGGCATGGGGGCTGAAGCCGACGACTTGCCATCTCTCAGATTTGATAGACAGCCGCACAGAAGGTAATATTTTAAATTAAAAAGCGTTGCTTCGCGCAAATGAACTAAGTTTTCAGCGCACAGGATAACAAAATGCAAGTCTACTGAAATATTACATCTTTTGAGCACTCACCCACAATAGTGCGGGCGCCCTTCAGCACACTCTTATAATACATCTCGGGCGTGCGATGCTCCTTGCCCTCTGGTGGGGGGTCCGTCACAAGCTTCTGGGCATCCATCTTGCCCCAGTGCACCTTTGCGCGGGCAAGGGCCCGACGGGCACCCTCAATACAGGCGGAGTGCTTGATAACTTCAACCCACGGGCACGCATCCACCAGCCGCTGCACCAGGCCGAAGTAGCTCCCAGGCATAGCCTCCTTAGGCCACAGCCGAACTATGAGGCCCTTCATGGCCTGTTCGGCCGCCTTGTGGAGCTCGACCAGCCGCTTCAGCTGGTCGCTAAGGGGCACCGGATGTGCGGCCTCAACATACTGCGACCAGAAGACCTTATCCGTTGAGCTCCCCTCCTCGGCCCGGTAGAATGCGGCAGCATCGGACACGCTGCGAGGAAGATCTGCGAACGCTCCTGGAGAGCTCCGAATTCGGGTAAGCGACAGGTAATTAACACTCACATGCTTACTTTGCATGAAAAATGCCTTACCCACTGCTATTTTCTTTACCGCCTCGATCTCCTGGAGGGCCTTGTAGGCTTCGGCCTTAGCGGCTTTGGCACTCTCAAGAGCCGCTGCAAGCTCAGACTCTCGAGTCTTCGAGTCACGCTCCAGGCTCTCATGTTTCTTCACGAGATCCTGGAGCTCTTGCTGTACCTTCGCCACCCGCGCCTCCTGTTTCTCTCGCTCGGTGCGCTCCGCAGCCGCATTGTGTTCGGCCGCGGCCACCGCCTCTTTCAGGGTCGCCACCTCGTTAGTGGCCCCTGCAATACCCACGTTATCCTCGTCATTCTTTTTGCAACAAAAATCCTTTTCTGTAAGGTGCAATTTTAATAAGGTGTTGATCACCTTCCTTGTCCTCGAGCTGCTTCTTGGCACGGCCGAGCTCGTTCTCGGACCGCTCGAGGTTCTTCTTCAAAGTATCGACCTCCGCAGTCAGTGCGGCAGAGGTCAGCAGTGCAGCCTGCAATCCCATATTGACATATTTTTCATGACTCCTGTGTATATCTTATTAGATCCTCAGTCCGGCTTTTCTTTCCGAACACCGACCCGAGCATCAGGGGCTACTGTCTATGCGGTACCATTTTATACATATTGAAATTCTTACCTCAAAGCCTGTTAGAAGGCTGCTGCAGGCTTCGGTCAGCCCGCTCTTGGCGAGCCGCACCTTCTGAATCACCGCACTCATAACAGTGCGGTGTCCCTCTTCAATAGAGGCGCCGTTGAGCGCCTCCAGCAAATTATCCGGCACCTCCGGTTGGACAGAGGCAGCCGGCGTCACGGTCTTGCCCTTGTTGCGAAGGTGTCGCCCGCCGGACTCCGAAGCCACTGTGGGTTCCGGAGTCGAGTCCGGTGCAAAGTCCGGAAGGTTGTCCTGCGACACCTCCGGGGCCTCCTCCTCCTGGCGGGTCCCTTCCTGGGATCCCACCTCGGTGTCGTCCGTGTCACGGGGGGTGGAGGCGGTCGGAAGAGAATCCATATCCGACGCACCTAAGGACCCACTCGACGAAGCAGGGATATCGTCCTTGGGCGGATTGTAGGGTTGTATGCGGCATTAGAAAGACATTGCATGGCAGAGAAAAAAGATAAACCATGAAGTTATTCGGGAGTCCGGATACTCACGATCTTGCCAGGGGCTTGGCCCTTGGAGGCCAGTCCTCGTCGTCGTCACTGGCATTGGCGGAGCAGTCCGGGGGAAGAGTTTTTCCCCTCTTGGACCCTTTGGCCTCCCTTATTGGGGAGGCCTTCCTTTTCTTTTCTTCCCCCGCTGGGGAAGAGGCTTTCTTCTTCTCCTCCTCACCTTGGTGAGAGGAGTCGGCCTCGGATTCATCATCCGATAGCACCTGAAAACGGGAACTCTTCCGAGTCCCCGTGGCCTTCTTCTTGGCCTTCTTCTCCGGCACCACATGGGGTGCCGGAGCCAGCAGCCCCGTCAAACGGGCGTCCGCTGGGTCCTCTGGCAATGGGGCCGGACAGATAGCCCGTGCGGCCTTCTTCAGCCAGTCCTGTCAAAGGAAAGGGAGTTTAGATCCTGCATAGAGTCAAACTATGGAAAACACGAGTCCCTTAAAGGACAGAATCACTTACCTCATCAGCTGGACGCTCCAAGCTGAATCCGCGATCTTCGTTAGCGGATGCGGGAGCCTCGGCGCCCTTGAACAGCACCTTCCAGACATCTTCGTACGTAGTGTCGAAGAGCCCCTTCAGAGTCTGGTGCTGCGCCGGATCGAACTCCCACATGTTGAAATCCCGTCGTTGGCACGGGAGAATCTGGCGGATGAGCATGACCTGGACTACGTTGACAAGCTTGAGCTTCTTGTCCACCAGCTTTTGGGCGCAGGCTTGGAGTCCGGTCAGCTCCTCCGAATCACCCCAAATCCGGCCACTCTCTTTCCAGGAGGTAAGCCGTGTGGGGATGCCGGATCTGAATTCGGGGGCTGCTGCCCAATCAGGGTCACGCGGCTCGGTGATGTAAAACCACCCCGATTGCCACCCCTTGATGGTTTCCACAAAGGTGCCCTCCAGCCATGTAACGTGGGACATCCTGCCCACCATGGCGCCTCCGCACTCCGCTTGGGTGCCCTTCACAACCTTCGGCTTGACACTGAAGGTCTTGAGCCACAAGCCGAAGTGGGGCTGGATGCAGAGAAAGGCCTCACACACGATGATAAACGCCGAGATGTTGAGGATGAAATTCGGGGCCAGATCGTGGAAATCCAGGCCATAGTAGAACATGAGCCCCCGGACAAAGGGATGGAGCAGGAAGCCCAGTCCGCGGAGGAAATGGGGAAGGAATACTACCCTCTCATGGGGCTTGGGGGTGGGGATGAGCTCTCCCTCAATGGGGAGCCGGTGCGCGATGTCGCTGGACAAGTATCCGGCGTTGCGCAGCTTCTGGATCTGCCCCTCCGTGACGGAGGAGGCCATCCACTTGCCTCCTGCTCCGGACATATTTGGAGAAGGTCGAGGTGAGATGTGCGGGCTTGGGCGTTGGAGCTCGAGTTCACAGAGATGGATAAGCCAAGGAGGAAGAAGGCGTAGGTAAAAGGGTTGGATCTTTATCCCCTTATATGGGTGGACGCAAACATGCGTCCCCACAGGCCTGATAAAACTCGCTTATCCCCCAAGCGCCGTAATCAATGGCACGGTTGGATTACCCACGTCTGTATTGATGGGAATCCCGGAATAAGGGAACACGACCTCTGCTTCGACAAGACGTGCCAAGGAAACCGCTTCGCTAAACGCGCTGAGGTGGTACAATAAAGACAATTTAAGTAAAGGCTTGGTAGTGGTGTGACGTCACACCATCAAATACATCAGTAGATTGAACTTGTGTAAATATTATTCTCTCTACGATGGTATGTGGAAATTATTTTGCAGAGCCGGACACTATCCTGGTGTTCACAATCTTCTGTGAATTATTCGGAGGGAGAACCCGCCTTGCAATGCCGAAGACAACATGCGCGCCGGACTCGTCGTCATTGAAGCCTGGTTCAGGGGCTACTGAGGGAGTTCCGGACTAGGGGGTGTCCGGATAGCCGAACTATCATCATCGGCCGGACTCCAAGACTATGAAGATACAAGATTGAAGACTTCGTCCCGTGTCCGGATGGGACTTTCCTTGGCGTGGAAGGCAAGCTTGGCGATACGGATATGTAGATCTCCTACCATTGTAACCGACTCTGTGTAACCCTAGCCCTCTCCGCTGTCTTTATAAACTGGATGGCTTTAGTCCGTAGGACGAACAACAATCATACCATTGGCTAGCTTCTAGGGTTTAGCCTCCTTGATCTCGTGGTAGATCTACTCTTGTAACCCACATCATCAATATTAATCAAGCAGGATGTAGGGTTTTACCTCCATCAAGAGGGCCCGAACCTGGGTAAAAACATCGTGTCCCTCGTCTCCTGTTACCATCCGCCTAGACGCACAGATCGGGACCCCCTACTCGAGATCCGCCGGTTTTGACACCGACACTCGTCGTCGCACGCCCGTCGCGTTCCTGCGGACGCGCACGCCGCGCTGCTCCTGGCACGAGAGCTCCTGCACTACCGTCCCGTCGACGACCTCTATGAGGAATGGCTCGCCCGCATCACCGAGCTCGTCAGCGCCGCAGGGGGCTCCCCTGCACCATCCCTCTTGCTGCATTGCCCCCCGCCCTGTGCGAGCAACGCAGCTCCGGAGGCGCCTCCGCCACCTCACCCTCAAGAAGGCACCCTGGCCCCAAGGCGCATGGCCCCTGGACGGGACCCGCTCCGTCCGGCGCCCGCGTAGCAAGAGAAGAGCTGCCAAGAGATCCCTCATCCCCAAGAAGCTGCCCGTGTGCTCCCCGCACCGGCACGTCATGACCGCGCTCCTGCTCCAGCGTGCCAATACCCTGCGCTGCTCCTGGTGGCGGCGTGCGGAGACCTCCAAGATCAAGCCCTTCGCCACCAAAGGCCTCCAGTGGCCACTACAGTCTGCCGGGCCTTCACCGCCGAGCTGCGCAGCGTGGCCTGGCCGGACAAGTTCAAGCCAGACCTGCCCCCGCGCTACGACGACACGGCTGACCCTGCGGAGTTCCTACAGCTCTACGAGCTGGGCATCGAAGCCACCAATGGGGACGAGAAGGTCATGGCGAACTGGTTTCCCATGGCGCTCAAGGACGGTGCCCACACCTGGCTCCTGAACCTGGCTCCTGGCACGATTACCTCCTGGGATGAGATGCACACTCGCTTCATCGCCAACTTCCAGGGCACTCGCGACCGGCCCCCGGCCATGAGTGACCTGCGCCGCATCAAGCAACAGCCAGGAGAGACCCTGCAAAAGTACATCCAGCGCTTCAACAACACTTGCCTCAAGATCCCCAGGGTGACTGAGGATGCCATCATCTCAGCCTTCTCCGACAGCGTGCGTGACATCATGATGAAAGAGGAGCTAGCAATTCATGAAGACCTGTGCACATCCTTGGAGCTGTTCAACTTGGCGACCAAGTGCGCCAGGGCTGAGGAAGGGCGCCTCTCCCTCCTTGAGCTCCCGGCTGCCAATCCAGAAGAGAAGAAGCCCAAGGTCAAGGACGTGGAGCGCAAGGAGGCTGCTGTGCTTGCAGCAGAGCCGGACACCAAGCGAGGCAGGGACCATCTTGAGTCATCCAAGGGCAGCCGATACTGCGTGTACCACGACCTCCACACCCACAACACCAACGAATGCCAAGAGCTCAGGGCTGTGCGAGATGTGCGTGTTGGCCGACGCCTCGAGCGCAATGACCGGGGCTATGGGCGAGGAGGAGGAAGAGGTGGAGGACGATGGTAAGACCGTGGCCCTCGCCAAGGGTGGCGTGACCGACCTCGCGAGGACCGCCGGCAGGACCAGCCTCGCGAGGGAGGCTGGAGGGATCAGCCTCGTGAGGATCGCCCTCAGGACAACACAGGCCTCCCTCCTCTGTCACCTCAGCCGAGGAGGAATGAAGACCATCATCAGGACGAAGGGGCTGGGGGCTTCCAGGAGCCGCGCGCAATCGCTTGCATCTTGGGCGGCGCTCAGGCCCCAGCCTGTCAGCGCATCTTCAAACAGTTCGCTCACGTGGTGAATGTAGTCCTCCCCAAGCTGGAGGCCATGCGCCCTCTCAGGTGGTCAGCGTGCGCTATCACATTCAGCTCAGCGCATCAGCTCAAGTGCGCAGCCACGGCCGGAGTCCTCCCGATGCTTTGCTCCCCGATCATCAGCAATGTGCAAGTCACCAGGACCCTCATCGATGGCGGGGCATGACTCAACGTCCTGTCCGTCGAGACATTCAACAATCTCCAAGTGCCATACAATTAGCTTCAGCCAACCAAGCCTTTCTCAGGAGTCACTGATGGTTCCACTGTTCTGATAGGGCAAGTTCGCCTTCCTGTCACCTTTGGGCAGCGCGACAACTACCGCACCGAGCTCATTGACTTCGACGTCGCCCACATTCGCCTGCCATACAATGCCATCCTCGGGTACCAAGCCCTGGCCAAGTTCATGACAGTGACTCATCACGACTACAATCACTACAAAAAAAGACACATCCGTGACATTTTGGGCCGAACGAATTTTTTTCTGTCATACATATGACACTTCTATGACGATAATTGTGACAAAACCCGCTATCATCATAGATGTGGTGGGCTCCTACTTCTATGACAAAAAATCATGACAGAAAATGGGCTTTTCGTCCTGGGCGGGCCGGAGACGCAGCTGCATGACATTCTTTGGGCCGTCCATGACGGAAAAAACCATGGTAGAAGCGAGGGGGAGGAAAATTTCGGGGAGTTGCTAGTTACGGTGGGAGGTCGGGGGCCGAGCGATGCACGTTTCTCTCGTACACGTACACGCGTGTGTGCGAGGCGTTGGCTCTAACTGAACCCGAGCGAGGCGTTGGGCTCTAACTGAACCCGAGTGATTGCACTGCAGGCTACGCGTTACTGAACCCGATCGATCGATCGATGGCTGTTAACTGAACCCGATGGAGCGATTCCTTCGCTACTACTGCTAACTGAAGCCGATCAATTGGATGAACAGTGAGCGTTGCGGGGGAGGGGGGGTTGGATGAACAGTGAGCGGTGGCGTTGCCTCTGGATGAACAGGACCTCGTGGCGTGGAGGGCTGGATGAACAGTAGACGACGGAGGGGTGGCCGTGGAGGGGTTGTTGAACAGGACCCCGTGGTGTGGAGGGTTGGATGAACAGTAGACGGTGGACGGGTGGTGGAATAGTAGCCGGTGGAGTAGCGCGCGGTGGAGGCTGGATGAACAGGAGGCCGTGGAGGCTGGAGGAGGTCGACGGTAGCCCGTGGCGGCTGGAGGAGGTCGACGGTGGAGATGAACAGTATCCCGTGGAGTCCCGTTTTGCGGTACGCCACACCCCTTCCGATGAACAGGACCCCCGTTTCGACCGTAGGGCTCCAACACAAGTCCGTTTCGTCCGTTTTGCGGTACGCCACGCCCCTCCCGATGAACATGACCCCCGTTTCGACTGTAGCGCTCCAACACAAGTCCGTTTCGTCCGTTTTGCGATACGCCACACCCCTCCCAATCAGCAGGACCCTCGTTTCGACCATAGGAGGTCTGTTTCCTCCAATTTGCAGTACGCCACACCCCTCCCGATCAACAGGACCCTGTTCCGAACGTAGAGGTCCATTTCCTCTGTTGTGTGGTACGCCAGGCCTCGTTTCCATCGCCTGTTTCGTCCAAGCCCTCCCGATGAACACGGCCACACATTCCATTCTGACCCAGCCGGTTGGCTCCCCATGAACATGACGACGACGCTGTTTCTCCATTCCGACCCAGCCATGTACGTATGCGTGAGTAGGCGTTCGAGATCCTGCCCGTATGTATGTACGTGGCCGTATTTTCTTTCTTGCACCCTCGCCGCTGTACGTACGTGTACATGCTACGTGCGCGCCTCTACATCGACACGTGTGCACCTCTACTACGACACGTGTGTGCCTCTACATCGACCAGTATGTACGTACACTTTCACGACCAGAATGACAGCGCTACGTACGCTTCGACCAGGTGGGTCCCGACTGTTAGGCACTTCCTTGCCTGCGAAGATGTAGCTGGTGGGTCCCAGCAGTCAGGGGGGCGAATCGTTTTGTTTTTTTGCCCGGACGCACTTCCTTGCAGGCGAAGATGTAGCTGGTGGGTCCCAGCAGTCAGGGGGGAAACGTTTTTTCGCGAAATACTGGTGGCCGTCCGGTGTGTCCCTGTTGTCAGGTGGAGGAATAATTATTTTGCGCGTAATAAGGAGGCACTTCCTTGCGGCCGCCGTGGACCCAGCTGTCAGCCTCTCCATGCACAGTACTCTTCCGATGGAAGTCAGTCGTTGACCACATTGACCATGCCGCGCCGAGAGCACCACGGCGGTGGACGACGGTGAGGCCTAGGAAGGGGACACCGCGGAGCCGGGGAAGACGCAGCAGTGGATGCCCATGCAAAGAGGAGTACGAGGGTGAGGCTGCCATCGCCGCAGAATAACAGGGGGTGTGGGTGAGTAGAGGGATGGCCTGGCCAGCGGTGGGAGTAGTAGGGTGCGGTGAGGCCTCCGCCGCATCACAGCTGGCCACGGGAGGCAGGAGCACGAGGCACGACCGGCGCTGGTTTGGGCGGCTGGAGCAAGAAGACCAGAGGTTGAAGAAGAACTACGGTCGTTGGATGGACATCATACGGTCACTGGAGCTAGAATCATGCATATTATTGACTAAGTTGACAAAGCCCTCCGTCCCCGTCAACTTAGTAGGCCCACAAGTCAGGCTGCCACTATACTGGGTCCCAGCTAACAGGCGGAGTATTCATTTTTTTGTGCGTAATAGGGAGGCACTTCCTTGCGTGCGAAGATATAGCTGGTGGGTCCGAGCTGTCAGCGGCGGTAACGTTTTTTTCGCGAAATACAGAGGCCCTTTCGGCGGGTCCCTGATGTCAGGTGGAGGAATCATTATTTTGCGCGTAATAAGGAGGCATTTACTTGCGTGCGGCCGTGGACCCAGCTGTCGGCCTCTCCACGTACAGTCCACTTCAGATGCATGTTGGTCGTTGACCACGTTGACCAGGCCGCGCCGAGAGCACCAGGGCGGTGGACGACGGCGAGGCCTAGGAAAGGAACGACACAGAGGCAGGGAAGACTCGGCAGTTGTTTCCCACACGGAGGGGAGTACGACTGTACGAGGGTTTACTGGTTCGTCTGCCATCGCCGGAGAATAACAGCAGGTGTGGGTGAGTAGAAGGATGGCTAGGCCAGCGATGGGAGTACGGTGGGGCGGTGAGGCCTATGCGGCAGCAGAGCCGGCCGCGGGGAGGAGGGAGCAGGCAGTCCTGCCGGTGCTTGTTTCAGCGGCTGGAGCAGGAAGAGCAGAGATTGAAGAAGCACAACGGCCGTTGGATGGCAATCCAACAGTCACTGCTTGTGCATCAATCTTTTTTTAGGAAAGCCTCAAATCCGTGGAAAATAGCATAAAACCCATCTGCCATTATTTCTAATAATTTATAGCCCATTTGCTAATTCTTAAGGTTTTTTGGAGCCCATATTCTTTTTGTTAGCATTACAGCCCATACTGTGGCCACGGTTAAAAAATTATACGAAATTTTGCATATTTCGGTGCGGTCCGAACTGTTTTTAATCCCGAAATTTCGACTCACATTCAAACTGGTTTTAAAAATAAATGTATATCAATATAAAATTCAACAAATTCTCCACGCATAAAAATTAATGTAATTTAAAATCTCGAAATGAAAAAAAGGATATTTGTAACTAATTGCCGATTTGATGTGTTTTAAAAATGTACAGCCCATTTCTCATTACTGATGGGCCATTTTCTCGGCCAGCCGAATGAAAGCTCTCCTCGTCTTGAATGATTTGCAGCCCAACAAGCCTGTAGCTGGTGGAGTCCGAACTGTTGTAATCTCGAAATGATAAACATTTTTTTAAGAACTTATTGATTTGCCAAAAAAATCATTTTGTTTTTGTGAGCAAATAAGACGTGGGACAATTGAGTTGGTTTAAGGGAAAACCAGTGGTAAAAAATCAGCGCTGGGTGGGAAAAAAACAACAAAAATAAGGATGTAAATATGAAAAGGGAATTTCATGTGTTTTCAATATAATGATACGTGTATATGAACTAGTAAAACTATAGGTAGAGATTAGAAAACGGACGTAGGACATGCGTTTCAAGAGGAAAATAGAACTGGGCTGTGTGTTTGATTCAGTAAAAAAACCTGCCTGCCGATGTTGTAAGACAAAATATAACTAACGTTGGTGGGCCAGAGGCCAGTAGATACCTGCTGGATCTTTGTGCCCCGTTGTCGTCATGGGCTGGGCCTGTTAAAAACAAAACCAACCCTGGGCAGTCTGCAGCCCAGTTGAAACTTGCTCGACCTGAAAAAACAATATACATGCTCAATAAACGAGAGAATTCTGCAAGTACAGACTCATAACTGGGATGCAGCACGGATATTGTTTTTTTATTGTGATAATAAGTGCATGCACTTGTTTCGAAAAAAATTGGAGAACTGGGAATTTGAACGGCGGGTGCTTATGCTACCCATCAAATAAAAATCAGGTGCCTGAAAATTCGTTTCGAAACAAATGATTCAGCTTTATATCCACGCCGACCCTCGGCATCATGGTTGGAAGCAAATGCAAGTTCATACCAAAAGATCGTTAACAACAATACCAACTTGCGGACGACAAGGTAGTACAACTACCAATACCTAACTAACTTATAATCTTTTTACTCCTGGCCCTAGTGTTCGTCTGTAGAAAATCTTGCAGAGGACCAGTTCCCGCTCCTTCTCTTGCTCCAGGTCCCCGAGGTGGTACTGGTGCATCACCCAGTTGGTCCTCTGCTGGTCGAAGTTCTTGTTGGTGTGCAGCACCAGAACCTTTTTTGCTGCCCGTCTGCCGGCCATTGACCATCATCGGCAAGGTATTGCCGGTCTTGTGCCACATCGCATGCATGCCGCACTCCGACTATATCTTGCGACGCGTCTACGTGCCCCTTTTGAACGCCCTAGAATTGCGCTGGAAGAATTGCTTCCTTAGGCCACTCAGTGTGATACCTGCAGTATTGTGGAATACAGGTTTTAGTGTACGTAGTTGGCATTTTCATAACATCTTTGGCATATTGCAGTCACTTGTTTCACTTTTTATTAACTGTCAAATTGTAATTACTTCACCAGGTCTGTGTCTAAAAATAAAAATAGAGCTATAAACAAAGGAATATGTTTGTGCAAGTAGAGGGCCGATCGGTGTCTTACCTGGAAGTTTCTCAGGTTGGGTGTAGCATATGCTGTGCTCGCTGTCGATGGTTGGTATGAACAAATAGACGAGAGACTGAAATCTCGCACTGTCAGCACTCACTTTTGCCTCAAGGTGCTCGATCAGCTCCTGATCCGTGGGATCGAACTTGACGCCAGCCGGCAGCACCGACCAATCCTTCTTCGACTTGCATCTGTAATTCTAGTTATATGGTACTCAATTTTTGATCAATCGACTGTTTTAAGTGAATGATGAAAGATTTCGACAGATAAGTGGTACTCCAAATCTGAAGTCCAGAATACCCAAACACGCCGCCGGGATTCTTGTGTCACCTCACGCGCAGCGTGTTGTCACGTCAATTCAATGTGTGGACATGATGAATAATTTGACCGACGTATACTAGTACTGCTATTGTACTACTTACTAGTCATATTTAGTGTCACAATTTATACATAGGTTTAACTAACTAGTACGCACTTGAAGCCTGACTGATATATATATGGCTTCTGCACAGCATCTCCATCATCATTATCAGTACATCCTACGCAGGTGAGTTAGGATGCACTTGATCCCAGGAAGGTATCTATCCTTCAAACCAGAGGAGTGCTTCAAACTAACAACAGTACATAATATCCAACAAAAGAGGGTCGTGCTACAACAGTAGAACACATGGCTCAGTCTAGATATCAGCACGAATCAACTTGTGCATATTTGCTGTTGGCATGAACCACATCGCCGCATGTCGGGTTTGCAAAAGCCATCCATCTGTCAGGACCCCGACTCAATGCCACATCGATCTAGCATGTAACACCTCATATCACTTTGCGGCCTCATGCACGGTATTCCCACGGGTGTCGCCTTACCTTTGCCCGGGACCGTTTGCGTCTTTTGGCACACGTATATGATAGTGTCGCTAGCATCCATATGATAAGGAGCCAGGGCTGACATGGCTAGTCGTAAACCCAAAGTGGCACAGACTTACAGGGACAGGCATCCATGACCCAGCAACGAACGTGTCGGTCATCAGCAAGTGGGTCCGGGCTGTAGCACTGGGCTAGCAGGACTCCGGTAAACCGGGCTGTAGCGGGCTAACAGGACTCCGGTACTCAATGCGTGACATTTCCCCGAAGGGACAGACACAGGAACGAAGAAGGACACATGCCGGCCAGCCTAAGTGTTCCAGAGCAGTAGCAAGCTACCATGGCTCAGTGGTAACACTAGGAGACATTTCCCGGTAAGAGAGGCTACTAAGGATAAACAACTAGATAGTCAGATCCCACACATACCAAGCATTTCAATCATACACACAATATGCTCGATATGTGCAAATACAACAAGGCATCACAACATGACTCTACGACACAAATACTTTATTTAAGGCTCAGAGAGCCATACATAACATACACATAGATACGGGTCACACGACCCAGCATTCAAGTCATACAGTCATACAAACCAACAACGGAAGTAACTTGTCTGAGTACAGACAACTGGTAAAATAAAAGAGGCTTGGAAAGCCTAGCAATGCTACATGGTCCTTCACAAGCTCAGGATCACCACCTGGGCCTTAGCCTACTCATTGATGTCAACGTCTACGAAGAACCCATCAGAAGGGGTTGCAGCGTCTTCTGTAAAAATGTAAATTATAGCAACATGAGTACAAAGGTACTCAGCAAGACTTACATCAGATCCTACATACATGCACATTATCAAGAAGGGTTGGTGGAGTTGTTGCAGCAAGCCAGCTTTGACTCTTGGCTAGGCTATCCTACGAGACTCCAACTTGAAATGGTTTTGCGTACACGAGTCCACTACTCACCACTTCAATACACTATCGAGGATCCACCTCCGTCTTCCTAAGGAAGAGCCATCCTCGGCACTCACACTTATCTTGAGGCTTTTAGTAGTTTCCATTTACTTGTCTATGAACTATATAGGCAACCAAGTAGTCCTTTACCGCGGACGCGGCTATTCGAATAGATCATGATAACCCTGCAGGGGTGTACTTCTTCATACATGTTTCCACCACTTAGCGTCTGCACACGACATGTGCTCGGCAGACTTCAAGCGAAAGCCGACGTGGGTGTAGACCACGACCTACCTAAACACCTAAGTCTCTAGTCCAGGTTTATCGCCTATCCAGGTTCCATCCGCAGGGAGTCCGGCCGAGGTTTCCCATACGGCCCCGAACGATGTGAACAGGGTTCCCGAGATACCTAACGGCTATTCGGTACACCCGGCCATGTACCTACCACATCACAGCCCACCCCTATGGTCAGCGCTGTCCACGGCCTCCAGTAGGCTACAAACACCAGAAACTACTTGCAACTCCTGGACAGAGAGCTAGGGTGAATAAGAAGTCGAGCGGGGTCATATTTCAGGGCCCAATGCATGGTAGTAGCTGTATCTTAAATCACACATACAGATCTCAGTGCTTAAGGTCGGCTTCAATGAAACAACCCACCATGTACTCCTACATGGCCTCTCATCGATACCTTTACCAAATCGTGTTCACCACACCACTCTCATTACCGACATAATCATTTCACTCTAGCCCATCACCCAGATGAACCAGACCTGACACGACTCTAAGCATAGCAGGCATAGCAAGGTAGGAACAACACATACATACGGCTCAATCAACTCCTACACATGCTAGTGGGTTTCATCTAGTTACTGTGGCAATGACAGGTCATGCAGAGGAAATGGGTTCAACTACCGTAGCACACAGCAGTTTGAAACGCGTTGTCTTAATGCAGTAAAAGAGAGCAGGAGCGAGAACATGGGATTGTATCGATATGATCAAATGGTTGGTTGCTTGCCTGATGGTTCGATGCACTGATACGGTTCTTCGTTAGGGTAATCACGGTACTCCTCAGAGGCAGAACCTGTCGCAAAGGACACCGATACACAACCATCACCAAACAATGTGCAACAATATGATGCATGCATGAAACATGGCAATATGAGTGTGTTGGGCTAATGCAACTAAAACCAGAAGGGTTTGAACCAATTTGAATCAAAGATTCAAATTTCAAACTCAAACATGGCCTTTTAACGTGCTTTTCCTTGTTCTGCATTAAACATCAAGTTAACTTGTTTAGTCATGCATGAAAATAGTACAGATGGATAGATTGGATTTTTCTGATCATTTTTCATATATAATTTGTCTGATTTGGAGTTACAGAATAAAAGTTATGAATTTTTGAAGTTTAAATAATATTCTGGAATTTCCTGATTTAAATTAAATCCAGAAATATATATATTGCGCCAGCATGACGTCAGCATGACGTCAGTGGTCAACTGCGGCTGGCTGGGGTCAAACCTGACGTGTGGGGTCCACACGTCAGTGACAGGGGGGTTTAACAGGGTTAATTTAATCCTAATTAGGAATTAGTGGCGCTGGGGCCCACTGGTCAGTGTCAGGGGGGGTAGTTAGTTTAGGTAGGTCGTGGGTGTAGACCACGACCTACCTAAACACTTAAGCCTCTAGTCCAGGTTTATCGCCTATCCAGGTTCCATCCGCAGGGAGTCCGGCCGAGGTTTCCCATACGGCCTCGAACGATGTGAACAGGGTTCCCGAGATACCTAACGGGTATTCGGTACACCGTGCCACGTACCTACCGCATCACAGCCCACCCCTACGGTCAGCGCTGTCCACGGCCTCCAGTAGGCTACAAACACCAGAAACTACTTGCAACTCCTGGACAGAGAGCTAGGGTGAATAAGAAGTCGAGCGGGGTCATATTTCAGGGCCCAATGCATGGTAGTAGCTGTATCTTAAATCACACATACAGATCTCAGTGCTTAAGGTCGGCTTCAATGAAACAACCCACCATGTACTCCTACATGGCCTCTCATCGATACCTTTACCAAATCGTGTTCACCACACCACTCTCATTACCGACATAACCATTTCACTCCAGCCCATCACCCAGATGAACCAGACCTGACACGACTCTAAGCATAGCAGGCATAGCAAGGTAGGAACAACACATACATATGGCTCAATCAACTCCTACACATGCTAGTGGGTTTCATCTAGTTACTGTGGCAATGACAGGTCATGCAGAGGAAGTGGGTTCAACTACCATAGCACACAGCAGTTTGAAACGCGTTGTCTTAATGCAGTAAAAGAGAGCAGGAGCGAGAACATGGGATTGTATCGATATGATCAAATGGTTGGTTGCTTGCCTGATGGTTCGATGCACTGATACGGTTCTTCGTTAGGGTAATCACGGTACTCCTCGGAGGCAGAACCTGCCGCAAAGAACACCGATACACAACCATCACCAAACAATGTGCAACAATATGATGCATGCATGAAACATGGAAATATGAGTGTGTTGGGCTAATGCAACTAAGACCAGAAGGGTTTGAACCAATTTGAATCAAAGATTCAAATTTCAAACTCAAACATGGCCCTTTAAAGTGTTTTCCCTGTTCTGCATTAAACATCAGGTTAACTTGTTTAATCATGCATGAAAATGGTACAGATGGATAGATTGGATTTTTCTGATCATTTTTTATATATAATTTGTCTAATTTGGAGTTACAGAATAAAAGTTATGAATTTTTGAAGTTTAAACTATATTCTGGAATTTCCTATATTAGATTAATTCTAGAAAATCAATTACTGCGTCAGCCTGACGTCAGTGTGACGTCAGCAGGTCAACGGGACACGTCCGGGTCAAACCTGACAGTGGGTCCCGCGTGTCAGTGTGATTAGATTAGTTAAAGTTTAATTAAAACTAAACCTGTTTAATTAACAGGGCTGGGCCCCACCTGTCATTGACTCAGGGGAGTCAACCAGGGCCCACCCATGGTCAAACCCGGGTCGGCTGCACCAGCGTTTAGCCGCCGGCGAGCCCGACGCGGCGGCAAAAGTGGTTTTTGCCGTTCTGGCAACCAAACGAGCCGCGGAGGCCACCGGAGAGGAGCTGAGGTCGAGCCGCAGCTCTTGGTGGAGTCCGTTGGGGTCGGGGTGGCCGGAGTTGGCGCCGGCGACGACTTTGGCGGCCACCGGAGTTCGGCCGAAGTCGAACTTCTCGCTAGGGGGGTCGGTGAGGTGCGGGGAGTAGCTAGTTAGGTGCTACGGGACGTGGTGAGCATGATGGACACCATGGAGTGGCCGGAGGGTGACCGGGAGCACGTCGGCGACGAGCTCCACGGTGGTGGGTGCGGTTGAGCTCCGGGAGGTCGCTACACGACTCGGGAGCAAGAAAAGGAGGGAGGGGAAGATGGCTAAGCTCACAGGGAGTTCGACGAAGCCCTTGGTGCGGCCGGGGACGGACCGGAGCGACGACGGCGTTGAAGGGGATCTCCGGTGACGGCAGTTCGGGCGAGGTCGTTGCGGTGGACTCGGGCGTTGCGAGCGCTCGGGGCTCGGCTTGCTCGATGAAGTGGACAGCGGCGGAGCTCCTGGACACGACGAGAGGACGCACGGGCGGCGGGGAGCACGGCTACGACGTAGGCACGGCGGTGGTGGCGTCGGTCATGGCGAGGGAGCGCGAGGGGGAGGAGCTGGAGAGGAAAGGGGGTGTCTGGGGGGTTCGGGGGAGAGAGGGAGGTCGATCCACGACGTCACCGGGCGAGGGGAGCGGCGAGGCGGCGAGCAGGTGCGTGGCGCACGCTGCGGTCGCCGTCGGGCACCTGCCTGCCTGCCTGGCCGGCAAGCAGCTCGCTGGAGCGGCGCTGGGCTGGGCCGGCAGGTGGGCCGGGTGCTGGCGCCAGGTAAGTTTTTCTATTTTTCTCTGTTTTCTGTTTTTTTAATACTTCTGCAACTTTGTTGAATTAATAAAAATACTTAGGCAACTCCTAAAATCACCAAACTACTCCTGGTCCATAGTTGGATTATTTCCAACATGAAACATTTTAGTTTGGAGATATTTGAGCATTTAAATATTTTATATAATTTTAAATGCCCAAATTCAAATATTTATGATTTAATTCAAAAACCCTAAGATGGCCTAGGAAAATGTGCATCACTTTTGGCAGAGGTTCTGAACCAAGACAAAAATGGTGGGCATTTTAGAAGGGCATTTCAGGTTCATTGAAAAAGTTTTTAGTAAACCCTAATTGGTTTCAGAGGGGACTGGGGGTTCTGCCATCCCCATTTCAGGTTTCTGATGAAAGAATAAACATGATGCAACACTCTAATGCATGACTAGCTAGGGTGTGACAACTCACCCCCACTCAAAAGAATCTCGTCCCGAGATTTGGGTTCCTCCGGAAAGAGGGCGGGGTACTCGAGTCGAAGACGATCCTCCCTTTCCCAAGTTGCTTCATCCTCAGAATGGTGCGACCATTGAACTTTGAAAAACTTGATATTATGACGTCGAGTGGTACGCTCGGCCTGATCGAGGATACGAATGGGGTACTCTCGATATGTGAGATTATCTTGGAGGTCAAGCGTTTCGTGGTCCACTCCACGGATAGTATCCGAGAAGCAACGCCTGAGTTGAGAAACGTGGAAGACATCGTGGACTCTGGAGAGATGCGGAGGTAGTTCCAACTGGTAGGCAACTTCTCCTCGTTTAGCGAGAATGCGAAAAGGTCCAATGTAACGAGGAGCCAATTTGCCTTTGATACCGAAACGATGGGTTCCCTTCAGAGGGGTAACCCGAAGGTAAGCCTTCTCGTCAACCTCGAAAGTCATAGCCTTATGTTTTCGGTCATATTGACTCTTTTGACGAGATTGGGCCATTTTCAACTTTTCACGAACGATGCGAACTTGCTCTTCTGCTTCCTGAATCATATCCGGGCAAAAGAATTGTCTTTCCCTGGTTTCTGACCAGTTAAGGGGTGTTCGACACCGTCGTCCATAGAGAACTTCAAAAGGGGCTTTACCCAAGCTGGATTGATAGCTGTTGTTGTAAGCAAATTCGGCAAATGGAAGGCATTTCTCCCACTCCATTCCGAAAGAGATAACAGAGGCTCGAAGCATGTCTTCTAGAATCTGGTTGACGCGTTCCACTTGACCACTCGACTGAGGGTGGAAAGTGGTGCTAAAAGAAAGATGGGTTCCCATAGCATTTTGGAAACTTTCCCAAAATCGAGAGGTGAAAAGACTTCCTCGATCCGAGTTAATTTCCAAAGGAACACCATGGAGAGACACTATTCGGGAGATGTATAAGTCTGCCAATTGACTAGTGGTTATACTCTCACGAACAGGTAAGAAATGGGCTACTTTGGAAAGACGATCGACAACGATGAAGATAGCATTATTCCCTCTCTTGGTCCTGGGAAAACCGGTAATGTAATCCATACCAATTTTATCCCATTTCCATTCAGGAATAGCTAGGGGTTGAAGGGTGCCAGCAGGCCATTGATGCTCTGCTTTTACACGACGACAGACGTCGCAATTAGCAATATACTGAGCAATTTCTCTCTTCATCCTAGTCCACCAGAACCTCTGGCGTAGGTCCTGATACATCTTGGTACTACCGGGATGAATGGTGAGAGGGGATTCATGAGCCTCCTTAAGGATCAACTGCCGTAGATGCTGGTTCTTGGGAACCACTAAACGGTTCTCAAAGTACACAACACCATGATCATTTGCGGAGAAATAACTAGCACCTCCGCTAGCAATGTTCTCCTTGATTTTAGATATTCCCTTATCTCGCTTTTGGGCAGCGATGATTTGATCTGTAAGAGTAGGTTTCGCCACCAAGGTGGAAAGAAATCCTTGAGGAACAATGTGAAGGTTAAGCTTCCGAAATTCCTCATGGAGAAGCGGTTGACTTTGTTGTAACATCAGGTTGTTACAATAAGATTTACGACTTAGCGCATCAGCCATGACGTTGGCTTTCCCTGGGGTGTAAGTTATTCCTAAGTCGAAATCTGTGATCAACTCGACCCAACGTCTTTGCCTGAGATTCAAATCCGGTTGGGTGAAGATGTACTTCGACTTTGGTGATCAGTGAATATCTCGCAGTGATTACCAAGGAGGTAATGTCGCCAGGTTTTAAGTGCATAGACTACGGCTGCAAGCTCTAGATCATGAGTAGGATAATTCTCCTCATGTGGGTGCAATTTCCGTGAAGCGTAAGCAATTACGTGTCGATCTTGCATGAGAATGCAACCTAGTCCTTGTCGCGAGGCGTCGCAGTAGATAACAAAGTCCTTAGAGAAATCTGGCGGTACCAGTACGGGAGCAGAAGTCAGGCGTCTTTTCAGTTCCTGAAAGCTGTGCTCACATTGTGGAGTCCATTCGAACTTTTTATCTTTCTTGAGGAGTTCGGTTAGAGGTTTAGCAACTTTGGAGAAATTTTTGACAAAGCGACGACAATAGCTCGCTAAGCCCAGAAAACTCCGAACTTGCTTGACCGATTCAGGTGGAGTCCAATCAAGGACGGCTTGAACTCGCTCAGGGTTAACAGCAATACCTTTACCAGATATTACATGACCCAGATAGGTCACTTCTGACAACCAAAATTCACATTTAGAAAACTTGGCATAAAGGCGATGCTCTCGAAGTTTCTTCAACACTAGCCTTAGATGTTCGGCATGTTCTTCCTCGTTCTTGGAGTAGATGAGTATATCATCGAGGTAAACAACGACGAATTTATCCAAATACTCCATGAAGATTGAGTTCATTAACCGAGAAAAGGTGGCTGGAGCGTTGGTTAATCCGAAGGACATGACGGTGTACTCGTATTGGCCATAACGAGTAACAAAGGCCGTTTTAGGAATGTCTCCGTTTCTGATTTTGATTTGATGGTAGCCCAACCTCAAATCCATTTTGGAGAAGACTGAGGATCCAGCGAGCTGATCATACAGGTCGTTGATCCTGGGGAGCGGATATTTGTTCTTGATTGTGACCAAATTGACAGGTCGATAATCTACAACCATCCGGTCCGTACCATCCTTCTTCTTGACGAAGAGGACGGGGCAAGCCCACGGAGATGAACTAGGTCGGATGAAACCCTTTTTCAAGGACTCATCGAGTTGTTTCTTAAGCTCGGCTAGTTCTAGTGGTGCCATCTTATAGGGTCTTCTAGCAATCGGAACGGTTCCTGGAATGAGGTCTATTACGAACTCAACATCCCTGTCAGGTGGAACACCTGGCAATTCCTCTGGGAAGACATCCGGGAAGTCACGGACTACCGGAACGTCCTCAAGGTCTGGCAAAGGGCTGGCGTTAAGAGAATATAACTGTCGCTTGGCTATTCGAGTCAAGACATTGACTATCTTCCCCGAAGGATGAGTGAGTTGAACAATCCTAGAGAAGCAATCAATTTTGGCATGATGAGCTGACATCCAGTCCATACCCAAAATGATATTAATATCTAAAAATTTAAGAGCTATCAAAGATGCAAGTAAAACAAGTCTGTCGACTTGGATTTCATTTCCATAACTTACCCTGGAGGTCTGCCATCTAGAACCGGGAGTAGAAATTTCCATAGTGGATGGCATGTCACAGAATGTGGTGTTATGCAAACGAGCATAGTTCTCGGATATAAATGAATGAGAGGCTCCTGTATCGAAAAGAACAGATGCCGGGTGGCAATTAACAAGGAGCGTACCGAGAACGACGTTGGGATCCTCTTGAGCTTCTTCGGCAGAGATACAGTTGACGTGGCCACGTGTAGCGGTGGCCGGCTTGGCGTGGAACACTTTCCCTGTCGGCTTGCCACGGCCAACAGCTTTAGCAGGTTGGTTGGGGTTGGTCTGGGGACACTCACGCATATAGTGGCCAGATTCCCCACACTTGAAACAAGTCACGGAACTGGTACGTGGAGGAGCACTGTTGGTTGGACCACCATAGGGCTTGGCTGGTGCAGACTGTTGAACGGGGCAAGGCGCCTGGAAGGATGGCCTCGGTGTGAACCTGGGTGGCAGGGCAGTGTTGGGCACCCACACGCGGCGCTTCTGAGGACCAGCACCGGATGAGGAACCCACGTCACGGCCATGCTTGCGTGTTGCGTCATAATCAGTCTGACCAGTCTCAGCACTGATGGCCTTGTTAACAAGCTTCTGAAAAGATGTGCACTCATGCAGACGGAGGTCGCGGCGAAGCTCAGGACTAAGTCCCTTACGGAACCTTGCTTGCTTCTTAGCATCAGTAGAAACTTCCTCAGTTGCATATCGTGCGAGGTTACCAAACTCCCTGCTGTAAGCATCCACAGAGAGTCGGCCTTGGGTGAAATTACAAAATTCCTCACGTTTACGGTCCATGAGACCCTCCGGAATGTGATGTTCACGGAAAGCCTCGCTGAATTCAGCCCAAGTAGTGACGTGGCCCGCTGGGCGCATAGCTCCAAAATTCTCCCACCAGAGACTGGCGGGGCCTTCAAGATGATATGCAACAAAGGTGACCTTGTCAGCCTCAGCTACTAGCGCAGAACGCAGTTTGTGAGAAATACTGCGAAGCCAGTCATCAGCATCGAGAGGCTCGACGGAGTGGTGGAACGTGGGTGGATGTAACTTGATGAAATCACTGAGTGACACCACGTTAGTCCTCTGATGGTGTGCTGTGTTCTGTTCAATACGCTCCAACAAACGGTTGGTCTCCCGCTTGTTTCTTTCGGCTTCCATCATAACCTCGGCTAGGGAAGGAGGATGAGGCAGATTTGCATTCCTGACCACTGCCTTCGGCCTGCTCTTGAGGAGCAGGGTTAGTGCGCGTGTTGACCATCCTAGGTAAACAAGACAATGATTTAGTCAGAATGATAAGATACCGACATAGAATACAGAATGTAAGGAATAACTCGGAATGCAAGATGATCATCCGTATGACATGGTAGATACAGAAACTGCTTCTTTATTCCATCGTCATACACACCATACAAAGTTTAGTACAAGACCAAACAAGGTACTATTACGGTGAAAAGAGGATTACATCTCATCGGAGGCATTCCAAGCTCCTATACATTATTTTTGTACACCTCCGGAAAGCGGTACAAACTAGGTCATATCCCACGAGTCACGCAGGACCATGGACGACACAGCTAGTACGAACTGGTGATACTACCACTAACTCAGACCGATCCGTAGTAGTCCTCGTAGAAATCTCCTCCATAGCCTGGAAGCTCAACATGATCATCCGGGAACAGACGATCCCGCGGAGCTTGAGGACCATAGGGGCTAGGATGAGGTCTTGGACCAACAGACGGTGGCCTGCGGGGACCGCGAGGTGGGGTGATGCCTCCTACATCACGCCAACCCATCACGTCTGGCAGAGAAGATCTCACAGGATAGAGATCGCGCATATCCGAATATCCAGCTTGCACCGCCGGTGCAAACCGAGTCAACGTGGCCCAATGGTCAGCACGGGTATTGAAAAGCTCTAGCCTTAAGGCCCGATTTTCACGGTCCTTATCCTCGAGCATCTCAGCAGTAGTGCGAGTCCGTGAATCCTCCTGAGTGGGGTCAGCATAGATAGCCTAGAGATACCCTTGTGCTCCCGGAAGTGATCCTGGCATATACCGAAAATCAGAGTCCCGAAATAGGCCAGACCAGACTCGCATGATGGTCATCATAGAGTAGGCGGCGTCCTGCACAGCCATCTCAATAGTAACCCTGAGTCCATAGGAGCAGTGAAGGGGCTCGGTGGATCCAGGATAAGATGGAAATATCCTGACGGTGCAGAGATACTGGCTTTGATTAAAGTCCCGAAATTGCTCTTCGACCGTGTACTCAGGATACCAACGGTATCCAGCCTCAGTCATTACCCTGACCAACATGGCGGTATGGCCGGGTACATCTAGGCATCGAGTCAGGCGAACCACTTGATTGAGGTCGCGAGTGGCCATCTGAAAGCACAATCATAATGCAAGGGCATTAGAATTCCTAGCAAAATTTCGGCAGCATAACAGCTGTAAATGCTCAAGAAGGATTTTGAGACATTTGACAAAGGATTTCATACACACTCAACATCATCATATCAAGTTCTGAGTCCATCCTAGCAACATAATGTGGTAGTAGAACTGAACTAGGCTTGTATCCATCAAACCTATAAGGTACTACTGATTAGTAACACGTGAACCTGATAGAGAGAATAGATCCTAATTACTTAACCCCCGGTGGAAGAATAGACTGACTCAGATCAGAATGTCATAAGATAAAGAAGTAAAAAGAGCCTTACGTTCCAACCCACAAACAATTCCCCTACATATAACTAAAGAATTTCTAGACTCAACATCGACCAGTTTGGCTTGGAGAACCTACAGGCAGTCCGGCTCTGATGCCAACGCTGTCAGGACCCCGACTCAATGCCACATCGATCTAGCATGTAACACCTCATATCACTTTGCGGCCTCATGCACGGTATCCCCACGGGTGTCGCCTTACCTTTGCCCGGGACCGTTTGCGTCTTTTGGCACACGTATATGATAGTGTCGGTAGCATCCATATGATAAGGAGCCCGGGCTGACATGGCTAGTCGTAAACCCAAAGTGGCACAGACTTACAGGGACAGGCATCCATGACCCAGCAACGAACGTGTCGGTCATCAGCAAGTGGGTCCGGGCTGTAGCACTGGGCTAGCAGGACTCCGGTAAACTGGGCTGTAGCGGGCAAACAGGACTCCGGTACTCAATGCGTGACATTTCCCCGAAGGGACAGACACAGGAACGAAGAAGGACACATGCCGGCCAGCCTAAGTGTTCCAGAGCAGTAGCAAGCTACCATGGCTCAGTGGTAACACTAGGAGACATTTCCCGGTAAGAGAGGCTACTAAGGATAAACAACTAGATAGTCAGATCCCACACATACCAAGCATTTCAATCATACACACAATATGCTCGATATGTGCAAATACAACAAGGCATCACAACATGACTCTACGACACAAATACTTTATTTAAGGCTCAGAGAGCCATACATAACATACACATAGATACGAGTCACACGACCCAGCATTCAAGTCATACAGTCATACAAACCAACAACGGAAGTAACTTGTCTGAGTACAGACAACTGGTAAAATAAAAGAGGCTTGGAAAGCCTAGCTATACCACGTGGTCCTTCACAAGCTCAGGATCACCACCTGGGCCTTAGCCTACTCATTGATGTCAACGTCTACGAAGAACCCATCAGAAGGGGTTGCAGCATCTTCTGTAAAAATGTAAATTATAGCAACATGAGTACAAAGGTACTCAGCAAGACTTACATCAAATCCTACATACATGCACATTATCAAGAAGGGTTGGTGGAGTTGTTGCAGCAAGCCAGCTTTGACTCTTGGCTAGGCTATCCTACGAGACTCCAACTTGAAATGGTTTTGCGTACACGAGTCCACTACTCACCACTTCAATACACTACCGAGGATCCACCTCCGTCTTCCTACGGAAGAGCCATCCTCGGCACTCACACTTATCTTGAGGCTTTTAGTAGTTTCCATTTACTTGTCTATGAACTGTATAGGCAACCAAGTAGTCCTTTACCGCGGACGCGGCTATTCGAATAGATCATGATAACCCTGCAGGGGTGTACTTCTTCATACATGTTTCCACCACTTAGCGTCTGCACACGACATGTGCTCGGCAGACTTCAAGCGAAAGCCGACGTGGGTGTAGACCATGACCTACCTAAACACCTAAGTCTCTAGTCCAGGTTTATCGCCTATCCAGGTTCCATCCGCAGGGAGTCCGGCCGAGGTTTCCCATACGGCCCCGAACGATGTGAACAGGGTTCCCGAGATACCTAACGGGTATTCGGTACACCCAGCCACGTACCTACCGCATCACAGCCCACCCCTACGGTCAGCGCTGTCCACGGCCTCCAGTAGGCTACAAACACCAGAAACTACTTGCAACTCCTGGACAGAGAGCTAGGGTGAATAATAAGTCGAGCGGGGTCATATTTCAGGGACCAATGCATGGTAGTAGCTGTATCTTAAATCACACATACAGATCTCAGTGCTTAAGGTCGGCTTCAATGAAACAACCCACCATGTACTCCTACATGGCCTCTCATCGATACCTTTACCAAATCGTGTTCACCACACCACTCTCATTACCGACATAATCATTTCACTCTAGCCCATCACCTAGATGAACCAGACCTGACACGACTCTAAGCATAGCAGGCATAGCAAGGTAGGAACAACACATACATATGGCTCAATCAACTCCTACACATGCTAGTGGGTTTCATCTAGTTACTGTGGCAATGACAGGTCATGCAGAGGAAGTGGGTTCAACTACCGTAGCACACATCAGTTTGAAACGCGTTGTCTTAATGCAGTAAAAGAGAGCAGGAGCGAGAACATGGGATTGTATCGATATGATCAAATGGTTGGTTGCTTGCCTGATGGTTCGATGCACTGATACGGTTCTTCGTTAGGGTAATCACGGTACTCCTCGGAGGCAGAACCTGCCGCAAAGAACACCGATACACAACCATCACCAAACAATGTGCAACAATATGATGCATGCATGAAACATGGCAATATGAGTGTGTTGGGCTAATGCAACTAAGACCAGAAGGGTTTGAACCAATTTGAATCAAAGATTCAAATTTCAAACTCAAACATGGCCCTTTAAAGTGTTTTTCCCTGTTCTGCATTAAACATCAGGTTAACTTGTTTAATCATGCATGAAAATGGTACAGATGGATAGATTGGATTTTTTTGATCATTTTTCATATATAATTTGTCTAATTTGGAGTTACAGAATAAAAGTTATGAATTTTTGAAGTTTAAACTGTATTCTGGAATTTCCTATATTAGATTAATTCCAGAAAATCAATTACTGCGTCAGCCTGACGTCAGTGTGACGTCAGCAGGTCAACGGGACACGTCCGGGTCAAACCTGACAGTGGGTCCCGCGTGTCAGTGTGATTAGATTAGTTAAAGTTTAATTAAAACTAAACCTGTTTAATTAACAGGGCTGAGCCCCACCTGTCATTGACTCAGGGGAGTCAACCAGGGCCCACCCGTGGTCAAACCCGGGTCGGCTGCACCGGCGTTTAGCCGCCGGTGAGCCCGACGTGGCGGCGGAAGTGGTTTTTGCCGTTCCGGCAACCAAACGAGCCGCGGAGGCCACCGGAGAGGAGCTGAGGTCGAGCCGCAGCTCTTGGTGGAGTCCGTTGGGGTTGGGGTGGCCGGAGTTGGCGCTGGCGACGACTTTGGCGGCCACCGGAGTTCGGCCGAAGTCGAACTTCTCGCTAGGGGGGTCGGTGAGGTGCGGGGAGTAGCTAGTTAGGTGCTACGGGACGCGGTGAGCATGATGGACACCGTGGAGTGGCCGGAGGGTGACCGGGAGCACGTCGGCGACGAGCTCCATGGTGGTGGGTGCGGTTGAGCTCCGGGAGGTCGCTACACGACTCGGGAGCAAGAAAAGGAGGGAGGGGAAGATGGCTAAGCTCACAGGGAGTTCGACGAAGCCCTTGGTGCGGCCGGGGACGGACCGGAGCGACGACGGCGTATATGGGGATCTACGGCGATGGCGGTTCGGGCGAGGTCGTTGCGGTGGACTCGGGCGTTGCGAGCGCTCGAGGCTCGGCTTGCTCGATGAAGTGGACAGCGGCGGAGCTCCTGGACACGACGAGAGGACGCACGGGCGGCGGGGAGCACGGCTACGACGTAGGCACGACGGTGGTGGCGTCGGTCATGGCGGGGGAGCGCGAGGGGGAGGAGCTGGAGAGGAAAGGGGGTGTCTGGGGGGTTCGGGGGAGAGAGGGAGGTCGATCCACGACGTCACCGGGCGAGGGGAGCGGCGAGGCAGCGAGCAGGTGCGTGGCGCACGCTGCGGTCGCCGTCGGGCACCTGCCTGCCTGCCTGGCCGGCAAGCAGCTCGCTGGAGCGGCGCTGGGCTGGGCCGGCAGGTGGGCCGGGTGCTGGCGCCAGGTAAGTTTTTCTATTTTTCTCTGTTTTCTGTTTTTTTAATACTTCTGCAACTTTGTTGAATTAATAAAAATACTTAGGCAACTCCTAAAATCACCAAACTACTCCTGGTCCATAGTTGGATTATTTCCAACATGAAACATTTTAGTTTGGAGATATTTGAGCATTTAAATATTTTATATAATTTTAAATGCCCAAATTCAAATATTTATGATTTAATTCAAAAACCCTAAGATGGCCTAGGAAAATGTGCATCACTTTTGGCAGAGGTTCTGAACCAAGACAAAAATGGTGGGCATTTTAGAAGGGCATTTCAGGTTCATTGAAAAAGTTTTTAGTAAACCCTAATTGGTTTCAGAGGGGACTGGGGGTTCTGCCATCCCCATTTCAGGTTTCTGATGAAAGAATAAACATGATGCAACACTCTAATGCATGACTAGCTAGGGTGTGACACCATCGCATGGAAGCTTGATGCCTTTCACACACTGAAGATTACCTGGCAACAAGCTGTGTCGACGAATCTCTGGATATGGTGATTCATGAAACCCATGGTATGATGTGTAAACACAGCCCCCCCTCGCGAATGGAAGTTGCATAGCATAGTAATCATCGCCAGTGATATGATTGATGATTGGTTGGATGATCGGATAATTGAGACCGAGGAACAAGGAGTGGTTGCCGAGGCTGTAAACCCGCCTCCAGTTGAATACGCCTGGCCCAATAGAGCTGGGATATTTCTCGAACATGAAGCAGCCATAGCCATCAATGTCACGAACGCCCCACGCATTGTACTGCATGTGGTTTGATGTAATGGTTTGGTCAATTTGGTACATGCGAATGAGCATCAAATGACCGCCGTCAGTTGAACAAGCGATAAACCACCACCCATCGGCTGGTATGATTCCAGGTCCTGGAATAACGAAGGCCAGCGTATTTGCGTCTGCTGCAACAATTCAAATTGGAGACCAAAAGGACAAAAATAAACAATCATGTTCAGAGTATGTGTGGAATTAAGATTATTATAACAGTGACACATATCATAGACAGAGAATTGCAATGCCGTGGTCATAATCATACCCCAAGTTAAAAAATAAGCCAATGGCTTTCATATTCTAGCAACATGTCATGGTTCAAACATCATGTAACAATGAGAGGAAAACAGCTATGACAGCGCCTACTCATATTCTACCATAGCACTTACTACTACTGTTCTCATATCAACTCTAAGCAATAACATGCGTTGTTATAAAAATCTTGTAAACGAGAGTAACATATAGCAATCATGATGTTATGCTCATAATATGTATTCTAACAATCATTAGATGCCAATTGTTCTCATATCAACTCTAACAATAACATGTGTGGTCATAAAAATCTAGGAAATGAGAGGAACACATAGCAATGATGTGGTTATAGACATGCTATGCATTCTAAATTTGTAACAAATGAACAGGCAGTCGTATTCATAAGGTAAAGATGAGATGAGATAGAACAATTACACGATGATAGATTCCACCACTATAGGCAGCCAATCTGTGCGTCGACCGCGTAAATGATGCCATCGTGCACTATAGCATCAGACAGAAATGTTGCCTCAACAGGATTGATGATGAGCCATAACCATGTATGGCGACCGGATTCCAGATAGACTAATCCCATGTTGAACAAGGCAATGAGCTTGTAATCCATGTAGTCTTCTGATGGTGTGGGCACTTCGCAGATTACAACTTTCTTCAAACAGAGGTCGAGCCAAAAGCTTGACGCATCTCGTGCGTAGTAGGCAGGAGTGTCTGGCGGGCCGCGAGGCTCGATGTCGGCGGTATTCAATGATAGAAGGGTGATCTTTCGCTGGGTGTAGATATCCACGAGATGCCACGGACTACCGGTGTGGTGGATGAGGATGATCTAGTTGGCCTTCATACCCGCCCAGTAGTGGTCGCGCATGAAGGACAAGTGGATGGGTAGTGGTAGCATGTCGAGGGGCACCACGGCAACCTCCGTAGGATCGTCAAGTCGGTGCCTGGGCCACCTGCGAGGATCGGGCATCAGCAAGCAGGGTGTCTTGAAAAGAGCCGGCCGGTTGCAGACGAGTAGACGGTACAAAGACACCGAGCATGCGGCCAGATGGACAGTGCTGAGTAGGTCCATACGACTATAGATCTGCTCCAAGAGAACATCGGGGAGGGAATTCCAATCGCGGCTCTGCGTGTCAGTTGGTTCTGCCATTAGGGTTTTCAGTGCCTGCGAGCCAGCATGGAAGTGGATTCGGGCGGGCGAGCGAAGAAGCTTCTCCTCGTGTGGCCGAGCAGTGAGCGGGGGGATATGTACGCACGAGCTACCAAGGAAGATGGCGCGGGCGGGCAAGCAGTGAGCAGGGGTAAATGGTGTGCGGTCGACGATGGGGAAGAGAGGAGGAAGAAGAAGAGATGAGGAAGAAGAGTGGAAGACGGGGAAGAAAGTGCATTAAATCTCAATTCTACTAGTACTACTACCAGGATATACCACCCTTCGGAGTGTAAATATTTACACCGATGACATGTGGGTCTACCAAAAGAGGGCCCATATGTCAGTTAATGGAGGACAGAGGTGCGTAGGCGTATTTGCGGAAGCGTGCTCTACTAGCAAACATGATGGCAGTACTGGGTAAGGCTGATTTAGTAACAACAACACACTGGTTCAACTTATTAATTACGTGTCCCATCTGTTGCAGCGTGTATTGTCACTTCACTGCAAAGACTAGTTGAATAGTTCTCTCTAACCGAGATGGGGAATAATGGATCGCGAGGACTTCCTTTCTACAGTATCCCTATGCCTCTACGCTCACTTCACTCATTTTGCTCCGTACCTAGTCACTTGTTGAAATCTGTAGAAAGACAAATACTCCGTATTTGGGAACAGAGGGAGGCTTTTACTCCATACTATTTGGGAACAGAGAGAGTATCACCATATGGAGGGAACAGAGGAAGCTTGAAATATGAACATGTCAATGGCAGGGAGTAAGCCCCATGCATGCATGCATGCATGCAACATGCAACACTCACACGTACACATGGACGCCCGCAACACTCACGCACCCATGCGGCACACAGCACACGACACAACACACACAACTCACGCTCAAGTGCTCAACCTACTCCCTACGTCCATGAAAGACTGTACATTTAGAGATTTACACATTGACCAGGGCATAATTAACGCCCAAAAGTAGCAGACTTATGTGTGCATGCGACCCTTGAGATAAGAAGATTAAATGAAGGCCGTTGCATACTGTAATTAAGGATAGACATGTAGCCTATACCTACAGCATGAGTTGGTGCATTAGTCAATCAATATCGATTTAGATTAAAGGCTAAATGCATTGGAAGTGTAGATGTACATTATGTACCACACTCTTTGTTTTGTAGCCGATGTACACTCTTTGTTGGAAGACCGAGGGAGGACACGTGCATGCACTCACATACACAACCAGGGCGGTTCGCGCGCAAGGGTTGGAGTCGTGTCGCGCCTGCGTAAAGTTTTGTTTAACTGATTTCTTTGCTCTGCCAACTGACAGGTGGGACCCAGAAACCAGGTGACAATTTAACCAGCCAACAAAGTGCCATGTCGACTATGTGGCCGGTCAGTAGGGTGCAATACGGTGCTCTACAATGAGCTAGTGATCGTATAATCGCCGCAAAACTATATATAGTGACCGTAAAGAGCGTATTGTTACATACGTTGACCGCCAGTGTATTTTTCTCGTTTCAAATTAAGCCATATTAATCGGAAAGGACGCAGTATGGACTACTACTAGTACTAGTACTCCTTTGATGTGTCCCGTCAACTCGCCGAACGAGGAGAAGCTTGCTTACTACGCCTCTCCCTCGCCCACGTGCGCGGTGGTTCGCAGGACGAGGAGAGGGTTTTGACTACAGCGCCCTCTCCCTCTCCCTCCCTCTCCCTCTCCCTCGCCCTCGCCCTCGCCCTAGCGGTGGATGTGCAGCAGTTCAATCGGTGTCAGATTTCCAGAAGCATATTGTACTATAGTATCATCATTGTTGGACCTTCCGAAGAGGCGAAGAGCCAAGTGCAAGGTTCACACGAGTATGAACTGTTGAACCTCCCGAAGAGGCAAAGAGCCAAGCGCAAGGTTTTATAGGAGTTGTCGTCCTAGTAGGAGTGTACTACAACTATAGCGAACGATGCTACTGTATGATGCCGCCACGTCACGTATATCCAAAGCTGTGCCACCTTTTTTTCCCCTCAAAGAGCGTGTTTGAGCCCGTGCAACAACCACACAAGTTGCACGTACACATAACACATTTACTAGTAATAAATTCTAAAGGACAAATGCCAGTATGCCACACAAGTTCATCTCCAATTCATGTGATAAATTTGTGCACGACTAGTCTACATATATTCACAGCGCTACCGTTCATAATTACCGTACTCCACTTACACGTTATAGATGGGCTACATGCATGTCGTCCTCCAGGTTCAAGTCCTAGGTGTTCTTCATGGATGGCACGATCCATAGCGGTGGGCAACGGGAATCATTATCGCAGCTTTCTAGTCCCGTTCCACACGATGGAGACTCATCCAAGCTGAAGCGGCATAAACCAGGGATAGTGTGTCCCAGCATGTCGTTCATCCAGCGGTGCACAATGAAGACACAACCATGCTTCATGAACGGCAGGCCTTCCGTGTCATGCACGGAAGGTGGCAGCCGTTTCACAATGGGGTAGCTGTCCCCGATGAAAAGCGAGTACTCTCCAAGAGTGTTCCTCGGCACCCACGTAGCATCACGGGGGTCGAACTCGGCGCCGTTCATCTGGTACACGCGGCATCCCAGATCTGGACACATGGTGACGTACATAGTCAAGGTCCATGCATAATAATGTTGTGCTCAAATATGGCGGTCAGTAATACTGTGCAGTAAATAGTACTACTCCGGTATAGAGGAAGTAAAATAACCAGCTTATTATATATAGCCACTCTTGGCTACATGGATGAGATAGTAAGACATGGAAAAACAAAAATGGTGGCAGCTAGTGGGTTCAAGTCTTCAAGGGCCTAGCTAGCTATACGCGTCCTCCAAGGTAAAAAGTACTCCTACTAGTTCTACTAAGAGAAGGCGAGAGGGTTAAAAAATGGAATACCTGGGTAGATGGTGACGGTTCAATCGTGGTAGATTGTGTGACCATGTTGCACATCAGTGGTACCATGGGTAACGACTGCTAAGATAGTTGATCCCAATATGCCAAAGTCAGCTACAAGGTTCCAGGTTAGACCGAATCGCGGATGCAAATGCACATCCAGGATCGGTGATCTTATTTTGATCGGGGGATGACTGGTCCCTGCAAAATAATGGAGTACCGTTAGGGATGCAAATGATGGTTTGTGCATTCCGTTTGTAATCTCCCGCACCGTAGGATGGCAACCAGATGAAACAAGTCCCCTGGCTTGTCACCACGAAGATGCGGCCTAGATGGCACACAACGTCTTTGAACGTGTAGGGGTACAAATCTGCCATCGCCAACATGCGTCAGCCTCTGCCTTTACTGCGTCTTGCATTGATAGCAATCCTTATGTCGAACACCGCGATGAGATAGTAATCGTCGTAGCCGTGTCGCTTTGTCGGCGGGTCCGCAATTGCTATCTTCTTCAATCTCATGTAGGCATCATCATACGTATTCAAGCCCAGCCAGTCCGGAAGGCCGATCCCAATGGTGGAGAAGGGGTCTACCAGAACGGCCGCACTGCTGTGGATGTTGTGCAAAATGATGGTGGTACCCGACCGGAGGTATGCAAGCCAATCTTCGTTGGCACTGACCCAGACCTATATATAAGACGGTGGGTAGCGGAGAAATTACGGGATGGAAATGGAATAACTAATTACTACATGATCAAACTCCATTACTGACCTGCTCATCGGACAAAATCCGACTACCTCTCAACGTCGGCAACTCTAGCGGAGTCAAAGTGCAACAATGGCCTGGGAGCGGTGGACTGTTTGAAGGATTGTCCCATAGAAGAACCTTCTCCTCGAGGACGCATGGAAGACCAACAAGCATGGCCTTTTCCCAAGCCTGTTTAAGCAGCGTCTTGAAAAAGTTGGTGCAGGAAGCACCGAGTCTTTCGGCGGTGAGGACGTCGGAGCAGCATGCGATTTCTCCCAGAGGATAGTCGTCCAAGGTCTCCCAGCCCCGACGAGGAGGAGAACCGCCTGGCGAATCCATGGGAGCAGCGACGAACTGCCTTCTCTTCTGGGGGAGGGGAACTGGCGAGGAGGAGATAAGAGCGTAGTAACCGCAGGGCCTCGTCCCTTCCATCTGTAGATCGTTCCTCAGCGAAGGGGTGAGGCTATTATTTACTGCTAGTACTAGCATTATGGAACGTTATGGGATTGCATTATACTGTAAATAATAGCACTAGTAAGAAATTTTTGGCACTAGGTAGTAGTTTTTGGCGTGGATTAAGAAATTTTGGGTATGTTTTTGCCATTTTTTGTACACGCCAACTAGTGTCAAAAAACGTCTTACATTATGTGACGGAGGAGTACGTACTCGTACTGTAGCAGTACCAGTACTACTTTTCTCAACTAGTAGTGCGATGTACTGTACTTCTAGTCTAGTCTAGTATAGTGCACCAGTTTTGAACTCTTGAATCTAAGGGCCAAGGAGCTACAGTTGGAAGTGGAGGGTACTACTGTTCTCTAGAACCATCGCTGTACTATCAATGCAGGGGAAGTACACCTGCGTAGTGGTCTAGTGGGTACTCTCGGTGCTATATTCAGCCGCTCCTCTCATGTAGGAGTAGCTGGCCTACTCAGCCGCTCCTCTCACGAACACACTAGCAGCCTGTTTATCAGCGATGGTTACTGCGGGGGCAGAACATTTGAGTTATTTAATACAGCAAGACTAGGCTTTTCGCTTCCATTTGTGGAGGTGTAATGGATCTCGTCGAACTTTGTTAGTAGTTCCTTCTTTATGAATGAGATGAAGCAAAGCTTTTGCCTCCGTTAAAAAAACACGTCAAGAGGAATTTCTTTTATAGTACAGCCGATAATGGTGTGAAGTCCATGCGTGCAACACCACAAGCTATAGAGTAGTAGTAGAGCACTTTACGTATGGAGCCATATTGCACAGTTCCCAATGCCCCACCAGGCTTTTCCGGCTCCTCGGGCTTAATTGGGAGGCTCTAGTTTAAATATGCTACTAGCTGATGAGGAAGCTTCAAGCGAGGTGCGACTAGGGCGAGCATGTGAGCCACAGGATGCTGGGAAGGAAAACCCGTTCACGTGGCTAGGCTGTCCAGTGCACCCAGATTGTGGGGCCGCACGTTCGTTCGACTTCAAAACTCAAACTACCCGTGTAAAATATGGCTCGCAGCAAAGTGTAGTAGTACTATTTAAAAAAAAGGCCGCCGTGCGTTCGGCCGGGATCGAACCCACAAAACGAGGTATACACTCCCGCGACCACTAGTAGTACTCGTTGGAGTACAACGCAACCTAGAATCGCCTTTTGTCGCTAGTAGTACGTACATTGTTCCTTACAAGAAACCCCTAATAATGCAAGAAACCACTAAAATGCAAAGAAACTACTACCACTTGCATACATGGCAGACTTAAGATAAGACTACCTTATCAACCATTGTACATGCTCTTACCAACAAAAATCCTCGAGTGACCTCCTACCTCCGGCCCGTCCACCTAGTCATCCTCGGCCATGGGACGCAGCTACCGCCGCCAGCAGAAGGCGAGGTCAAAACCACCGGCGATGCGGAGCCCATGTTGCGGCAGCCCAAATGCCAGCTCCGTCCGGCGCTCGCGGCCGCTAGCTAGCCAAGATAGCTCCATCCAGCTGCTTGTCTGCAAGGTTTGCTAGCTAGATTGGCACTGCAGCGCGGTGGCTTGCTTGCGCGCGCCGCGCTCAGGCCAGCCATCTGGCTCGAGCGAAGGCCAGCGCGGCGGCTTGCTCGCTCGCGAGTCACGCTCGGGCCAGCCTGCCAACCCGTGCGGAGGCCAGCGCGGCGTCCAGTCCGTCCGGCGGAGCGGAGGCTAACTCGCTCATCACCGGCGGCACCGACGAACACGCATCAATACTTTTTGAAGTAATGTTCAGGAAAAATAATGATTTGAGGGGGAATAACAGGATAGAAGGTTAGATGTGGGTCCCTCGTGTCAATGGTCAAACAAAATGTGTTGGTTTAAGCTACCTCGTCAGCACGGACGTGTGGGCCAACCCTGTCATAAATGGGTTTAAACGAACCTAATCGGTAGGAGTACTAGGTAGTAGTTTTTGGTGTGGATTAAGAAATTTTGGGTATGTTTTTGCTATTTTTTTGTACAATAGATTCTTCCTAGGGCTGGTTGAAAGTGGTAGTTTTTTGTTAAATACTCTACATACTGTAAGTAGGATTGAAAGTTAAGCTTTGGAAGCCAATAAGCAAGGCTAGTTACATAGTGCATATGTGTACATGACTGAAAGTAAATATCAACCATGAGTGACTAATATCTTGATGGAAAACTCGAAACTATGGAATACTAGAAAAAAATGCATGGTTGGAAATACTAGCAATGTTCATGTCCATTGCAACGAATCATAATTAGAATAATACTTATTCACAAACTTGGTACAAAACACTCTAATTTTGATATACATATGTTTCAATTAGAATATATTCCTTGGGCTGATTTGGTGAGGTCAGGGAGGGATGTGGTTGGTTTTAAGATACTAATTATGGGTTTTTCTGCAAATTGGTAGACAAGTGGGATGTTGGTGAGAAAAGGCAACAACTTACCTCACAATCGTTAGATGTAGATCTAATGGTCAGAAACGACGGATGGCAGACACACCAGCATCACCAACTTAGTCTTGTGTAGGAGTACTAGCAAGATCCGTGCATTGCATGGAACATCAAGATGCATTTTTTTATAAAACACTTGTTGTGATTGACCCTTGCGGGAGTAATCCCATGTGTAAAAACTAATTATATCTCGAGAAATATGAGATAAGGTGAAGAGGAGTGGGGTGTGGTGGTGGTTGGTGGTCAGACTGAGCGGAGGCATGGGGATTGACGATGCCGACAGCGGCTACCAGGCCAGTTTGTTCCAGAGGCTTCCTTTCTTAATTGCTCAACAATGAGGTTTGTTGGAGATAGGGATGAACGAGGGAAGGCCTTGTCTGCAAATGTGGAGAGGGGTGCGGGTATCTTTTAGTTTAATTTCCATCCATCAGATATAGATCGGACGGTTTATATTGCAAGATGGCACACATACCATCATCACCACCTCGGTTTTTTATAAGAGAATAAATATAAGTATGGAGATATAAACGTATTATCGATACTTGCTTCCGTATACTAGCATCTACATTCTATTCAACGCCTCGACATGTGGGGCCTTAGCACAATGACTTCTCGACTGTGTAAAACAAAGATTTTCCCATCGCCGACAAGGAGGGGGTGACGGCGGCGCGCTTTTTGGCTTGCTCTAGTCCTAGTAGTCATACTAGGTGGTCTAAGCACGTGTAGATTTATTCTTTTTCATGTCTCGTGTTCGCCGTACTGCCACGACTGTTGATGAATAGACGGTAAGTTATTCACCGGGAAACCCTTGATGAGCGTGTTTGCGAGAGAGAGAGACAGTGTGCATGTGTGATATGTTAGAGACTGAGGCAATGATAACAAATTCTTTGTGTCTATGTGTGTGGAGGATAGAGAGAGACATGTACATGGGGCTTTGTGTTGTGTAACGTGGAGACACATATACATAATTAGAGAGTGAGTGTGTGAGATACACATGCGGACATGGGGAGAGATGAGGATCTAGATAAATGGGTGTTTGTGCGTGTTTGTGTGTGTTTGTGCACGCGTTTGTGTGTGAGAGGGAGAGAGTATACGTGGAGTAGAGAGACCATTGATGATGTAAACCTAGTATAAGGGAAGGGGGAATGGTGTGACATGTGTAGTAGCGGGATAGCACGGGTGCGGGCTGGGGGAGCAGACTATTTGGAAGAGACATCGAGTGTGTGTGTGGGAGAGGGGTGTGAGAGCGAGAGAAAGAGAGAGCTAGCGATAGAGAGAGAGAGAGAGAGAGGAAGAGAGGGGGTGAGAGGGGTCGTTTGTGTCCATAAATGGCGTATAGATAGGGAGACAATGTTGATGTTGTCCGAAATTGGCCTATGAACGGAGACGCAAGGGAAGCGAGTCATCGTGTGTGTGATAGGGACTTCATGATAGATCTAGAATAGATGGTGTAGAGAACAATGTGCGAAATCGAGAACGATTATACATTAGGGAGCTATACAAAGAGTCACGACATATATGTATGCAGGGAAGGAGCCGGGGCGGGTCCGCATGTGGGAGAGATAGAAAGAGAGAGTGGTGCACAAGGAGACAAAGTGTGCTTGTTTGCAGTGGGGGTGGTGTGTGAGGTGAGTGCGCGAGAACCACATAACTAGGGAGATAGGCGTTTGGGGGCGACATTTTGTGTGTATGGGAAATATACACTCTACATAGTGCGTGTGCTTGGGTAAGAGAGATAGTGGGAGACCTAGAGAGTGAGGGAAGAGATGTGTGCATGCCCGAGAGACAAAGTGATATAGACCTATGTTGGGGTCCGGACTTTACAAGAGAGATGGGTGTTAATGTGCTCGTGTGTTGGTGTTTGGTGGAGAGAACGACTTCTCTATGTATGTGTGTGTGTGTGGTGGTGGTGGTGGTGGTGGGGGGGGGGTGTTGACTTCAGATAAAGAGTGAGGTGTCTATATTTGAGGGACTTTAGCGTAATTGAGATATTGTGCACTCATGGTTGATCCATTTGTTTCACAGTTTGTACTATGAGATAACGATACTTTTCAACATGCGTGATATACCTTGATGTACCAGAATTACAAACCTAAGATTGGAATTTTGGAATTCGACTTCATCATTAGCTTTTGTAATTCATTTAAACGGAGGTACATTTTTTAAGCCGGGATTTCGTGATTTCAAATTCATAGGGCATGCTCAAACTTTATAATCATCGACTTTATTCATACACATACACATTTTTGCTTTTGTCATCATATTTAGGATAAACACATTTGGAATTTCATTTGAATTGGACCGTATGATGGTATTTGCTTGTAGTAGCTCAATGATCCATATTTGAATTGAATGGACAACCTAAGTTTCGAGTTGGAGACATTGATTTTCAAAACTTGCACATTTTTTTGCGTGCAAAACAAACAAATTGTCAGCCATGATATCATAGTCGGTCGTACGAGAGCAGAATACTTATATTTTAGGCGCCAAAAGCTTTCAAACTTCCCGCTCACATCGAAATATCACGCGCCCGAAAGTTTAGCCCTGCGATATTCCTGTTTTACCCCCTCCACATGAACGGAAAAGGGCTGCTTTGGTAACTCCATTGTTTTCACCTCTTTGCACCCAACATTCTTCCCCAGAGCCCCTCCCCTTCCCCTCCCCGACCCCCCCAACCACGGCAAGCCGCCGAATCTAGTCCTCCGCCGCAGCGGTGGACCTCACACCCCGCCGGATCTACCTTCCGCACCTTGGAACCCCCAACTTCCAACTCACCACTTCACCGGAGCCGCTTCAGCGACTGGCTTGTCCACCGCTCCAGATCTCCTTGACCGCCATCATGGTCCACCGCACCGGATATGCTTAACCAGCGCCCTCCACCACAGCGTAGGCCCTTCACTGACTCCCTCGTCCGCCCCTTCGCTGGCCCTTCATACAAGCCCTCGTCCGACGCAACAGATCCGCCTCACGGAAAGCACTATACAACGCGCCCGCCGAAGCCTTCGTCCACTGCACCGGACCCGCTCCACGAACGCCATATTCAACCATCGGCCCTGCTTTACCGACGCCGCAACCTCATTAGGTTATTTCGATTTGTACTCCTTCGGTTTTTCTCTTTATCATGCAACTGTTCACTTACCATAGATGAGCTTTCTTGTATGTCAACAGGCGCCGCAACCGTAGCACCGGAGCAGCTTCAGCAACGGCCGGCCCAAACTCAACCGCAACACGAGCACCATCGACGATCCTTAGCTATCAAGTATGACAACGATACCCATACGCCACCGAGAATCAGGTACTATTATCCAACGGCCGGCGCCTACGTTCACTTTCCTAGCATAAGCACCACACCTTTGAATTTCTTCAGGGCATCATTCAGTTTTTCATGAGACGCGTTATTCTGCTTGCACCTGTAGGGCCATACTTCTGGCAGTGAACATGTTACATGTGTTAAATTACATACCAGTGCACATATAGTTAATATGCTTTAGTTTTGTTCTGATGCCACTTGTTGGTTCCATCAGACTGCTTAATGTTCTCTATGCTTAATTACACATCAGCAAACTAGCATGTGGTTCCGCTGCTTTTTGTTTGTTTTACCCTACATTTTTTGATGCTAGCTATTACATCACTGCTCCGAGCCTCTGTTCATTACTTGTTTGTGTGTTCTTGATCTTCCCAAGTTGCATGACTAAGTTGATGCTTCTATTAATTATGGAGCTGCCAACCCCATCAAGCAAAATATTTGTTCTTTTGGTGCTGGCACCTCGAACAAGCATAAAAATAGAGGGAAGCAGATATATTGTCGTGTATGCACACACCCTTCTTTCATTAGTTTAGATGAACCATTGATGATCAACTCGGACCAGTGCATGCGATTAAAATTAATTTTACCTAAATAGATGGTGCAGAATAAACTACAACAACTAGATTTGCAACCACGAGATGCTGACGATATCTTCAAAGAACATTGCAACAGCAGCTAGGCTTCACAGCAACATATGGTAAGCCAGTGTGTTTTAGTACATGTTAAATGTAATGCGAGTGGGCTACTTTCTTGGCTTGTGCCCTCAACGTGTAATCCTACCGAATTACAAATAGTTCAGTTGTCTGCTTTGCTGTATTGCTTGATTCGAATGCTTGTTTGTTGTTACGTTATACCCGAGTTGGCCAATATGTCAGCAGTGCCTGCTGTACTATCTTAAAGAAATGCATGCCTATTTCATTTGAGTCCTTAACTTTTCCTCTCAACTTCATCACAAGACTGTCTTCATAGTTTATATGAGGCCACACTGTTAAGTGCTTTCTCAGATTATTTCAACTGCTTAGATGCCTTGGCAACTTAAATATAGCGGTTGTACACTCCCTTTCAACTTTCATCTTACCATTTTAATTTCTTTTTGGCTGATGCTGCTTCGAACCATTTAAATATAGTTTGCCATGCTCGGCAATAATTCGTCCGTCGTTTACCATGTAAGCTTACTGCCTGGATCATACGATAACTATCTCTTACTTATGTCCAGCGGAAACCTTTCAGGATGCCGTTCACACTAGGACACAATGTACAACCCCAGAATCTATTTGTGGAAGCAGTGCACCATCCATGTTACCAGATGGTAGCAGTTCAGAGGCAACACCGCCGGAGAGCAGTCTGAGCACAGATATTATAGTACTTGAGGCTCTACTAGAGGCAGAAAGAGATGTTGTGGCTGCCATGAATGAGGTAATCTTTATCTTGAGGCTGGAAATTACGGAATTAGCGGCACACATTATGCAAGCAACCCAAGAATTGGAGGAAGTAAGAATGTTGCATTTGAAGACGGAGGAGGTCCTGCTGTTTCTACTATCTGAAGCCCAAGGTAATCCCGGTTATTCTTTAGATACCAATTGAAATTGTCATTAGATTATTGTACTTGCATGTTGTGTCATGTCTCTAAATGGATTATGTTGCAAGATCCCCTATGTTGTCTGGAATTCCATGTTATCCATGTGTTGTAATGATCCGAATTTTTTAGGCGAGGTAATCCTCAGTACTTGTATGATTGACATAAGGTGAACTGTTTTTCGTGTGAGCATATTGTATTGGATGAAATAACTGTTTGAATCAGAGTGTATCCAACCTACTGAATTCGAAGATCACGGTATTTCTAAATCATAATCATATATAAAGGTGGAATAAATCTTTGTTGTGCTTTTGAAGAAATAAATAACAAAACGTATAATTATCTGTGGATATTCGTAATCGAATACAAACTGGATTTGAATTTAGTTTGCCAGGTCCCAGGGCAAACGTGAATGCTAATTCTCCCAAGTTTTGAACGAAGCGGCTAAACACCCACTATAATTTGTGGGCTTCCCGAAGCAAGTGTTTGCGAGATGGAAATTACTGTCTACCCCTAACACTTGACATCCTTATCGACCGGATTTACACTGCTGTCGATTGGGGTAGACTAGTAACTTCAATCAGACGTGACACGATGGCCTCTGAGCCCATTCAGACACGGTGGGCGCCAAACATGGGCGGCAAAACACATTTGGATTCTAGCTCGTCCTAAATACATGTGTCTCTTCCTCCATTTCCCCATTCATACACGGTGGGTGGCAAAACAAACTCTCCTCGTCCAAAATCGATGTAGGCTAATATTTTAAATAGGGGCAGATGTGTAACTTCCATCAGACATGACACAACTGCCCTACCTGTCAGCCCCGTTCATACACCGTGGGCGGCAAAACACCCTCTCCTCACCCAAAATAGTTACCGGCAAATATTTGGGAGATGCGAATTACCGTCCTATCCCCAACCGACGCGATGTCTGAAATTTTAAACGGGGGATAAGTTCGTAACTTTCCCCCATTTCAGAGAAGTGCGTCCCAAAGTTTGAGATCGCTCCCCCTCCCCTCCATTTCTCCATTCATACACCGTTGGCGGCACGACAACCTCCGCACTGCTGCCAGCCTCCTCCGTCCGCCACCCCATCCTCCACCTTGCCGGAGCCGCTACCCCTACCCCGTTGTCCACTGCAAGAGATGGACGTCTCTCATCCACGGCGCTGGACCAGGATCCTTTCATCGCCACCTCTCGCTTCATCGACGCTGTCGTCCACCTTGCCGTTGCCGCTCCTACGACCGCCTCGTCCATGACAACAGGATATATCCCCCGACCCGGCCGTCTACCATCTAAAGTCTTCTTCCCCACCGCCGATAGCCATCGCACCCGCAACACCCTCAACGTATCAGCATAGGCCTACACGGCGTCGCAAGAGAGGTGGTACTCTTCCATATGTGCTTAAGTTATTGATCTCACCCGGAAAATAGATCGTAATTTGTTTATTGTACTTTTCTTGTCCGTACCAAATCGTAGTGGCTAGTTGAAAGCAAACATTGGTTGCGAAGTAGCTTTGTCCGGTTTGCACCTTCAGATCCACCATGGCACGGGCACTATACTCGTAAAGCTTATGGTTTCCCCCCTTTATATTCACTACCATCATCGTAGGTGCTTCGTGTCATGCTAGCACTGCTCCTCAAGACCTCAACCCAAAGCTTACGTGTTCAAATACGAATCTGATATGATGCTCATATCACTAAAACAGAGAATGTTTAATTGGTCACTTAATGTTCCTATATTCATTTTGAAAAACATGTGCGCCACCCACTGGTCCAGCTAGTTCCACTTTCCTGATTTTTCTCTTGATGCTTAGGGTTATCCCCTTTTATCTACTCTACTATGATCTCCGTAGGTGCTTTCTGTCGTACTAGCATTACTCCACCCTTCAAGCTAAACAACACAACACTCAGAATTCAAAAGCTTAGTTGTTCAAATATGATTGTGATATGATACTGATACTAGTTAACCGACACATTTAATTGGTTAGCTAAAGGTCCCACTTGAGTTTCCAAATGCATGTCGCGACATATAGAGAGACAGCATAATTGCATTTCTTTGTCACTTGTTGACCGTACTATCTTGTCCATACCAAATCTTAGTTGTTATTTCAAAGCAAACATCGGTTGCTAACTACCCTTTGCGCGGTTTGCAGCTTCAGATCTGCCATCCCACTGCCACGGTCAACACTGTACTGATCATGCTTATGTTTTCCCCATTTTATGATGACCACAATCAGCCTACGTGGTTCGTGTCGTAATAGCACTGCTCCACCCATCGAGCTAAACAAGCTTAGTTGTACAAATTCATATATGATATTATTGCTGATATTAGTAAAACTGATAGATGTTTAATTGGTTAGCTAAATGTTCCTACTTTAGTTTTGAAATGCATGTGAGCCACATATGGAGAGACCGGAAAGAATAGTATTTCTCTGTGCGCTCTGGTTCATCATGGGTGGACAACCGACATTGTATTGAAACACTTGTAATATCTTCAATCTGCTTGCTCTTCTGCTCTTCTTTAAGATGATACTCTTCTCTTGCGGTCGACTGCTCAGGTCGAGTTGTTCTCCCTTAGTGTATTTTGAATCTGTCAGGTCAGGTCGACTTGTTCTTCTTTACTATATGTTGAAGCTATCATCTGTGAAGTGTCATCACTTCTGGAGCTCTCATATTTTGAGGAGTAAGCCACATTATGTTAATGCACACAACAAATTACAGCATGTGTAACGCCCCGGATCCGATGCGCCAGGTGTCTGCCAGTTATTCGCCGTCTTTGCCATGTCATTTGCTTGCGTGTTGCATTTTGCCATGTCATCATCTGCATTTCATCCGCATGTTTTTCAAAACTTGCATCCGTTCGGGTTCCGCCGGTTCTCTCCGTTGTCCGTTCGGAGTCCAGACCTCTCGCGCGCGCCCGTCGTCCCCTCTCAGACCTTGTTTCGTGAGCAGGTTAAAAACATTCTCGGAATGGACCGAGGTTTGCCAAGTGGCCTTGGTATAGCACCGGTAGACCGCCTGTCAAGTTTCGTGCCATTTGGAATCCATTTGATACTCCAATGGTTAACTGCGTAGTCCGAAACCCCTCTATCTTTGTAGCCCAGCCCCTCTTCACCATAGCTCATGAGCCCATCCAAACCCCCTCCATGCTCTTGGTCGTTCGATCACGATCGTGTGGGCAAAAACGGCACCTCATTTGGACATTCCTAGCTCCCAGATACTATAAATAAGTGCACCCCGTCCAAATCCCGGGTCCAAACCCTAGCCTAACCTCCCCGCTGCCACCGGACACGTCCGGATCGGCCGGACATGTCCAGCCGCCGCCGCCCGCGCCAATCGAGGCGCGCCACATGGCGGCCGCCGCCACCCCGCGCCACCGGCCCATGAGCCCGCTGTAGGCCCTCTGGGCCCGAGCCGTCGCCCGTCGCCTCCCGCGCGTCCCCGTGCCCTTGCACCGGATCTCGACGCCGACCGCCCGTCGCCGGTGCCCCACCGCCGCTCGCCGCCATCGCCGCCCATCTCCACCACCCCGCGTCGTCGAGCTCTACCCGATCACCGCCCGCGCCTCCGCCGCCCTGCGTGCGCCGCCCGTCTCTCGCTGGCGTCGCGCCCAACCGCCGCCGTCTCCACGGGAGGTTTCGCGCCGCCGCCCTGCGGAGCCTCGTTGACCGCCGCCACCAACGGATCTGGGATCCCTGCCCCCGGATCCATCCATTTCCATCCTCCGGAGCCCGCCGGACCTCGCCTTCCCCCTCCGTCGCTGCACCCGACCACCGCCGTCGCCATGGCACCGCTCGGGAGGGAGCAGAGGCGCTGCTCCTCCCGCTCGCCTTCGTGGGCCACGGCCTCCTCAGACCCAGCTCCGTCCCACGCCTCCTCGGCCTGTTTCCTCTGCTTTTGGGCTTGGCCCATGGTGAGAACCCATATAAATCCCGCTCAGTGCGACGCATAGCTATCCGACGCGCGTCCTATTTTTTTTTCTGAAATCGGCTAAGTCCTATTTATTTGCATATTCTGGTGCATACTTTGACATGCCATATCTTGTTGCATACTGCTCCATTTTGTGCGTGTTATATATTGAAATGTTCATCATGAGATGCTCTTCATTTCATTACATTGCATTATGTTCATTTGAGTTCATATTGATGCCTGAATCATTGTTGCAAGAGTGCTATATGATGTTAATCTGCTGAAACTGTTATAACTTGGTGATTTGTCATTTTTGTTGCATTTTGTGTGTGCATCCTATGAGCATGAGCTCTACATGTGTTTTGTGCTAAATCATAACATATTTACAGGGGTGCAATCCATGTATTTTTGTGAGTCTTGTAGTGAGTGCATCAAGCTTGTGAAGTATGGTACTTGCTGTTACTGTTTTGCTAGGCTGAATCTGCTATATCATGATGCTATGTAAACCTGCTGCTACAAGTCATTCTATGCATAATCTGGAGATGTTCACTAAGGATGTTTTGTTATACATGTCTTGCTCTATCCATCCATGCCCTTGGTTGCATTTATAGCCTGCTGTAGCTTGTTGTAATCTTGCTCTCAAGTTGCTAAATAATATTGCTATCAGTCTGTTAACTTTAAGTTCAGTTTTGCCATGTGATTTTCTAGTTCTCCATGTACCCTATGAACATGTATTCTTACTGTTGGTTACCTTGTCATGCCATGTATTGATCTGTGGTGAGTGGTACAAGCTCACCAACATGCCTACTTATTGTTGTTCCTGCCATGTTTGAATTTGTCATATCATTTGCCATGTTTACATGGGTGCCATCATATCGTCTGATCCTTTTTGTCTTATGTTCAGTAAGGGAATTTTGTTCTATGCAATTAGTAGGTTCATGCCATGCCTTTGTTTGCCATGATAAGTTCCTGTAGCATGTTGGTTGATAGCTCTAAACATTGCAACCTGATGTTATTTTCCGCTAAGTCTGAAACTGTTATTATATGCAATCTTGCCATGTCTTTTTGAGCATGTTCTAGTGATTTCTGGAGATAGCTCAGTGTTCATGTTTTGTCATGCTTTACCTGTACATCATGTACATGCCTTTTGTTATCATATTGTGGTACTGTAGCATACTGTTTTTATGCTTGCAAGATGCCTAGTTGCTGTTTTGGACAGCTTGTCCTTTAAACTTGTTTCATGTGTGTGTTGAACCGTTGCTCCGTTGTGAGTGTGCTCTATATGAAACTTGCTTGATTTTGCATGTAGTTTCATATTATCATGTTGCATCCTTGTTTTGAGGTGTTTGCTTGATGTTTGTATGCATTTTGCATCAATGCCATGTTTAACTTGTTTTGCTCATATCTTCTAGGCCGTAGCTCCGAATTAAATGAACTTTATATGTAACTTGACTAGAATCTCGTGTAGATCATCTTGGTGTATTTTAACTTGCTGTTTAACAACTTGAACATAAGGTTTATTCAGATCTGGACCAATTTTGAAATTTGCATATGAGGACTTACCGGAATTGTTATATGTTGTTTCCGGCCTCATTTAAACTTGCCTTGATGTGTTGCTCTTGTTTGCTTCATCTCTTGCCATGAGTAGCTTCATGTAGCCTTGTCATGCATCATGCTTGGTTGTGCATCATGTCTTGTATATGTGTGGTGTGTTTACCATGTTGTGTGCTTCTTCTCGATAGTTCTCGTTTTGTTGCGATCGTGAGGATTCGTTCGTCTACGCTTGGTTCGTCTTCGTGGCTTCATCTTCTTCATGTACTCGTTCTTCTTCCTAGAAGGATTTCAGGCAAGATGACCGCTACCCTGGATCTCACTACTATCATTGCTATGCTAGTTGCTTCGTTCTATCGCTATGCTGCGCTACCTATCACTTGTTTATCAAGCCTCCCGAATTGCCATGTCAGCCTCTAACCTTTTCACCCTTCCTAGCAAACCATTGCTTGGCTATGTTACCACTTTGCTCAACCCCTCTTATAGCGTTGTTAGTTGTGGGTGAAGTTGAAGATTGCTCCAAGGTGGACAGGATTATGTTGTGATATCACAATATCTCTTATTTAATTAATGCATCTATATACTTGGTAAAGAGTGGAAGACTCGGCCTTATGCCTGGTGTTTTGTTCCACTCTTGCCGCCCTAGTTTCCGTCATACCGGTGTTATGTTCCCGGATTTTGCGTTCCTTACGCGGTTGGGTGATTTATGGGACCCCCTTGACAGTTCGCTTTGAATAAAACTCCTCCAGCAAGGCCCAACATTGGTTTTACCATTTGCCTCACCTAGCCCTTTTTCCCTTGGGTTTCCGGAGCCCGAGGGTCATCTTTATTTTAGCCCCCCCCGGGCCAATGCTTGTCTAAGTGTTGGTCCAAACCAAGCAGCCTGCGGGGCCACCTCGTGGCAACTCGAGGTCTGGTTTTACTCGTAGCTTGACTTATCCAGTGTGTTGCCCTGAGAACGAGATATGTGGAGCTCCTATCGGGATTGAAGGCGCATCGGCCGGCTTTGCTGGTCTTGTTTTACCATTGTCAAAATGTCTTGTAAACCGGGATTCCTAGACTGATTGGGTCTTCCTGGGAGAAGGAATATCCTTCGTTGATCGCGAGAGCTTATCATGGGCTAAGTTGGGACACCCCTGCAGGGTTTAAACTTTCGAGAGCCGTGCCCGCGGTTATGTGGCAGATGGGAATTTGTTAATGTCCGGTTGTAGATAAATTGACACCTGATCCGAATTAAAATGCATCAACCGCGTGTGTAGCTGCGATGGTCTCTTCTCGGTGGAGTCCGGGAAGTGAACACGGTTTCTGGGTTATGTTTGACGTAAGTAGGAGTTCAGGATCACTTCTTGATCATTGCTAGCTTCACGACAGTAACTTTGCTCTCTTCTCACTCTTATTTGCGTATGTTAGCCACCATATATGCTTAGTCGCTGCTGCAACCTCACCACTTTACCCCTTCCTTTCCCTTTAAGCTTTGCTAGTCTTGATACCCATGGTAATGGGATTGCTGAGTCCTTGTGGCTCACAGATTACTACAACAACAGTTGCAGGTACAGGTTATGCGATGATCGTGACGCGAGCGCGATGTTTGCTTGTTTTGGAGTTCTTCTACTGCTTCTTCTTTGATCAGGGGATAGGTTCCAGGTCGGCAGCCTGGGCTAGCAGGGTGGATGTCGTTTGAGTTTCTGTTTGTGTTTCATCCATAGTCGGATGGTGCTCTTATGTAAGATGATGTTCTATTCGTGTGGCATTGTATGCCTTTTGTATGTATCCCCATCTATTATGTAATGTTGATGTAATGGTATCCACCTTGCAAAAGCGTTTCAATATGCGGTTCTATCCTTGGTGGGACCTTTGAGTCTCTTTAGGATAGTATCGCATATTGGGCATGGCAAGTTGGTATCAGAGCCTCGACCGACCCTAGGAGCGCCCTTGATTGATCGTGTAGTTTGGTCGTTGTTGAGTCTAGAAGAAAACTGTTTTCAGAGTCTAGTTATATGGGAGAGTAGGAATTCTTTTTACCCTCAGCCCCTTCGTCGCTCTGGTGAGGAATCTTTATGTAGGTGTTTTGAATTACTCCTCTCCCCTTTCAAACTTTCTTTAGGATCACGTAGTTGGTTTTTCGGTCGTTGGTTCTCAGCTCTTTTCATCCGGTGCATTTCTCGTCAAGTTGACTCGAGCCTCTTCATCTTTGAGTTCAATCCTAAGTTGTTTTCTTTCCTCAATGATTTCAACCGGTGTTTTCTCTTCAAGTTATTCGTCGATTCTCCCCTCCAGGTGCCTTAGTTTTTCCCGCCCTCCCAACCCTCTTCTTCCCGGAGCCTGAGTCTGTTTCGACCATCAATTCCATTCATGTGGAGCCTCTTCAATCTTCTCTCAATTATTTCAACTGGTGAATTCTCGTCTCGTTCGTCATTCTTCATCTTTTTTCTTTTCCAGTGGATTCAATTCAAGTTTTTCGGGTTGATCACATTCTTTTCCTTGGATCAAGTGTTCTCCTTGCTCGTTCGTCTCTCGCCAGTTTATCCTTCCGGAGTGCTCAAGACATCTCAGGAGATTCGTTTGTGTTCCAATTAATTCGAGGTTATCACCTCATTCAAATATTTCAAGTGTTCCGGTGCATCATCTACCTGTTCAACAATCCTTTTCAACGTTGTTTTTCTCTTTAGTGGGCCCTAACCCACAGGTCTTTTCCCAGGATCTTACCAGACTCTTCTAATTCCCCAGAGTTATTCTTAAATTCTTTTCAAGTGTGATGTAAGAATGAATTTCATCAGTCACATGCCGTCTCCAAGATTGCTTTCAAATTCTTTTCATTGTTGGCTCAACCCCTTCGCTTTTCATTCTACCGGAGTATCTCAGTAATTTTGGCGGTGTTTCTCATCGTCGTTTGAAGACCGAACAAGAGTTTTCCTCTAAATCTTGCCCGTTCTCCCGAAGATTCGTGGTTCTGGCTTGTTGTTAGCCTCTTGAATTATTCCATTTGTCAGATATTCTTTTTCTTACCCATCCGGAGTATTTCAGGAGTTGATTTCTTTTTTGTTTCACCGGAGGCCATCATTCCGGTTACCGTTCTCTATTTATCCCGGTGCTTCGTTCAAGTGTTCTTTAATCAGCTCATGATCTCTTTGTTCTTTTGCATCTAAATCCCATCTAGCATATTGGTTCTTCTAATTCTTCCCGGTGATGCATTCTCTTTCATCAGTCATTTTCGAATTCTTATGGTGGTTCATTCAAGATTCTTTTTCCTTGATTATCATATTAATTCATTCGTTCTTTTCAATCCTACCGGTGGTTCATGAAGACCTTCTCAAGTTTGAGATATGTCATTTCTCAATCCTTTTCAAGAGGAATAAGTTGCATGCCAAATCCGCTCGTCACCTATTAAATTGGATGAGGATAAGCATAACGTAATTCTTATTCTTATTTCATCATCATCTAGTAATCCCTTTTCTTCGGAGCTTGTTCTCAATGAATAAATTCTAGTTCCAAGTGTTTTCATCTTTTCTTTTCGGGAGTTTAAATTTCCTCGGTCATTTCGTCGGAACCTCCATCTAAGTCACCGCAAGGCTCATCTTATCCCTTTCATCCTTCAATTTTATCTCGTCATCCTTTTGTTACCAGAGTTCTTCATGGTTGTCTGTCAGTATTTAATTCATTCTTCAAGAGTTCATCAAGATTCTTGTTGGAGGCGCTCAAGTATCTTTCCTTCTTGCTTTTCGAAGTGCAATTAATTCTCCATATTCTTTAGAAGTGGAGTTTTGCATTTCTTCGTTCTTTGCAGCCTTTTAATCTTTTCCATTTGTGGTCGGATATCACCTCATAATTTTGAGATGTTATCTATAAGTTCCACAACAAGCTTATTCTTTCGTTGTTGATTTTCTCAACAACTCCATTCAATCCTTCTTTCTAAGTTCTTTTCATTCCATTCTTTCAATTCTCCCGGAGGCATTGCATGTTCATCTCGTCAAGTGTCATTCCATCTTGTGAAGCTCGTGTTCTATTCCTCCATGTTTCAGCCGGAGTGCCGTCCAAATTCTTTCGTGCTTATTCTTATCTGCCTTGTCTAACCGGAGTGGTTTATAGTCTATCTGATTCCGTGAGCTTTCTATTCTCGTCATTCTCGTCGTTCCTCTCTTCTTCTCGAGTGCTCTCGAGTCCTTGCTTTTTCTCTTGAGTTCTTGCCTCACCTCATCCCGTTTCCCTTCCGTCTCGGTCCTAAGATCTCGGGACGAGAGCTCTTGTTAGTGGAGGAGTGTTGTAACGCCCTGGATCCAATGCGCCAGGTGTCTGCCAGTTATTCGCCGTCTTTGCCATGTCATTTGCTTGCGTGTTGCATTTTGCCATGTCATCATCTGCATTTCATCCGCATGTTTTTCAAAACTTGCATCCGTTCGGGTTCCGCTGGTTCTCTCCGTTGTTCGTTCGGAGTCCAGACCTCTCGCGCGCGCCCGTCGTCCCCTCTCAGACCTTGTTTCATGAGCAGGTTAAAAACATTCTCGAAATGGACCGAGGTTTTCCAAGCGGCCTTGGTATAGCACTGGTAGACCGCCTGTCAAGTTTCGTGCCATTTGGAGTCCGTTTGATACTCCAACGGTTAACCGCGTAGTCCAAAACCCCTCTATCTTTGCAGCCCAGCCCCTCTTCACCACAACCCATGATCCCATCCAAATCCCCTCCATGCTCTCGGTCGTTCGATCACGATCGTGTGGGCAAAAACCGCACCTCATTTGGACTCTCCTAGCTCCCAGATCCTATAAATAAGTGCACCCCGTCCAAATCCCGTTTCCAAATCCTAGCCTAGCCTCCCCGCCGCCACCGGACACGTCCGGATCGGCCGGACACGTCCAGCCGCCGCTGCCCGCGCCAATCGAGGCGCGCCACGTGGCGACCGCCGCCGCCCCGCGTCGCCGGCCCGCGAGCCCGCTGCAGGCCCTCCGGGCCCGAGCCGCCGCCCGTCGCCTCCCGCGCATCCCCGTGCCCTCGCACCGGATCCCGGCGCCGACCGCCCGTTGCCGGCGCCCCGCCGCCGCTCGCCGCCATCGCCGCCCGTCTCCACCACCCCGCGCCGCCGGGCTCTTCCCGAGCGCCGCCCGGTCCTCTGCCGCTCTGCGCACGCCGCCCGTCTCTCGCCGGCGTCGAGCCCAACCGCCGCCTTCTCCAAGGGAGGTTTCGCGCCGCCGCCCTATGGAGCCTCGTTGACTACCGCCGCCGACGGATCTGGGATCCCTGCCCCCGGATCCATCCGTTTCCAGCCTCCGGAGCCCGCCGGACCTCGCCTTCCCCCGCCGTCGCTGCACCCGACCACCGCCGTCGCCATGGCACCGCTCAGGAGGGAGCAAAGGCGCTGCTCCTCCCGCTCGCCTTCGTGGGCCACGGCCTCCTCAGGCCCAGCTCCGGCCCATGCCTCCTCGGCCTGCTTCCTCTGCTTCTGGGCTTGTCCCATGGTGAGAACCCGTATAAATCCCTCTCAGTGCGATGCATAGCTATCCGACGCGCGTCCTGTGTTTTTTCTGAAATCGGCTAAGTCCTATTTATTTGCATATTCTGGTGCATACTTTGACCTGCCATATCTTGTTGCGTACTGCTCCTTTTTGTGCGTGTTATATATCGAAATGTTCATCATGAGATGCTCTTCATTTCATTCCATTGCACCATGTTCATTTTAGTTCATCTTGATGCCTGAATCATCGTTGCGAGAGTGCTATATGATGTTAATATGCTGAAACTGTTATAACTTGGTGATTTGTCATCTTTGTTGCATTTTGTGTGTGCATTCTATGAGCATGAGCTATACATGTGTTTTGTACTACATCATGCCATCTTTACAGGGGTGCAATCCATGTATTTTTGTGAGTCTTGTAGTGAGTGCATCAAGCTTGTGAAGTATGGTACTTGCTGTTACTGTTTTGCTAGGCTGAATCTGCTATATCATGATGCTATGTAAACCTGCTGCTACAAGTCATTCTATGCATAATCTGGAGATGTTCACTAAGGATGTTTTGTTATACATGTCTTGCTCTATCCATCCATGCCCCTGGTTGCATTTATAGCCTGCTGTAGCTTGTTGTAATCTTGCTCTCAAGTTGCTAAATAATATTGCTGTCAGCCGGTTAACTTTAAGTTCAGTTTTGCCATGTGATTTGCTAGTGCTCCATGTACCCTATGAACTTGATCTTGCCATGCTTAGCTTAATAAACATGTCTTCTTACCGTTGGTTACCTTGTCATGCCATGTATTGATCTGTGGTGAGTGGTACAAGCTCACCAACATGCCTACTTATTGTTGTTCCTGCCATGTTTGAATCTGTCATATCATTTGCCATGTTTACATAGGTGCATCATATCGTCTGGTCCTTTTTGGCTCATGTTCAGTAAGGGAATGTTGTTCTATGCAATTAATAAGTTCATTCCATGCCTTTTTTTGCCATGATAAGTTCCTGTAGCATGTTGTTTGATAGCTCTAAACATTGCAACCTGATGTTATTTTCTGCTAAGTTTGAAACTGTTATTATATGCAATCTTGCCATGTCTTTTTGAGCATGTTCTAGTGATTTTTGGAGATAGCTTAGTGTTCATTTTTTGTCATGATTTTCCTGTACATCATGTCCATGCCTTTTGTTTTCATATTGTGGTACTGTAGCATATTGTTTTGGTGCTTGCAAGATGCCTAGTTGCTGTTTTGGACAGCTTGTCCTTCAAACTTGTTTCATGTGTGTGTGTTGAACCGTTCCTCCATTGTGAGTGTGCTCTATATGTGTCGGGGACATACCCCGCGGTGTAACCCGGCCGCAAGGTATAACCCAGCCGGACTTGGCGACTCACTAATGACCCGCCCTGACTGGACGACACACTAAGTGACCCGCCCGATCCTGGCGACTTATGGGTGACCTGGCAAGCGGATCAGAGGAGCGACAAGACTCGGGGGCCCAGGAGGCTCAAGGCCTAGAAGGCCGGCTTACGTCATGATAGGCCGGCTTAAGAGGAAAGGCGTAAGGAGTATCTCCCTTACAAGGAATCAAGACCCAGACTTGTATCCGACTTGTAGTACAAGATAGGTTAGTCCTACTAGGACTCCACATGTAACCCGCCCCTCTAACTTATATAAGGAGGGGCAGGGCTCCCCAAAGAGGGACAAGAAACAAGAAGAAATATCTAGGGCTAGACACAAAGGGGAGCCGGCTTACGGCGGCTCTTCCCATGAGCATAATGAGACCTAGCCACAAACAACATGTAGGGTTGTTACCGGATGATGTTTCCCGGGGCCCGAAGCTGTCTAAATCCTTGTCTTGCGTGTTGCGTCTCTCGTCCCGATCAACCCCTCTCAAGCTACCACATAGATGCGTTGGCCTCGCAATTAAGTCCTGACACTAAGGACATCTGACGTGTTAATTACACGACAGTTGGTGCCCACCGTGGGGCTCGCGCATAGTGGTGTTGAGTTCTTGAAGGGATCTATCTTAGGGGTCGAGAAGATTATGACCTGCCGGAGTAACAAGAGACGGTACAAAAGGATCTACGGTGACATTGAAGCAAAGTTGATAAATCCATTGTGTTCTGATCAAAATCGTGTTTTCAGAACGGGATACACGAGATTAGATTCAACAGAAGTTAGGGCTCTGTCATGTGCACCACCGCACGGGAGTCTTCAGTGCATCGATCCGAGGACAAATAGATTTTTTGCTACGGTCAAGACCGACAGGAATACGATAAAACTCTTTTTTCTGCTATACTTGGCGTTTTTAGTTTTGAGAAGATTGCCACCTGGACCAAGGCGTCGATCTGCTAGCCGCAAGTTGCTGATGCTGTTGCCTGTGCTCGTGGCTGTTGCTAACTCCCGATTAAAAAAAAGAAGGGATTTGCGACCCAGACACGGATGGATCCACGGGCTCGGACTCCTACGACCCGCTTCGTTGACCCACTGCGGCCCCGCCGTCGCCGGTTCACGCATCCAACCTACCGAGCTGTTGCTGCGCCGCCGGCTTTGCCTCTGTTACAAGCCGCCGACACGCCGCCTCATTCGCCCAGCTCGCCTGCGTCGCCACCGTCCCTCGCGCCGACGTCGCCTCCGGCTGCTCCCGCATCATGGCTACGCTGAGTCGCCCTTGGGGAATGACCTCACCTCTACCGCATCGAGCCACCTTAGCCAAATCATTCGTCGGAGTCCCTCAAAAGCAGGTTCGCCGGGGGGCTGTTAAGCCACCAACCACATCTTCGGCGAGTCGCCTCTGCCTTGAGTCGGTTCCCAAATCACCGGTTCAAGCAACCAGGTGCGACCACCAAGTCGCCGGTTTTTCCGCCGAGGCCTCACCTTCTCCGAGTCGCCGTTGCAACTGCCCAGTTCTGCTACAGCTTTGTTCCATCTTCACCTGCCCAGTTCTGCCGGTCAAAGCGTCAAGACCGATCGGTTCAATTAGCAAAAAGTTGTGTGGAGTTTTTGAAGATGTCAGCGGAAGAATCCACAGGAAGATGGGTTAGCTCGTTTACCAAAATGATGCTAGCACTACTAATCCACGTATGGATTAAGGAATCATACGTCTCTAAATATCAAAATACGAGTATATCAACATGACGCGTCAGCCGGCCTCCGCCAAGACCTGTCCGTGAGCCGCCGCGCTGCCTCCATGGCCTTCACTGGCCCGTCTCCTTCGACCATGAGCCGTTAGTGGCCCGTCTTCGCTTCTGTAGCCAGGGCCCTTGATACGGCTTACCTGAGTCGCCGCGGTCGGGCGCCTTTTCCCGCTGAGCCGCCGCTATGATCGACTCCGGCATGCTTTCCGCCGGTTCGCCGTCTCACTATTCATGGTCGCCTGCGCCAAACCGGTTTGCCCTGGCCTCGAGCCGTCGTTCCTACCGCCCGTGTGAGGCCCGGCTGCCAGATCCGCCCTCTCTGCTCCGAGCTGCCGACGCTGCAGTGCTTCGCCTCCACCGGTCGTTCTGCTGACTTACGCCCCTACAGCCCGTCCATTTCGCCGGCGCTGGTCCGCCTGCACCTTGAGCCGCCCAAGCCCCGCTGAGTCACACCTCAACCACGGGAGTTGGAAGTCGCCACCAAGTTGGTCTCGGCCTGCGCCTCTCAGCCGTAGAGCCGCCCGTTTTGCCGGGTCACACTTGCCGCGAGCCGCCGGCACCCCTCTACAGCTGCAGCACCAGCCTTAACCCGCTGTTGCTACAGTAATTTCCTGGGTCTCTATAGTCTCAACGCTCACTTCACCTGTAGCCTATCACCGTGGCCGCGACCCGCCACAGCCTTGTATTACTTGAGACGCGCTTCGCCACATGCCGCTGTTGCCGGTTCATCTCTGTTCCAAGTTACTGCTGCATCCCACATAAGACCAAGTACTGGTAGTACTTTGTCTTTTCAAAAGTTGAAGTCGTAGTACAAGACATCCTGGACAGATTCTAGCGGACATTTTATGTCTGTTGTTCAAATACATCAGGTGATATCTATCCGTTTAAGTTTATTTTATTAAACATATTGTTTACATCAAAGAACAATTACACTGGTCTATGGTATTTTTTTGCGGGACCATTATTTATTACAAAGGTGTCACAAAAGAGCATGCGCCAATATTATTTTTGCACTAGCATGTTTGTGCCGTGTTCTGGACGGATGAGTGAGCAAGTCGCCGCCCTCGCTACATCAACACACGCAACGGACTCATCATCCGCGCCCGTGGCCGACTCACTCGCATCCTTGCCGTTTCTAACACCGCGGCCGACTCGCCCGCGTCCTTGCCGTTTCCACTGTTGCGGCCGACTCTTTTGTCCGCGCCGGCTTACAACGCCAGTGCCGACCTTCCCCGGATGCACCAGCTTATAAAAACTGCGGCCGGTTCACCTGTGAGTGATTTTAGTTTCACCATAAGATGTCATCAACTCCATGGCGGATTATTTCCAGCCTAACATATCAGGTGATATCCATCTAAGATTATTTTATTAGTGCATATTGTTTTTGTCAAAAAACAATCACTTTGGTATGTACACATTTATGTGTAGGACAATGATTCATTATAAAGATGGTGTAATGCCATATTCATGGAGTGTGCGGTAGCATAATCATGCAACGGTATCAGCGACCGCTTATTGTTTAATAGGTGGGTGCAAGCCGCCGCCCCTGCGGTCCGATCTACATCAACGCGCCAGCCGATTCACACGTTTGTGCCGGCTTACAATGTGACGGGCGACTTACCCGTCCACCCCCGTGGCCGACTCGGCGTCCGAGTGACTTACTGCTCCTGCGTTTGACTTGCTCGTCCGCACCGGCTTACAACACCGCAGCCGACTCATCTGTCTGCCCCCGTGGCCGACTCACCCGTCCTTGATTTCAACCTTATCGCAGTGATCATCAACTCTACGACGGATTAGTTCCGGCTCAACACATCAGTCTCAAGCCAACTCCTCGAGTAGTCTTAAAACTCGGGGGCTACAGTGACATGACTCGGGAACTCCGGGTCATGGGAGGGGATGATAACCCGGTTCCGGAGGACACTACCATACTGATGAAAATTCTGGTTTAAAATACGGTTCAAGAGACATCTTTCTCCCGCAAATCTTTGAAGTTTTCAAAACCGGTTCAACATCCAGATCAAGGTAAATTTGTCCCTTACAAAGCTTTGAGGATCTCAATATCCGGTTTAAGAAATTCCGGTTCAAAACATGGGTATCCTGCTTTACGGTTTATCTTATTATGGTCACTTGGGGGCTTCCTGCTCGTTGGGCATAGCTATCAGTACCCTCTTGATCGGCGCAATGCCAAAATTTATATGGTCATTTGGTGGCTTCCTGTTCAAACATAGGTCGTATTCGAAACAAAGAGAACATAGCCGTCGATACCCTTTTGATTAGCAAACTACTGAACCTACTTGGGGGCTTCTTGATCGTATCTGAATCATAGCTCAACCCCTTTGGAAATCGACGTGGATTGTATTCGAATCAGCATCGTTAAACAACTCTTATGGTCACTTGGGGGCTTCCTGTTCAAACATAGGTCATATTCGAACCAAAGAGAACATAACTGTCGATACCCACTTGATCGGCATCGCCAAGCCACTGGGGGCTATATGATCGTATTTGAATCTTAGCTTAATCCCTTTGGAACGGTTTACTGATCGTATCCGAATCAGAAGCCTCAAAAGTTTTATTCTATCTCTGGTAAAGTTTATTGCAGCCACAATTACTTAACATGAGACCTTTTGGGGATTATATCTCACATGTATATGTGTTTATGATTAAACCGGCTTGACTTTTGACTATAAGTCGCCAGCTTATGACAACCATCATTTATATGGAAGCATTGGCTTCTAAAGGATTGGATTATCACCCTTATTACACAGGTCATGTAAACCGGCAGTACGAATTCAATATCACAGTGGTCATTTGGGGGTTTTCCTATTCAAACACATGTCGTATTCGAACCAAAGAGAACATAGCTGTCGATACCCACTTTGATCGACAATGCCAACGCCACTGGGGGCTATATGATCGTATTTGAATCTTAGATTAACCCCTTTGGAACGGTTTACTGATCGTATTCGAATCCGAAGCCTCAAAATTTTTATCTGTTTTTATACAATCACAAGTATTTGAGTTGTTACAAATATCATATGTGCCGGATCTTACAGAGTTGAGTTATCAACTTCACTGTCTGGGTCACATAAGCCGGCGGTATCATTCAAAGGATCATAGGGATCTTGTGATCTGCTTGTGTGCAGGATAAGACTACATTTGGGTGGTTATCCGCCCTGGCTTTTGACGTTAAGTTGCCAGGGCATATGTTGTTTAAACTCTTTGCAGGATTTGCAGGAATATGACATATAAATGATTAAAGTTCAAGCTCATTACCAAACTTGATGCTTCAAAATAATTATCTGTTCTGGATTTTTCTCAAAGGCTATAAGCCGCCGGGTTATAAAAATTCCGGCTAACAATGAAGGCGAATTAAATTGTCGTTGGCCAAGAGCCGCCGGGTATTTAAACTCCGGGTTTACTTATCAACCGATGAGGTATTCAAATTTTTAATAGCCAAAGCTGGCTGGATTTTCATGATGATATTGAATGATTGAGGTTTTCATACCGGGTTATATTATTCAAATCTTGAATAGCCAACATGGCTGGATTTCTATTGTGATTATCAATAACCAATATTATTGAGGTTTTCAAAGTCGCTTTAGCGCAATGGCTATTATTTTATCAAAGGATACGATTTATTCTACAATGGAAGGAATAGTCCCGAGTCGCTGCAGGCTTACAACCCGGCACTTGGGGGCTACATTATTCAAATTGAGGTTATATCAAATATGCAAGTCTCATGTCGCTGCAAGCATGCACCATGACACTTGGGGGCTAATGGAAAGTCATTGTTTGCTCACCTTATTGAAGACCTGACTCATCACATCGTAATAAGCCGGCCCTTGGGGGCTACCAATTGCTCCTGTCAACAATTCAAGGTACATAATTTTTAAATCCATTATATTGAAGGATCCATTGCTCAGTTGGTAAAGCACAAAGCTCTTAACTTTGTGGACGTGGGTTCAAGCCCCGTGGTGGAGATTACATCATATGATGTTATTATCAATGAAGTATATATAAAGTCCCAGCTTAGTATTATCTTACTAAGCCGGTCCTTGGGGGCTACACATTGCTGTTCAAGTTTACATGATAATATTTACAAAGTCCCTGCTCATTATTGCATAATGACCCGACCCTTGGGGCTACACTGGTTGAAGTTTTATCAGCATAAGGCAATTACAAGTCCCAGGTTGCTGCAAGCATGACAACCCGACACTTGCGGGCTACTGGTAATATGGATATAAGGGAGAAATATCTTCCAATTTTTAGTTCTGAGCAAACCAGATTGACCCGGCATCACCAATCATTATGACCCAGTGTCTGCAACAATCATAACCCGGCATCACCAATCATCATGAACCGGCATTGGCAACAATCATGAACCGGCGTTGGAAACAATCATGACCAGGAATTATCCGTTTTTATAACCCGGAGATTTTGGAAATTATAACTCGGCAAGATCTATACCTTTAAGCCGGTTGAAATCAGATGAGTATTTCAAAACCTATAATTTTAAGCCGGCACTTTGGAAGCCGACTCAGATGGATTATTTGTTTACAATATTTCTTCTACAAGCAAATTGATTGTGAAGCTGGTCTATTGACCCGGATTTTCTAGAACAAGGAAATGACAAGGACTTAAGGATGTTCAGGTGCCGGTTTACAAGAATTCTTAACCCGGAGCACAACCTGTCAAATTTATTCTTGTGTTTGTTTTGCAGCATAAGTTTACCATGGATAAATCCAAGCTAAACTTGGGGGCTAATGTCAGGGATATACCTCGCGGTGTAACCCAGCCGCAAGGTACAACCCGGCCGGACGTGGCGACTCACTAATGACCCGCCCTGACTGGACGACACACTAAGTGACCTGCCCGATCCTGGCGACTTATGGGTGACCTGGCAAGCGGATCAGAGGAGCGACAAGACTCAGGGGCCCAGGAGGCTCAAGGGCCAGAAGGCCGGCTTACGTCATGATAGGTCGGCTTAAGAGGAAAGGCGTAAGGAGTATCTCCCTTACAAGGAATCAAGACCCGGACTTGTATCCGGCTTGTAGTACAAGATAGGTTAGTCCTACTAGTACTCCACATGTAACCCGCCCTTCTAACTTATATAAGGAGGGGCAGGGCTCCCCAAAGAGGGACAAGAAACAAGAAACAATATCTAGGGCTAGACACAAAGGGGGAGTCGGCTTACGGCGACTCTTCCCATGAGCATAATGAGACCTAGCCACAAACAACATGTAGGGTTGTTACCGGATGATGTTTCCCGGGGCCCGAAGCTGTCTAAATCCTTGTCTTGCGTGTTGCGTCTCTCGTCCCGATCATCCCCTCTCAAGCTACCACATAGATGCGTTGGCCTCGCGATTAAGTCCTGACACTAAGGACATCTGACGTGTTAATTCCATGACAATATGAAACTTGCTTGCTTTTGCATGTAGTTTCATATTATCATGTTGCATCCTTGTTTTGAGGTGTCTGCTTGATGTTTGTCTGCATTTTGCATCAATGCCATGTTTAACTTGTTTTGCTCATATCTTCTAGGTCATAGCTCCGAATTAAATGAACTTTATATGTAACTTGACTAGAATCTCGTGTAGATCATCTTCGTGTATATTAACTTGCTGTTTAACAACTTGAACATAAGGTTTATTTAGATCTGGACCAATTTCGAAATTTGCATATGAGGACTTACCGGAATTGTTATATGTTGTTTCCGGCCTCATTTAAACTTGCCTTGATGTGTTGCTCTTTTTTGCATCATCTCTTGCCATGAGTAGCTTCATGTAGCCTTGTCATGCATCATGCTTGGTTGTGCATCATGTATTGTATATATGTGGTGTGTTTACCATGTTGTGTGCTTCTTCTCGATAGTTCCCATTTCGTTGCGATCGTGAGGATTCGTTCGTCTATGCTTGGTTCATCTTTGTGGCTTCATCTTCTTCATGGACTCGTTCTTCTTCCTAGCGGGATTTCAGGCAAGATGACCGCTACCCTGGATCTCACTACTATCATTGCTATGCTAGTTGCTTCGTTCTATCGCTATGCTGCGCTACCTATCACTTGTTTATCAAGCCTCCCGAATTGCCATGTCAGCCTCTAACCTTTTCACCCTTCCTAGCAAACCATTGCTTGGCTATGTTACCGCTTTGCTCAGCCCCTCTTATAGCGTTGTTAGTTGCAGGTGAAGTTGAAGATTGCTCCAAGGTGGACAGGATTATGTTGGGATATCACAATATCTCATATCTAATTAATGCATCTATATACTTGGTAAAGGGTGGAAGACTCGACCTTATGCCTGGTGTTTTGTTCCACTCTTGTCGCCCTAGTTTCCGTCATACCGGTGTTATGTTCCCGGATTTTGCATTCCTTACGCGGTTGGGTGATTTATGGGACCCCCTTGACATATCGCTTTGAATAAAACTCCTCCAGCAAGGCCCAACATTGGTTTTACCATTTGCCTCACCTAGCCCTTTTTCCCTTGGGTTTCCGGAGCCCGAGGGTCATCTTTATTTTACTCGTAGGATGTCTCATCCGGTGTTGCCCTGAGAATGAGATATGTGCAGCTCCTATCGGGATTGTCGGCGCATCGGGCGGCTTTGCTGGTCTTGTTTTACCATTGTCGAAATGTCTTGTAAACCGGGATTCCGAGTCTGATCGGGTCTTCCTGGGAGAAGAAATATCCTTTGTTGATCGCGGGAGCTTATCATGGGCTAAGTTGGGACACCCCTGCAGGGTATTATCTTTCAAAAGCCGTGCCCACGGCTATGTGGCAGATGGGAATTTGTTAATGTCCGGTTGTAGATAACTTGACACCAGATTCGAATTAAAACGCATCAACCGCCTGTGTAGCCGTGATGGTCTCTTTTCGGCGGAGTCCGAGAAGTGAACACGATTTTGGGTTATGTCTGACGTAAGTAGGAGTTCAGGATCACTTCTTGATCATTGCTAGCTTCACGACCGTTCCGTTTGCTCTCTTCTCGCTATTATTTGCGTATGTTAGCCACCATATATGCTTAGTCGCTGCTGCAACCTCACCACTTTACCCCTTCCTTTCCCTTTAAGCTTTGCTAGTCTTGATACCCATGGTAATGGGATTGCTGAGTCCTCATGGCTCACAGATTACAACAACAACAGTTGCAGGTACAGGTTATGCGATGATCTTGACGCGAGCGTGATGTTTGCTTGTTTTTGAGTTCTTCTACTGCTTCTTCTTTGATCAGGGGATAGGTTCAAGGTCGGGAGCCTGGGCTAGCAGGGTGGATGTCATTTGAGTTTCTGTTTGTGTTTCATCCGTAGTCGGATGGTGCTCTTATGTAAGATGATGTTGTATTCGTGTGGCATTGTATGCCTTTTGTATGCATCCCCATCTATTATGTAATGTTGATGTAATGATATCCACCTTGCAAAAGCGTTTCAATATGCGGTTCTATCCTTGGTGGGACCTTCGAGTCTCTTTAGGATAGTATCGCATATTGGGCGTGACAGCATGCATGGCATCTTTTAAAAGAATTGCAGAGATAGCACAAAGGGGTTTACAGGGAGGCAGTATTGGATTAGAATCACTTCTGCATTACAAAGAAAATCTCACTTGTTTTTATGTTTTCATGCATGTCAGATATTGAACATTATCAAAATGAATATGAGAATGGGCGCACGAGAGTAATATTGCGGAACGATCCACTGGCTAACAAACTTGGCATGGTGGAGGATGGCCTATCTTATTCACCCATCAAGGTGCTTGCTCTAACTTTGCAAAGTTGTATTGGTCGCACATATTTTGCATCTGACCTCTTGCATTTCTTCTACTTTGTTACACCATCTGCTTAGTTTAAGCATCATATATGAGTATATGCCATAACTATCCATTTTCTGTACCTATTCCATGTGTCGTCACACTATGTTTTTCCAGTCAAATGTTGTTCTTTCGTGATAGATGTCCAAAAGGAAGAGGGTGAGTGCAGATCCTGAAGGAGTACAAACTAGGTATTTGGAAAAGGTAGTGGTACCTGTTAAATCAGATAGATTAGCAGCCACAGAAAACACATGCCCAACTATACCACACTTTACCCCTACTCCAGTGGCCAAACCCCTATTAGAACTGCTGGGAGCCCAGCGTCAGGTACTGTCTATGATATCAATTCAAAATTTGAACTCCTAAATTTCTGCTTGTGCCTTACCTTCTCTCTTGTATGAAAACTAATTTCAGATGAATCTCCTTGCTCAAAGGATCATACGATCTACAAACAATAATGGGCTCTGCATTGCTCTTGTCAGTACCTCTCTCCCTTTTGCCTTGTAACGCTGTACTTAATTAATTGCTATTTGATTATGTATCATCAGTCTGCACCTGAGCTTCATTATCCTCTGTTTCTTCCAATATTATTTGATCTATATTTACTCTTTGCAAAATTTAGAATAATGGCAACGCTTATAAAGAATTTTATTTGGGGAATTTATTGAATTATCCTTCCATCAACATGGAGAAGGGCTTTGTCTAGCCCGTGTTAACATGTAATGTAAGTTCATCCTTCTCAAGCCTTCAAACTTTGTTCTAGTATAGATTTGGATATGCATCATTGCCTCCACTACTGTTTGCTTTGCTGTTTACATCTGATTGGATGTTTGCAACAACTACCAGTTTCAAATTGTAGTTGTAAAACATGTTCCTTATGCAGAACAGATCCATTTATTTGCTTATATAATTGTGAAACCTGTTACGTGTCTCCTTGTTTCTCTTTCAGAGTCGTATCTCTTACGCCGGGCAGAACTTTAGGGAAGATAGTGAGCCCAACCATCTTGAGGACAGCGAGATGACCCCAAAGTCCTGTCTTGATGAAGACAGTGAGTTGAAGCTACTCACCAGCAGGTGTGAGACAACCTCTATGCAGTCGTTGCCTCAATCAGTTCGGCTTCTTCAGTCTCAACTTAAAGCGGAAAGGCTTGCTTCAGCTCAGCTCTGACTTGAAGTCAAAGATGCAATGAAGATGTCAGAGGACTGCCGTGCGCACCATCATGCTTTAAATCTAGTGTTGATGCATCTATCGTTGACACAACTGAGGTCTACTCAGCTTCTTCAGCTGTTTGGGGGGCCCGACCTGGCCAGGCCTAGTGCCTTCTGAAGTGCTCTCAGTTTTGTATATTCTTTTGTCGGCGCGTTTATTTGCACTGGTGGTGAACTTTAATGCCCAGTGGATGTAATATGTGTGATAGCTGTGATAGCCTAGCGTAAGTTGCTTGCTTATTTATTTCCTTGTTGTCCTGTTTATTTGTTTGCTTGTAGTCATTGCAGTTCTTTTTCCGCGGTTTGCTAGTGGCTGCAATAACCTATTTTTTAAAACTAGGCCACAATAACCATGGACTAATATTTACTGTAGTGACACTGGGCCTCCTACGGGCCGTAGAAACAGTGGGCCTTCTACGGGACGTACAAACAATGGGCCTTCTATGGGCCATATCATCAATGGGCCTTATACGGGCAGTATGATCGATTGGCCAAACATGGGCCAATAACAGGCCGCATTATGGCCGTAAGCAGGCTAGAGTTGGAATCGTCCGTTCATGGGCCGACCATAATGGGCCATCGTTAATAGGCCGTATTTCATGACGCTATGAAAATGGCCCAATGTGTTAACGGACCACAAAGGGGCCGACTATAACCACGGGCTGAATTTGGCCCATAAGCAGAAAATGACAGTAACGGGCCGTAAGTAAACGAATACTGGAAATGAGCCCAAGAATAAATGGGCTCTGAGAAGGCCGAAAGATAACATGGGCTGGAAACGGCCCAACGGAATAACGGGCCCTTAATGGGTATAAAGTGATACACTGTTCATTACGGGCCAGTTTCACCACGGGCCGTTAATGGGTGTAAAGTAATACACTGTTCATTACGGGCCAGTTTCACCACGAGCCGTTAATAGGCCAAGAGTTACATAGGGCCTCATATGGGTCGAAAGACGTCACGGGCCATACATGGGCCAGAATTGAAAACAGGTTGGAATCATATTGGGTGGCCCAGATGACGCTACTGGGCCTAATTCGGATAGGGCATAACGGGCCTTGGGCTAGCGGGCTGTAAATTGGCTATATGCGAACAGGCCGTTGACACGCTTTACATGGGCCGGCCCGCCACCTTTTGACCAAGTCAAACGGGCCGGCCTTTTCACAGGAATGGGCCTCTATTGGGCCGTGCCACGTGTCGACGTATCATAGGCGCCTTCTATCCAATGAGTGGATGACATCTGTCCCAACGGTGAGCCGACACGTGTTTCCTTCAACCAATGATGATTTTACACGTGGAAAATCCCCATTGGTCGGGGCTGTTAACGGGTTATCGGATCCAAAACCCGACCCGATAGCTTAACGGCGTTCCGTTATGGTGGATGCCACGTGTCGGCCACCCTTGACGAAAGCACTTCTGTGACGTGCGATTTATCGTCATGGAAGTGGACACTTCCGTGATGATAATTTTGGTAATGTCATGGAACACTTCTACGATAGCACAGGTATGACTATCTTGATTCTGTCATAAATTTGTCATGGATGTACATGGATGACAAAAACGCGACCTACTGTGACAAACACGTATCATCACGAAAGTGTATTTTTTTGTAGTGAATGTCCTCAAGATGCCAGGAAGCGGTGGAGTCATCACAGTGCCTTGTGAGGAGAGGGATGCAGTGTGTTCCCTTGAGCATGCTTTCCAAGCCGCGGCAATCGAAGACCCAGAGCACAGGAGTGAAAGACTTCCCGAGGCAGTCCCTAAGAAGAAGAAGACATCACCTGGTCCGAACCCTCGGGAGGCAGGCCCTTCCAGTGGCGTTGTGCCAGGATTTGCACCTGTTCAAGGGGCGCCTCCCTCCGTTGCATAGGAAGGCGCGCCCGGCGCCCTCCTCGGGCAAGGCTCGGGGGCTCTCTCCTGGATGGCCATCGACTTTGCCAAGATCACGAGGGAGGCGCTCGGGCACCACTTGGAGGCATGCTTCAAAGCGCGTTTCCCTCAGGAAGGAACAAGGCAAGGAGGGCCAAACCCTTGGGAGTTCATCAGTGAGATCATTCAGAATCTGCAGGAGTCAAGAGTCATGAGTGGCAGTCGCCGCTTACCCGCCGTAGCTCCCCATCTAGGCGAGGATGGTGGGCTGCGCGTCTGCATCGACGTACCAGGGCTCAACCGGGATGCCTCTCAGGAGCGCTTCTGGCCCTCGCACGTGGGATGTTGTGAGGGTCCACCCACAGCTATGTTCGCATGCCCTTTGGCCTGCCGAACGCGGCGGCCCCACGTCAGCGTCTTATGAGGAGCATTCTGGAGGACCAGGAGGTCAGGCATTCCGCAGTCCTGGTGGAGATGGAGATGGTCCTCAAGGAGCCGCCTGTGCCTCCGGAGCCCCCCGAGGCTCCTGGGCCTGGGGGCTCGTGAGGGACGGTCTCCGCAGCGTGCGTCGTCAGCTACTTCAGCATCCCTTCATCTCCAACATCATCAGGTGACATCCTTCGAGTTTTGTTTTCAGCTGGGAGCGCCCCCAGGGCTGGATCATTCCCAGGCCATGTGAGTCCGTCCCTGCAGCATGTATCCCTTTTGTTTATACCTTTAGGTTACTTTGTTGGGGGCGCCCCTCGGGGTGCATTATCCCCAAGCTGCTCGGGCCTGACCCAGCGGCATGTATCTCTCTCGTGTTTATTCAGGTCGTGCATTTGACCCGCCATGATTATTACTTAATGCCTGTGACGACGCCCTTCTTCCCTTATGTCAACCGCTTGCACGTTAAAAGGGGGGTACCTGAGCATCGCGACTCATGGACTCTTACTGGCTCTCCAGCCCTCACCTCCCGGCCTTGTCCACGGCATCGCGACCTGGCATACCAGCGACGGCTGAGCTCGCTCGAGGGCCGGGACCTGAGGACGTAGAGCGTCAGCATCTAACCAAATTTGCAGGAGCACATCACAAACAAAGGCCCAGAGCCAGGCGCAACCCGCCTTGAGGTAGGGCCCCGTGAGTCCCGCGCTGGCTCACGGGTGCCCAGATACACCTCGTCAAGCCCTACCGCGCTAGCCACATGTCAGGGCGGGGCTGTACACGCCCATGCACTAGTGGAAGCACCATGCTCCGCGCTGGCTGACGACACTGCCGAGGAGCGGCTATGCCCACACACATACGGAAGCGCTGTGCTCCACGCTGGTGATAAACAACTGAGGGTGGCCCACGGCCGCATCAACCTCAGGGAGCCCAGAGCTCAGTGTCCGGCCCCATCGTAACGCCTCCCATCGGGAGTGCCACGCGAGGGGGCTGGGCACGGGGGCTACGCCCGGGCCATGCCCGAGCGCACGCCACCTAGCCAGGCCCCTCGGGCCTGGTTCATCGCGCGCCCCTCCCCGAGCGGAGCCAAGGTACGAAGGCTGGTTGAACGTCAAGGGGGACTCCTGAGCATCGTGACTCAGGAGCCTAACTGGTCACGTAGCCCTTCACTCCTTGGTCCCGTCCTGGGCTAATGGCGGTTGAGGTATGCGCGGGGCCGGGCCCTGCCGACATAGAATGGCAGATCCTCTCCTATGCCTCCCCTCCCTACTTGCTGTTCGCACGTCAAGGGGGACTCCTGAGCATCACAACTCAGGAGCCTAACTGGTCACGTAGCCCCTCACTCCTTGGTCCCATCCTGGTTTCCGGTCGGGGCTAACGGCGGCTGAGGTATGCGCAGGGCCGGGCCCTGCCGACATAGAACACAAGCAAGTAGGAAGGAAAAACGCAAATCTCAAGGAATTCAAAAGCAAATATTACAGTCCATAGGTTGTTTTCACAACACCAAACACAAGTTTAAACGCCTCCATGGGGCATGATGCATGTTGCAGGATCTAAAACAGGACAGAAGCCGTGAAGGGGTCACTTTCTGGCGGTGCCATCACTCGTGGTGGAGTTGCGCTGGGCGGCTCCACCTCCCGAAGCCCCAGGGTTGACAACATCTCGCCTTGGCTTGGTGCTGAAGGCTCGGAACCTCGCCAGCAGGGCTTCCGCTTGACCCTTCACTACCTCAGCAGCGGCAGCGGCAAGCTCGCCGCTCGCAGGCTCCAGCAGGCTGTCAAGATCGACGTTGGGGTCGCGAAGATAGATGTGGGTGAAGACATGCGCTAGCGCTGCAGAAGAAAGGACACGCGCCTAGGCCTCAGCCGTGGGGCCAAGGCCGTTAGTGACATCTTCAAGTGCGCGGACCAGGAAGGGAAGCAACTTGGCGGGGCCATCCTCGGCGCCAGCTAGCGGCTTTTCCAGGCCACCATCATAAAGTGTCTCCAGCGAGGCGCGAGCCCTCTCCTCCAGCTGCGCGAAGGCCACACGGTCCTCAGCCAGGACCCTTGCCTTGCCGTCCAGCTTGATCCTCTTCGCCTCCAACGCCTGCTCCAGCGTCTCCAACCGACCACGACATTCATCAAGCTTGGCGTGCCGGTCCTTGACGGCAGTTTCTCGAGTCCTCATCTCCTCCTCTTTCTCCTGGAGGTCATGGACTTCCTTGGCGAGCTTGTCGCACAGGCCTTGCAGCTCGTTCTCCAGCGCCTTGCAGCGGCCCCAGACATCCGCAGCCTCACCCAAGGCAGCGTCACGAGCGGCCTTGGCTTGAAGGATGGCCTACTTCTCCTTGTCGCAGGCCGTCACGGCCTGGCTCAGTGCCGCTCGAACGGAGGCGTCGGAGCGGACCCAGCCAGAGGCCAACTGCAGGCGCCCGACCACCAGGCGGGGATCGGCGCCCTGGAGATCTTCTCCTAGCCGGTCCAGCTCAGTGGCAGCACGATCTAAGACGGTAGAAGGAGTCAGAGAAACGGCAATTGGCGGAGTAGGAGGAGAAGACGGCAGCGTGATCACAACATCAAGTGTCGGGACCTTCTGAGCCCCGGCGGCCGCAGCAGTGGCATCAGACATGGACGCCTCGGGAGTCGCCTGGGCCACGGGGGCTGGACCCACGCCAGCACGCCCCACCTAGCCTCGCGAGGATGACCGGGCAGGGGAGGCTCGAGCCTTGGCACCTCCTTCTTCCGCAGGTGGAAGCGTTGCCCCAGGCGAAGCCTCAGGGGCCCCTTTCAGCCTTTTCGCCATAGGCACCGGCCTAGCCAAAGAATATGGACGTCAAGCCTCAGCAACAGAAGCAGGAACCAAAACAAAAATCAAGCACTTACTGGTCATCGTTCATGGACTCAAGCAGCCTCCGACCGAACTTGAAGCCCGAGAGCCGGCTGCTGGGGTCAGCCTCAGGAGACTCGGGAGCAGGGGGCATGTCAAAGGAGTTGAAGCTGGCTTAAGGCCGCCTTGGAGCCGGAGCAGGCCCGCTGGGAACCCGCCCCGTCCTGTCCTTCTTCGGGACCAAGGCGAGCTTTCCCCGCCTCGCTCGTCGCCGCCCTCGTTGTCGTCCGGCATAAGGCGGAGGGCTCGGGACCTGCGTTGGGGGAGGGACTTCCCTGACTCTTCGTCGGTCGTCTCAGAGTCAGGCTCTTCTTCCTCCTCCTCCCTGCCAGAGTCCCTGGAAGACAAGTCCACCGTCGCTAGAGCTGCCAGATCCTCGGGAACCTCCACAGGCACTAGCCCCTCCCCCTTGATGGTGGGCATAGAGTTCACCACCTGCTCCCAGTCGCCACGAAGGAACAGGGGTACAGGAGCACCCTCCAGTCTCACCACGTCCGCTCCAACCAAGGAATGGAGGACCGCGGCCAGATCTTTGTCGGCCAGGTCTGTGGAGCTCAGGCAAAGGGCGGCATCGGCTTCCCTAAGCCTCCAAAGTGGGAGCGAGTGTTCCTGAAGCGGAGCCACCTGGTGCTCCAGGAACTCCCTCAAGAGCGTCGCCCCGGTCAGCTTCGCTGCCGCCAGGTTGCCTGGCCTCAGGTCCACGTCCATCCTCTTCAGCACCAGCCTCGCGCGGGGGTCAGCGAGCTCTGCGCGGGACCAGGCGTCAATGGCCTTAGGCTGCCCCATAGGCAGCACCAGCCGAGGGTGGATGCGCCCAACATCCACCATGACCCACTTGCTTCGGAAGCCTTCAATCCTCTTCCCAGGCTTCGAGATGGCGTTGGAGCTGGAGTATGCGACAAAGCTCGCGCACGCGGAGATGGAGCCGCGAGAGACCCGAAGGTAAAAGTAATGGTGTAGCAAGGCCACCGAGGGCTTTACCCCGACGTGAGCCTCACAAAAATAGGCGAAAATCGCCAGAAGGAGAACAGAGTTGGGGTGGAGGTGCAGAGCTGGCAAGTTGTATTGGTGAAGAACAACAAGGAAGAACTCGGAAAAGGGAGGCACCAGCCCGGCGACGATGGCGCTCACGAAGAGCAGGTAGAAGGTGCTCCCCTTATCTTCAGGCAGGTCGGAGCTGACCTTGAGTGCGGCCGCCCCCTCGCTGCCTTGCACCACCACCATCTGGCGCGTGAGGGCGAGGTTCTTCTCCGACACGTTCGGAGGATCTAGAGCGGGTGAGTACCAGGCCTCGGCCGGGGTCTGGCGAGGCGCCATGGCTTGCTGAAGGTGCGGGACTGAAGCAGATCTGGAAGATTTCCAAAGCAAGAAGGCAGAGAGCAAGAAAGGGGATCTGGACAATGACTGGTGAAGGCAAAGAAGGTAAGCCTGGCCCGGGGCCGCTCTTTTGTCAAGTCATGCAGTTGTCGAGGCATTGTGGGGAAGCGGGGATGCCCACGTCCAATCAACTGTCACACGGCGCCCAAGGCCACAGGCTGTTGGGGCCCGCGGCGCTTCGCACTTGCCCCTTTGCTTCTCTGCTAAGCCAAGTCCGGGCGCGCCTTGGGATCGGGGGCTACTGTCGGCATTCTGGGAATGGGGGTACCCAGACTTGCCTACCTGCGGCCTGCAGCGTGGCTTAAGGAATGGCCCAGTACGACCCATCTTCATCAACACAAGCTCAAGACCCTCGCGAGGGGCCAAGCCTCGCGGGGCGGACGACAGGAAGCTTCCTCAGGCGCAGCCTCGTCAGGCTGGCTCGCTAGGAGGCGGAGGGATCAAGGTGGGGTACCTCACGAGGTGCCCGTGACGCAAGCCATGACGACCGAAGCCTGGCGGGCGCTAGGCGGGCACCGCCCTGGGCAGTGTCCTTGTTTCCTCTTTGGTGCAAAGGGGGCAAGCGCAGGCCAACGTATCAAGCAAAGGCTACCATTTCGGTGCAACAAGACCAAGACCAGCAGAACGGCAGGATGGAGGTCATCGTGGAGCCCAGGAAGGCGTCATCGTCAGAGCCTTTGGCAGGAGAGGACCAACTTTAGTCAGGACAAGTGTACTAGATGTTCCCCTTCAAAATGGCCAATTTTTGGCGCCCTTCCGGCTCAATATTTGGGAAGAGGACCAGGGCCTCGCTCTATAAATTGGGCTAGCCACCACAGTAGAAAGGGATCCGGATTCAATCCTCCCCAAGAGGCATCACCTCCGCAAGAACATCCCTCGCGAGGCTGTTCTTCCCTTGTATTGTTCATCATCAGCCCCTGAGGCAATCCACACACCACACACACTGGAGTAGGGTATTACACCACCATGGTGGCCTGAACCAGTATAAACCTTGTGTCCCTTGTATTGTTCTTCGTGTAGCCTAGATCCTTTGCGAGGCGATGATACGTGAGTTGGTAGAAGGGTGATCTCTGCGTGCACCCCAGAGTTTGAACCTTAAGGGTCTGCCGGAACCCGAAATCCGACATGCGCGATCGCAACGCCTACTACCTTAGCGCAAGAGAGACACCGCCGGCGAAGAAATGACCCGACCGTGGAACGCGGAACTCCTCCGCCCGTTTTACAGTTAGCCGCATGAGTGTATGTATCGTCGCCTTTGTAAACACATGAAACTATGGGGTTGCTGAACGAGACTCGGGGGCTGCCTTTTGTGGAACAATTTATTGTGTCCCTACTTTCTTGCATCACTATGTCACTGAACGCGGCAACTGGTCTGACCCACTCGACCTGGGGGCTCGGGGGCTGGCCGGCTCGAACGCCACCCCGCCACCTTACTTGGTGATTCCTCATATAGTAAGGATGCCCCACTTCGCCCTAAAGCCACAGATCTGGCTTCGGCTGTCGGCTGGCAAGCACAACGGGTCAAAGCTTCTTCACGCTTCAAACGCCAAGTCAAAGGCTGCCGGGTCGAGCGACCCGACCCGCCGCTCAGAAAATAAACAGCCGCACGACCGACTGCTCGCCAACCGGCTTCACCAGGTTGCTGCC
>NC_041393.1:550235314-550335444 GCF_002162155.2 Triticum dicoccoides | reverse complement strand
TTTGAGAAAGGAAAAGCGCAAGAAATTGGTCCAAAAAACGAGAGGCAAAAGCAAAAACATTCACGACATATACACATAAATATTTAAAAGGCCCACGGCCCGAGTTCATTACACCATAAAAACACCCAGTGGGTGGGTGGACCTACTACTTAACAAATTCTTCTAAGAATGTCTCAGGCATCTCCAGCACCGCGTCACGACATCGACGGCTCACCCCTGGCGGCCTCTGGGTCCAGCGAGGCACCGGTGTCCTCCTCTGCACCCCCATCGCGGTAGACGCCCTTCTCCTCGGAGCTCCCCTACTGATCATGGAGAAGCAGGCCGTAGTTGTCGCCATCCATGACCCTGCCGTCTTCTGTCCACTCCAGGTGGAACTCGTTGTGAAAGGCGAACTCGGCGATGTAGCTGGCCCGGGAGGCAATCGGGCCGGCTTGCTCCTGCAACAGCTGCTTCGAGCCGGCCCGCTGGCCCATCAACGCGTCCAGCTACACGTCCGGGTGCCAAGACAGCGCGAACTGGAGCGCCATCTCAATGCCGGCACAAGCGGCGGAGGCGCGCCACTCATGAAGCCGGTCCGGACCCATCTCCAATCAACGTGCCAGGCGCGTGAAGCTGCTCGGCTCGGTGGAGTCTGGCCAAAGAGCCACCGTCATCGCGGTGCCGGCCTGGGACAGCCACCCCATCTGCGTCCCCAAGACCTGCAGGCAGGCCTTAGCGGTGGCGATGATTTCCGAGAAGGTCCATGCCACCCGCGGATCCGTCCCGGATCCAACGAATTCGGTTGGGTCGTGCTGAAAGCGGACGGCTTCCTTCGCCAGCCGTTGCGTCTCCGGAAAGGCTCCTGCCACAAAAAGCGAAGCACATCAGAAGTAGGACAACAAGGACGAAAGGCCGGATCCCGACCCGGCAAAACACAAGAAAAGCACTTACTGGAGAAGGACTCTTCCAGGTGCTGCGCTTCGAGCAATGTACCACGCCGCTCCCGGTCAATGGTGCGGTCGCGCTCCTGGAGCGTCTTCTCCAGATCGGCCGCCTTGGCGAGGGCCGCCCTCATCTCGGCATCCTTGTCGTCGACCGCCTTCTTGGCCGCCTCACGACGACGGGCCTCGTCCTGATGGGCCCCCTCAGCCATGGCAACCTGCCCCGTAGGCGATCCACCTCGGCCTGGAGCCGGCCCTTGTCGTCGGCCAGCCGGCCGCGCTGCTGGTCCGCCTCGACCAGGGCCTGCTATGCCTCCACCACCTTTGCAGCGTCCGCCTTAAGAAGCTCCACCTCGGCCTTGAGGCGTCTCTTGTGACCTGCCAGCTGCTCCTGCAGCTGGTTGGCCTCGTCGAGAGATCGCCGGGCCGCGGCCGCCTCCGTCCTCGCCTGCGCCGCCTCGACGCCAAGACGACCGGTGTCGACAACGAGCCGGTCATAGTGATGACCAGCCCGGAACAGACGAGTCCGCCAGGACAGCACCTCGGCTGCGAAAAAGAAGGGTTCAGCAAATGAGAAAGCAAGACTTAATATTTGGCCCAACTTTTACACAGTTGGCCCAAATCTCGGGGGCTACACCCAGTGGGTGCGCTAGCGCGCCCCCACTAGAAAAAAGCACGAAGATACCTGCGGCGAGCGAAGCTCCTCCTCCTTGGCGGCGAGCTGCTCCTTGAGCTCCCGGTACTTGCCCAGGAGACGGTTGAAGGCACCGACCCGGTAGGCGTCGAGTTGCTGAAGAAGGCAGAAGTCAGAACAAGGACAACGCTCTAAAGATTCGACCCAACTACTATGTAGTTGGCCCGAACCTCGGGGGCTACACCCAGTGGGTGCACTGGCGCGTCCCCACAAAGAAGAAATCGCGAGAAAGAAGAAGGTTACCAGAACGTCACGCTCTAGGTCACGCGTCCACTCCACCTCGGCCTGGGCGAAGGCCTCGAGCTGGTCCATCTGGCCGCGCAGGCGGCGGCCGACGGCGTCCATCGCCGCCTCCTCCTCAGTCTGAGGCCCGAACACCATGGTGCCCCCGCTCTGCGCCGGCTGCGGCGCGGCGGCCCGGCGTCCTCCCTGCCGGGGCACCAAGGCGTGCTCCCCACTGGACGCTCCCGATGCGGCCGACACCTCCTCCGATGCCCTCTCCGGCGCCGTCGATGACCCGGACGTCGGGACGCCCTGCATCGCCGCCTCTGGTCCGGACGGCGGGACGGCCTGCTACCCACCACCGGCCCAGCTGCCGGGGTAGCCTCCGGCACTGCCGCCCGTGGTGCCTCCTCCAACACCAGCGGCGCCTCGCGCGTCGCTGCCCGCAGTACCTCCTCTAAGATGGCGCCGCCTCCTCCGCCATCAGCCCCCGCCCGCTCAACAACATCGACCCACAGCGAGGTATCATCCTCCACCTCCACGACCTCCCAGTCGAGGATCGCCACCTCAGCCCGGCCCTCACGGCCGCGCTCCCTCACCGATGACGGCTTGAAGACCGTCTCCGCCACCATCGTGCCCTCCGGCATCTCGCGCCAGGCCGGCTCCGCAACGGCTCGTGCCCATGCCGCCGCCGCGTCGGTCCAAGCCCGGACCGACGCCGCCTCCAGCTCCGCCTCAGCCCTGTTCCTGTCCCACTAGCCCAAGACCTCGGCGTCGTTCGGGTCCAGGCCAAGGCCCGAGTCGGCCCGTCCCTCCGCCTCAACCTGGTCGACGAGGTCGGACCAGCTCCTGTGGAACGCAATCCCTTCGGCGGCCGTGGCGTCCGCCGCCGCCCTCGCCAACGCGATTGGCGACTTGAAGAGGAAGAAGACGGAATAAGCAAAAAAAAACAAGGCTGGCTTGACAGCCCGGACGCGTACGGGAGATGAAGCTTACCCCGACAAGACCAGGACCGGGGTTGGCCTCCCGTGCCCGGCGCCGCGCTTCCTCTTGGCCGGCCTCCCGGCCCCGGCCGGGTCTGCCGTGCGCTTCGGGGCCCGGGGACGTGGCGCGACGCTGTCCTTCCTGTGCGGGCGGCTCGGCGCCGTCCCACGCGACGACCCGGCTCCGCCCACGTCGCCGCCTCCCCCGCCCAATGCCACTACACCAACAACTGGTGTTAGCATCGCCCGTACCATGCCGCGGTAAACAACTCAAGATACATGAATTAAAATACAAGACTTACTCACGCGACGCCCAGCGCCAGCGTCGGCCTCGGCCTCCTCCTCCCTACCGTGGGCCACGGGCTCCTCTAGCGCCACTGGCGCCACCTACGATGGAGCCCGGGCGTAAGGATGTCGGATCGCATTCAGAAGCACCTCCCGCATCGCGTCAGGGCGGACGAGGAGGTGTGCATCAGCAAAGTAAGGCGACTAGACACTCACCGGTGGCACCGGGTTCGACTCGTTGTACGGAACCTTGCCGAACCGCCATTCCTTCCCAAGGTTGGCCTTGGAGATGTCGTTCACACGGTGCGCGATCTGCTCCGCCATCAGCCGCGTCGACCCCATGCGGTTGGGATCTTGAAGGACGACCATCTCGCCAATGAGGCAGGAGCGCCTCTGCAGTGGGAGGACCCGACACATAAATGTAAAGATGCAAATAAAAGTAGATTGAAAGCAAATAAGATAAAAGATAGACCCGGGGGCCATAGGTTTCACTAGAGGCTTCTCTCAAGATAGCATAAGTATTACGGTGGGTGAACAAATTACTGTCGAGCAATTGATAGAAAAACGAATAGTTATGAGATTATCTAGGCATGATCATGTATATAGGCATCACGTCCGCAACAAGTAGACCGAGTCCTACCTGCATCTACTACTATTACTCCACACATCGACCGACTCATAAAGAACAGAGTAACACATTAAGCAAGATGACATGATGTAGAGGGATAAACTCATGCAATATGATATAAACCCCATCTTTTTATCCTCGATGGCAACAATACAATACGTGCCTTGCAACCCTTTCTGTCACTGGGTAAGGACACCGCAAGATTGAACCCAAAGCTAAGCACTTCTCCCATGGCAAGAAAGATCAATCTAGTAGGCCAAACCAAACTGATAGTTCGAAGAGACTTGCAAAGGTAACTCAATCATACATAAAAGAATTCAGAGGAGATTCAAATATTACTCATAGATAAACTTGATCATAAACCCACAATTCATCGGATCTCGACAAACACACCGCAAAAAGAGTATACATCGAATAGATCTCCACAAGAGAGGGGGAGAACATTGTATTGAGATCAAAAAAGAGAGAAGAAGCCATCTAGCTAATAACTATGGACCCGAAGGTCTGTGGTAAACTACTCACAACTCATCGGAGGGGCTATGGTGTTGATGTAGAAGCCCTCCGTGGTCGATTCCCCCTCCGGCGGAGCGGCGGCGAAGGATCCAAGATGGGATCTCGCGGATACAGAAGGTTACGGCGGTGGAAATTGTGTTTCGGTTGCTCCCTGGATGTTTTTGGGGTACGTAGGCTTATATAGGAGGAAGAAGTACGTCGGTGGCCGCCCGAGGGGCCCATGAGACAGGGGGCGCACCCTATAGGAGTGGGCGGGCCCTACCCTCTCGTGGTCGCCTCGACTGCTTCTTGACTTGCACTCCAAGTCCTCTGGATCACGTTCGTTCCAAAAATCACGCTCCCGAAGGTTTCATTCCGTTTGGACTCCGTTTGATATTCCTTTTCTTCAAAATACTGAAATAGGCAAAAACAGTAATACGGGCTGGGCCTCCGGTTAGTAGGTTACTCCCAAAAATGATATAAATGTGTAAAATAAAGCCCATAAACATCCAAAAGGGGTAATATAATAGCATGGAATAATCAAAAATTATAGATACGTTGGAGACGTATCAAGTCGCAGATGGAGAGGAGTGGGAAACTTGACTGGTTCGGGTGCGCGGCAGCACAGCCGCGGTGCTGCCCACGGGACAGAGGAGCAAGAACAGAGGTTGAAGAAGGAGCACGGCTGTTGGATTAACATCCAACGGTCCAACTACTAGAATCATTTGTTGATTAAGTTGACAAAGCCCTGCATACATGTTCGCTTAGTAGGCCCACAAGTCAGCCACCAAATCTGACGGGTCCCAGCTGTCAACAGGAGGAATAATTTTTTTCGAATAACAAGGAGGCACTTCCTTCTGTGCGAAGATACAACCGGTGGGTCCCAGCTGTCAGTTGGAGGAAACATTTTTTTTTCAGCTTAATAAGGAGGAACTTTCCTTGCGTGCGACCATGGACCTCGTGGATCCCAGCCGTCAGGCTCTCCACGTACAGTCCTCTTCTGGTGACTCTCGTTTGTTGACCATGCCGCACCGAGCGCAGCGAGGCGGTGGACGACGGTGAGGCCCCGGACGGGATGACTCGGAGATGGGAAGACGCGGCAGTGGTGTCGCAGATAGAGAGGAGGAGAAGGGTTATAACTGGTTCTGGTGCGGCGTGGGGCTGCAGTCGATGGAGAATAACAGGAAGTGTGGAGGGGTGGAGGGATAGCCTGGCTGGCGGTGGGGTAGCGCTTCGCAGTGATGCATGCTAAGCAGAGCTGCTAGCCGCCGAAGGCCGGACCAGGTGGTCCCGGCGATGCTGGAGGAAGAAGACAAGAGATTGAAGGTGCATGCCAGCCGTTGGATATAAATCCAATGGTTGTGGATGTCATAATCATTTGTTGACCAATTTGACAATGCCCTGCTTAGGCTTCGACCTATTGGCCCACATGTCAGCCTGCAAAAATGTGGCATATATTTAACCAATGTTTTTAAGAATGTATAGTCCATTTGTTGGGTTGGGTGAACAAATAATTTCGCGTCAATGCGGCCCATTTATATTTTCTAATAAATCTCAGCCCATTTGCACTTCCTTAAAATACACGAATTAGTTGGGCTCGTTATGTATATAATGTTATGTTAGAAGGAGCAATTAATATCAAAAAATAACCGGAGGGGCACATTATATATATATATAATTACCAATTAGCGAGTTATTGCTCAAAATAAAAATGAGCGTGTTATTATTACATTGGTTCTTAAAATCTTCGCAAGCTTTTGTACGCAATCATCAGGATTTTCCTTGCCTGTGAGTCAAAAACAACCAGGATTTTCCTTGTCAACTTCTGTTAAACATTTACTTTTTGAGTTAATAACACGTGGGATGTTTTTATAATGTATATATAAGTCTCTATAAAATATACGATAATAGTAATAATATAAATATATATAATGTGGTTAGATGGGAAAACATAAATTGGACACAACATTATTATTCTTATATATAGATAAATAGAACAGAGGCTTGCGTTTTATTAAGAAAATACATTGGGCTGCGGATCTTTAAGAAAAAGGCCATAGGCCGGTATGGACCTCAAAAAATAAGTTGTAACCACTATCTCTGTATGTCGTGGGCTACACATGTTAAAATACAAAACCTAGGCCTAGCTGATACTTTTTCGCCCTCCGGAAAAAAATGATACCAGATCCCCGAGCGAACTGGATTGAAGAAGCACATCAGGAGGGATTTTTTTCTTCAGTGGATGGCTCTCAATGGCGTTTTTTACTTGCCTCTGCACCATACAACTTCAATTTTAGCCTCCCAGTCCGTGGTGGACTAGCAGCCCATTTGCTGGGCGGGCCGACGTATAGAAACCAGCACTCGATTTTTCATCAAGCCCCCAAAACAACGCAGTACTATGTTTGTTTTGAGGGCGAAAACATTACGGCAGGGGTTGAGCGGGGGAAGGGGGAATACAGAGCAAAAATATTAAAAAGAGCCGATGCGTCGTTGCTACCCTAACAATGCAGGTGCAATTCTTCTCGGGAAGAAGGTGTGCCGTTGACACCCACACGTCACATACCCCATAGTAGGCATACTAACAAGTTCACACACATGTACAACAGAAAAGGTAAAGATTCATATCAAACTCAGGTTCACAGGACACATTCATATTCATAGCCAATATTCACTATCAACAACTCAAAAGATTTATATATACACAAGTTCAGCATGTCTATGCATCCAAATGATTGATAGATCACATGACAATATTCATTGATAATTCACAAAAAGATTCAGATATAGACATGTTCAGTATGTTTATGCATCCAAATGATTGAGATCATAGCCAATATGATCCATGGACGAACTTTAATTACCTAGGGTACAAACTGGTAAGTGGTGTTCAGTCGGAGGTACTTCTTGCTAAAATTAATGCTTGTATGTCACGCCCAATATGCGACACTATCCAAAAGGAACTCGAAGGTCCCACCAAGGATAGACCCGCATATTGAAACGCTTTTGCAAGGTGGATATCATTACATCAACATTACATAATAGATGGGGATACATACATAAGGCATACAATGCCACATGAATACAACATCACAATACATCAGGGCATCATCCGACTACGGATGAAACACAAACAGAAACTCAAACGACATCCACCCTGCTAGCCCAGGCTGCCGACCTGGAACCTATCCCTGATCGAAGAAGAAGCAGAAGGAGAACTCCAAAACAAGCAAACATCGCTCTCGCGTCAAGAACATCGCGAAACCTGTACCTGCAACTGTTGTTGTAGTAATCTGTGAGCCACGAGGACTCAGCAATCCCATTACCATGGGTATCAAGACTAGCAAAGCTTAAAGGGAAAGGAAGGGGTAAAGTGGTGAGGCTGCAGCAGCGACTAAGCATATATGGTGGCTAACATATGCGAATAAGAGCGAGAAGAGAGCAAGCGGAACGGTCGTCAACTAGTAATGATCAAGAAGTGATCCTGAACTCCTACTTACGTCAAACATAACCCAGAAACCGTGTTCACTTCCCGGACTCCGCCGAAAAGAGACCATCACAGCTACACACGCGGTTGATGCGTTTTAATTCGGATCTGGTGTCAAGTTATCTACAACCGGACATTAACAAATTCTCATCTGCCTATAACCATAGGCATGGCTTTTGAAAGATTATACCCTGCAGGGGTGTCCCAACTTAGCCCATGATAAGCTCTCGCGATCAACGAAGGATATACCTTCTCCCAGGAAGACCCGATCAGACTCGAAATCCCGGTTTACAAGAAATTTCGACAATGGTAAAACAAGACCAGCAAGACCTCCCGCTGTGCCGACAATCCCGATAGGAGCTGCACATATCTCGTTCTCAGGGCACACCAGATGAGCAAGACGAGGGGTTGGCATAGACCCTGGTTGCCCAGGGGGCGCCGGACATCGCTCGGTTTGGACCAACACTTAGACAAGCACTGGCCCGGGGGGAGGGTAAAATAAAGATGACCCTCGAGAGCGCGACTCCCAAGGGAAAAAGGGCTAGGTGAGGCAAATGGTAAAACCAATGTTGGGCCTTGCTGGAGGAGTTTTATTCAAAGCGAATTGTCAAGGGGGTCCCATAAATCACCCGACCGCGTAAGGAACGCAAAATCCGGGAACATAACACCGGTATGACGGAAACTAGGGCGGCAAGAGTGGAACAAAATACCAGGCATAAGGCCGAGTCTTCCACCCTTTACCAAGTATATAGATGCATTAATAATATAAGAGATATTGTGATATCCCAACCAAAATCCTGTTCACCATGGAGCAACCTTCAACTTCAGCTGCAACTAGCAATGCTATAAGAGGGGCTGAGCAAAAGCAGTAACATAGCCAAACAACGGTTTGCATAGGAAAGGTGTCAAAGGTTAGAGGTTCATGGCAATATGGGAAGCTTGAAGAGCAAATGATAGGTAGCGCAGCAAAGCGATAGAACGAAGCAACTAGCATAGCAATGATAGTTGTGAGATCCAGGGTAGCGGTCATCTTGCCTGAAATCCCGCAAGGAAGAAGAACGAGTCCATGAAGAAGACGAACGGATGAAGCCACGAAGCCGAACCAAGCTTAGACGAACAAATCCTCACGATCGCAACGAAACAGGAACTATCGAGAAGAAGCACACAACATGGTAAACACACCACACATGAACAAGGCATGATGCACAAACAAGCATGATGCATGACAAATCTAGATGAGGCTACTCATGGCAAGAGATGATGCAAACAAGAGAAACACATCAAGGCAAGTTTAAATGAGGCCGGGAACAACATATAACAATTTCGGTAGTCCTCATATGCAAATTTAGAAATTGGTACAGATCTGAATAAACCTTATGTTCAAGTTGTTAAACAGCAAGTTAAGATGCACAAAGATGATCTACACGAGATTCTAGTCAAGTTACATATAAAGTTCATTTAGTTCGGAGCTACGGCCTAGAAGATATGAGCAAAACAAGTTAAACATGGCATTGATGCGAAATGCACCCAAACATCAAGCAAACACTCCAAAACAAGGATGCAACATGATAATATGAAGCTACATGCGAATTCAAGCAAGTTTCATATAGAGCACACTCAAAATGGAGCAACGGTTCAACTCACAAACACTAAACAAGTTATAGCAACAATCTGTCCAAAACAGCAACTATGCATCTTGCAAGCATCAAAACAACATGCTACAGGACCTCAACGAGAAAACAAAAGGTATGGACATGATGTACAGGTAAAGCATAACAAAACATGAACACTGAGCTATCTCCAGAAATCACTAGAACATGCTGAAACACACATGGCAAGATTGCAAGTAATATCAATTCAGACTTTGCAGAAAATAACATCAGGTTGCAATGTTTAGAGCTATCAAACAACATGTTACAGGAACTTATAATGGCAAACAAAGGCATGACATGAATCTACTAAATGCATAGATCAAAAGTCCCTTACTGACCATGAGCCAAAAAGGATCATAAAATATGATGGCACCCACGTAAACATGGCAAGTTATAATACAGATTCAAACATGGCAGGAACAGAATTATGAAGGCATGCAGATGAGCTTGTGCAACTCACTACAGAGCAATACATGGCATGGCAAGGCAACCAACAGTAATAAGACATATTTGTGAAGCTAAGAATGGCAAGAGCAAGTCCATAGGGTGCATGGAACACTAGCAACAATCATGGCAACAACTGAACTTAATGTTAACAGGCTGACAACAACATTATGAAGCAATTTTGGAGCAAGATATTAACAAGCTACAGCAAGCAATAATTGCAACCAGGGGCATGAATGGATACAGCATGACATGTAGAACAAAACATATTTAGTGAACATCTCCAGATTATGCATAGAATGACTAGTAGCAACATGTTTACGTAGCATCACGAAATAACAGATTCAGCCTAGCAAAACAGCAACAACGAGTACACTACTTAACAAGCTCGATTCACTCACCACAAGTCATTGCATGAAAAGATAAGCATAGCATCATCAAGAAGACATGTTTATAAAACAAACCAAGGCAAGAACAAGATCATAGCATGCAAGGATCAACTACAACAACCTTGGCAAAATTGAATAACATGTAAACAATCTGCCAGGAAACATTTTGAAGCAAAAGTAGAGCACGAAAATGACATGCTAGACTACTCCATAATTGCAACCAAGGGCATGAATGGATAGAGCATAACCATATGTTTAAAACACCCTTACTGAAGTATCTCAAAATATGCATGGATCTCTCTGTAGCATCAAGTTTACATGGCATCAAAATAACAGCAGAACAGGGACTAAAACAGCAACATCACGAAGCCTAGTTTGCATGCTTGTGCTAGTCACCACATTGATCACAAAAAATACATGGCATACACCACTATAAAGATGGCATGACATAGATCAAAACACATGTAGATATCAACCTCATAGGATGCACACATCAAACATGGCAAAAATGACAAAAGAGCAAGTTCTGTTAACAGACAACAGACAACATCATGAAGCACTCTTGCAACGATGATTCAGACATCAACATGAGCTCAAATAAATATGATGCAATGGAATGAAATGAAGTACTCGTTGAGGCAAACAATTTGACATATTACACGCGCAAAACGGAGCTACGGATGCAGAGATATGATGCGCTGAACATGGCATGATAATGACAAAATAACAGGGACTTAGCAGAAAATCACCTCGCGAAAAAAACTGGCTGGTCGGGGTCGTCTCCTTCTCTCGTACAGATTGGAGGGCACGGAATTCAACGCCGGCGTGGAGGGGGCTTGGGACTCCGGCGAGCGTCGGGAAGGCCGTGAATGAGTAGATCGGGCACGGGGCAACCCATTCCCGGCGTTGAGGTGGCTTGGGGCGGCGCGAGCGCGGAGATCGGGGCGGGCATGGAAGGTCTGCAGAGCTCGGGAGAGGGAGAGAGAGATCGTGAGGGAGAGGGAGAAGCACAGGAGAAGGGAAGAGAAAAGGAGGCGCTGCACTGGCTTGGCATGGGCGACGCCGTGGCTCGGGTCACCTGCGGCGCCTTCTCCGTCGAGGACGACGCGGGGCGACGGGGAATGTCACACCCTAGCTAGTTCATGCATTAGAGTGTTGCATCATGTTTATTCTTTCAACAGAAACCTGAAATGGGGATGTCAGAACCCCCAGCCCCCTCTGAAACAACTAGGGTTTACTAAAAATAATTTCAATGAACCTGAAATGCCCTTCTAAAATGTCCATCATTTTTGTCCTGGTTCAGAACCTCTGCCAAAAGTGATGCACAGTTTTCTAGGTCATCCTAAGGTCTTTGAGTTAATTCATAATTATTTGAATTTGGGCATTTTAAATCTATAAAATATTTCAAATGCTCAAATATCTCCAAACTAAAATGTTTCATGTTGGAAATAATCCAACTATGGACCAGGAGCAGTTCGGTGATTTTAGGAGTTGCCTAAGTATTTTTAATAATTCAACAAACTTATAGAATAAATAAAAAACAGAAGAAGAGGGGAAAAACTTACCTAGCGCCTACTAACCGGCCCACCTGCCGGCCCAGCCCAGCTGCCGCGCCAGCGAGCTGCTTGGCTCGGCCAGGCAGGCGGGCAGGTGCTCGACGGCGAGCACCGCATGGGTGCCACGCACCTGCTCGCCGCCTCGCCGCTCCACTCGCCCGGCTAACGACGTGGATCGCTCCCCCCCCCCACTCTCCTGAACCCTCCAGACACCTCCTCTCCTCTCCAGCTCCTCTCCCTCGCTCTCCCACGCCGTGGCTGACGCCACTGCCGCCATGCCTACGCCGTAGACGCGCTCTCCGTCAACCCCACGCCGCGCCACCGTGTCCACGAGCTCCGCCACCCTCCTGTCCTTCGAGCAAGCCGAGCCCCGTGTGCTCGTGTGGCCCGAGTCCACCGCACCGACCTTGCCCGAGTTCGCCGTCGCCGGAGATCCCCTTCAACGCCGTCGCCGCATCAGCTCGTCCCCGACCCCGCCGGTGGCCTCTACGGGTGCTCTGTGAGCCTAGCTACCCCTCCTACCCTTCCTCTCTTGCCCCGAGCCGTGTAGCCACCGCACGAAGATCACCCGCACGCACCGCCACGGATCTCGTCACCGACGTGCTCCCGGCCATCCTCCGGCCAACTCACAGTGTCCAACGCACTCACCACGTTGCGTTGAGTCCAACCGTGCACTCCCCGCACCTCACCACGCACCCTAGCCCCGAGTTCGCCTTCACCCGAACTCCGGTGACCGCCTAGGTCGTCGCCGGCGCCAACTCCGGCCACCCCGACCTCAACTTGCTCCACCAAGAGCTGCGGTTCGTCCCCAGCTCCACGTAGATGCCTTCCGCACCCCATTTGGTGGCCGGAACGGCCAAAACCACTTCCGCCGCCGCGTCGGGCTCGCCGGCGGCTAAACGCCGGTGCAGTCGTCTTGACTTTGACCACGGGTGGGCCCTGGTTGACTCTGTTGAGTCAATGACAGGTGGGGCCCCCTTCTGCTAATTATCCAGATTAGTTTAAACTAAATTAAATTTGTTAATTATCCACTGACACCCTGGACCCACTGGTCAGTTTGACCTGGGCCGGTCTGTTGACTTGCTGAGGTCAGCATGACCTCATGCTGACGCAGTAAACCTTTTCTGAAATTAAAATAAATCTAAAATGATTTATAAATTCCAGAAAATAACCCAAACTTTAAAAATTCATATAAATTCAACCGTAGCTCCAAATCAAACAAATTATATATGAAAAATGATCAGAAAAATCCAATCTATCCATATGTACTAGTTTCATGCATGTTTAAACAAGCTAACTTGAGGTTTAGTGCAGAACAAGACAAAACACTTTAAAGGGCCATTTATGAGTTTGAAATTTGAATCTTCGGTTCAAATTGATTCAAACCCATCTGGTTTTAGTTGCATTAGCCCAACACACTCATATTGCCATGTTTCATGCATGCATCATATTGTCGCACATTGTTTGGTGATGGTTGTGTATCGGTGTTCTTTGCGGCAGGTTCTGCCTCCGAGGAGTACCGTGATTACCCTAGCGAAGAACCGTATCCGTGCATCGATCCATCAGGCAAGCAACCAACCATTTGATCATATCGATACAATCCCATGTTCTCGCTCTTGCTCTCTTTTACTGCATTAAGACAACGCGTTTCAAACTGCTGTGTGCTACGGTAGTTGAACCCATTTCCTCTGCATGACCTGTCATTGCCACAGTAATTAGATGAAACCCACTAGCATGTGTAGGAATTGATTGAGCCATATGTATGTGTTGTTCCTACCTTGCTATGCCTGCTATGCTTAGAGTCGTGTCAGGTCTGGTTCATCTAGGTGATGGGCTAGAGTGAAATGATCATGTCGGTAATGAGAGTGATGTGGTGAACACGATTTGGTAAAGGTGTCGATGAGAGGCCATGTAGGAGTACATGGTGGGTTGTTTCATTGAAGCCGACCTTAAGAACTGAGATCTGTATGTGTGATTTAAGATTCAGCTACTACCATGCATTGGGCCCTGAAATATGACCCCGCTCGACTTCTTATTCACCCTAGTCCTCTGTCCAGGAGTTGCAAGTAGTTTCTGGTGTTTGTAGCTTACTGGAGGCCGTGGACAGCGCTGACCGCGGGGTGGGCTGTGATGCGGTAGGTACGTGGCACGGTGTACCGAATACCCGTTAGGTATCTCGGGAACCCTGTACACATCGTTCGGGGCCGTATGGGAAACCTCGGCCGGACTCCCTGCGGATGGAACCTGGATAGGCGATAAACCTGGACTAGAGACTTAGGTGTTTAGGTAGGTCGTGTTCTACACCCACGTCGGCTTTCACTTGAAGTCTGCCGAGCACATGTCGTGTGCAGACGCTAAGTGGTGGAAACATGTATGAAGAAGTACACCCCTGCAGGGTTAACATGATCTATTCGAATAGCCGCGTCCGCGGTAAAGGACTACTTGGTTGCCTATACAGTTCATAGACAAGTAAACTGAAAACTACTAAAAGCCTCAAGATAAGCGTGAGTGCCGAGGATGGCTCCTCCGTAGGAAGACGGAGGTGGATTCTCGGTAGTGTATTGAAGTGGTGAGTAGTGGACTCGTGTGCGCAAAACCATTTCAAGTTGGTGTCTCGTAAGTTAGCTTAGCCAAGAGTCAAAGCTGGCTTGCTGCAATAACTCCACCAACCCTTCTTGATAATGTGCATGTATGTAGGATCTGATGTAAGTCTTGCTGGGTACCTTTGTACTCATGTTGCTATAATTTACATTTTACAGAAGATGCTGCAACCCCTTCTGATGGGTTCTTCGTAGACATTGACATCGATGAGTAGACTGAGGCCCAGGTGGTAATCCTGAGCTTGTGAAGGACCACGTAGTATAGCTAGGCTTTCCAAGCCTCTTTTATTTTACTAGTTGTCTGTACTCAGACAAGTTACTTCCGCTGCTGGTTTGTATGACTGTATGACTTGAATGCTGGGTCGTGTGACCCATACTTATGTGTATGTTATGTATGGCTCTCTGAGCCTTAAATAAAGTACTTGTGTTGTAGAGTCGTGTTGTGATGCCTTGTTGTATTTGCACATATCGAGCATATTGTGTGTATGATTGAAATGCTTGGTATGTGTGGGATCTGACTATCTAGTTGTTTATCTTTAGTAGCCTCTCTTACCGGGAAATGTCTCCTAGTGTTTCCATTGAGCCATGGTAGCTTGCTACTGCTCCAGAACACTTAGGCTGGCCGACATGTGTCCTTCTTCGTTCCTGTGTCTGTCCCTTCGGGGAAATGTCACGCATTGAGTACCGGAGCCCTGTTAGCCCGCTACAGCCCGGTTTACCGGAGTCCTTCTAGCCCAGTGCTACAGCCCGGACCCACTTGCTGATGACCGACACGTTCGATGCTGGGTCATGGATGCCTGTCCCTGTAGGTTTGTGCCACTTTGGGTTTACAACTAGTCATGTCAGCCCGGACTCCTTATCATATGGATGCTAGCGACATCATCATATACGTGAGCCAAAAGGCGCAAACGGTCCTGGGCAAAGGTAAGGCGACACCCGTGGGAATACCGTGCGTGAGGCCGCAAAGTGATATGGGGTGTTACAGGCTAGATCGATGTGACATTGAGTCGGGGTCCTGACAGGGGACTCCTCCCCTGGAGCCCGGGAACGATGGGACGAGGGGAGCGGGAGAGCTCAGGAGGGTGGCGACGCGTGAAGCGGGCGGCGGCGGGCGAGATCCGGGCGGCGGCGGGCCTGATCTAGCCCGGGGCGGGCCCAATCTGGGCTCCCTCGGGCCTCGGCGGCGGTGGGTGGCGCTGGGACACGTGGCGGGCGCTGGTTGGGCGTGGGGCGGCGGCACGGACATGTCCGGCGGGGTCCGGACGTGTCCGGCTGCGGGAGGAGGAAGAAGCTAGGGTTCATCTGCGATTTTCGGATGGGAGGCACATATTTATAGGTAGAGGGAGCTAGGAGTGTCCAAATGAGGAGCGGTTTTCGGCCACGCGATCGTGATCGAACGACCGAGAGCATGGAAGTGACTTAGATGGGTTTTGGGCCACTTTGGAGGGGTGTTGGGCTGCAAAGAGAAAGGGGGGTTTCGGGCTGCGCGGTTAACCGTTGGAGTATCAAACAGACTCCAAATGGCACGAAACTTGACAGGCGGTCTACCGGTGGTATACCAAGGCCGCTTGGCAAGACTCGGTCCATTTCGAGAAAGTTTAACACCCGCTCACAACGAGAGACAAAAGGGGGACGCCGGGTGACATAGGAGAGCCAGATTGCAAAACGGACAACGGGGAAAATGCTCAGATGCATGAGACAAACACGTATGCAAAATGAAATGCACGTGATGACATGATAAAATGCAACACGCAAGCAAATGACATGGCAACAACGGCGAATAACTGGAAGACACCTGGTGCATCAGATCCGGGGCATTACAACACTCCTCCACTAACAAGAGATCTCGTCCCGAGATCTTAGGACCGAGACGGAAGGGAAAAGGATGAGGTGAAGCAAGAACTGAAGAGAAGAAGCAAAGAATCGAAAGCACTCGAGAAGAAGGGAGGAACGACAAGAATGACGAGAATCGAAAGCTCACGGAATCAGATAGATTATGAAAGAACTCCGGTTAGAACGAGATAAGAAACGAATAAGACTGAAAGGATTTAGGTAGCACTTCGGCTGAAAATGGAAGGAAAAGAACATGAACTAGAGAGGATGGAATGATACTTGATGAAGACATGACACAAAACCTCTGGAAAGAATTGAAAGAGAATTGAATGAAAGAACTTAGAAGGAAGGATTGAACGGAATTGTTGAGAAAATCAACAACGAAAGAATAAGCTTGTTGTGGACTTATGGAAAACATATCAAAATTATGAGGTGTTCACCGACCACAAACGGAAATTATTGGATAGCTGAGAAGAACGAAGAAATGAAAAACTCCACTTCAAAAGAATATGGAGAATTAATTGCACTTCGAGACGCGAGAAGAAAAGATAATTGAACTCCACCAACAAAATCTTGATGAACTCTTGAAGAAAGAATTAAATCATGAAGAACCACCATGAAGAACTCCGGTAACAAGAGGATGACGAGATAAAATGAAGGATGAAAGAATAAGATGAGCCTTGCGATGATTTAGATGGAGGTTCTGACGAGATGGCCGAGGAAATTCGAACTCCGGGAAAAGAAAACACTTGGAACTAGAATTTATTCATCATGAACAAACTCCGAAGGAAGGGATTAAACACTTTGATGAAATAGGAATAAGATTTATTGTATGCTTATCCTTCATCAATTTAAATTGATGACAAACAATGGATTTGTCATACTACTTATTCTTCTTGAAAAGGATTAAGGGGAAATATGGCGCAAAACTTGAGAAAGTCTTCATGAACCACCGGTAGGATTGAAAGAACGAATGGATTAAAATGATAATCAAGGAAAAATAATCTGAAGGAACCACCGTAAGAATTCGAAAATGACTGATGAAAGAGAATGAATCACCGGGAAGGATTAGAAGAACAAATATGCCTGAGGGGATTAGATGCAAGAGAACAAAGAGATCATGAGCTGATTAAAGAACACTTGAACGAAGCACCGGGATAATTAGAGAACGAAAACTGGAATGATGGCCTCCGATGAAAAGAAACATAAATCAACTCCTGACAAACTCCGGATGGTTGAGAAAAGGAATATCCGACAAATGGAATAATTTGAGAGGATAATATGAAGCTAGAACCACGAATCTTCGAGAGAACGGACAAAATTTGGAGGAAAAACTCTTCTTCGATCTTCCAATGATGATGAGGAACAACACCAAAATTACTAGATCTCCGGGAGAATGAAAAGGGAAGAGGTTAAGCCAACAATGAAAAGAATTTGAACGCGATCTTGGAAAGGCATCTGACTGATGAAATTCATTCTTATGTCAGACTTGAAAATAATTTGGGAATAACTCCGGGGGAATTAGAAGAGTCAGGTAAGATCCTGGGAAAAGACCTGTGGGTTAGGGCCCACTAAAGAGAAAACACCGTTGGAAAGGGATGTTGAAGAGGTAGATGATGCACCGGGATGATTGAAATATTTGAATGAGGTGACAACCTCGAATTAATTCAGACAGAGACGAATCTACTGAGATGTCTTGAACACTCCGGAAGGATAAACTGGCGAGAGACGAACGAGCAGGGAGAACACTTGAGCCGAGGAAAAGAATGTGATCAACCCGAATAAACTTGAATTGAGTGCACCGGAAAAAGAAAGGGATGAAGAATGACGAACGAGACGAGAATTCACCGGTTGAAATGATTTACGAAAGACTGAAGAGGCTCTGCACGAATGAAATTTATGGTACAAAGAGACTCGGACTCCGGGAAGAGAAAGGGTGGGAGGGCGGGAAAAACACATGCAACTGGGAAGGGGAAAACCAACGAATAACTTGAAGAGGAAACACCGGTTGAAATCATTGAGGAAAGAAAGCAAAGACTTCGCACGAGTAGGATGGATACTCGATTACGGACTCCGGTTCCAAGAAGAAGAAGGGAGGGCAGGTGGGAAAGAAAACAACTGAGGATTGAACTCAAAGATGAAGAGGCTCGAGTCAACTTGACGAGAAATGCACCGGATAAAAAGAGTTGAGGAACAACTACCGGAAAACCAACTGCGTGAACCTAAAGGAAATTTGAAGGGGAAGAGGAGTGATTCAAAATACCTACGTCAAGATTCCTTACCAGAGCAACAAAGGGGGCTGAGGAGTAAAAAGAATTCCTACTCTCCGATATAACTAGACTCCGAAAACAGTTTTCTTCTAGACTCAACAACGGCCAAACTACACGATCAATCAAGGGGGCTCCTAAGGTCGGTCGAGGCTCTGATACCAGCTTGTCACGCCCAATATGCGACCCTATCCAAAAGGAACTCGAAGGTCCCACCAAGGATAGACCCGCATATTGAAACACTTTTGCAAGGTGGATATCATTACATCAACATTACATAATAGATGGGGATACATACATAAGGCATACAATGTCACATGAATACAACATCACAATACATCAGGGCATCATCCGACTACGGATGAAACACAAACAGAAACTCAAATGACATCCACCCCGCTAGCCCAGGCTGCCGACCTGGAACCTATCCCTGATCGAAGAAGAAGCAGAAGGAGAACTCCAAAACAAGCAAACATCGCTCTCGCGTCAAGAACATCGCGAAACCTGTACCTGCAACTATTGTTGTAGTAATCTATGAGCCACACGGACTCAGCAATCCCATTACCATGGGTATCAAGACTAGCAAAGCTTAAAGGGAAAGGAAGGGGTAAAGTGGTGAGGCTGCAACAGCGACTAAGCATATATGGTGGCTAACATACGCGAATAAGAGCGAGAAGAGAGCAAGCGGAACGGTCATCAACTAGTAATGATCAAGAAGTGATCCTGAACTCCTACTTACATCAAACATAACCCAAAAACCGTGTTCACTTCCCAGATTCCACCGAAAAGAGACCATCACGGCTACACACGCGGTTGATGCGTTTTAATTCGGATCTGGTGTCAAGTTATCTACAACCGGACATTAACAAATTCCCATCTGCCTATAACCGCAGGCACGGCTTTCGAAAGATTATACCCTGCAGGGGTGTCCCAACTTAGCCCATGATAAGCTCTCGCGATCAACGAAGGATATACCTTCTCCCAGGAAGACCCGATCAGACTCGGAATCCCGGTTTACAAGACATTTCGACAATGGTAAAACAAGACCAGCAAGACCTCCCACTGTGCCGACAATCCCGATAGGAGCTGCACATATCTCGTTCTCAGGGCACTCCGGATGAGCGAGACGACGGGTTGGCATAGACCCTGGTTGCCCGGGGGGCGCCGGACATCGCTTGGTTTGGACCAACACTTAGACAAGCACTGGCCCGGGGGGGGTAAAATAAAGATGACCCTCGAGAGCGCGACTCCCATGGGAAAAAGGGCTAGGTGAGGCAAATGGTAAAACCAATGTTGGGCCTTGCTGGAGGGGTTTTATTCAAAGCGAACTGTCAAGGGGGTCCCATAAATCACCCGGCCGCGTAAGGAACGCAAAATCCGGGAACATAACACCGGTATGACGGAAACTAGGGCGGCAAGAGTGGAACAAAACACCAGGCATAAGGCCGAGTCTTCCACCCTTTACCAAGTATATAGATGCATTAATAATATAAGAGATATTGTGATATCCCAACCAAAATCCTGTTCACCATGGAGCAACCTTCAACTTCACCTGCAACTAGCAACGCTATAAGAGGGGCTGAGCAAAAGCGGTAACATAGCCAAACAACGGTTTGCATAGGAAAGATGTCAAAGGTTAGAGGTTCATGGCAATATGGGAAGCTTGAAGAGCAAATGATAGGTAGCGCAGCAAAGCGATAAAACGAAGCAACTAGCATAGCAATGATAGTAGTGATATCCAGGGTAGCGGTCATCTTGCCTGAAATCCCGCAAGGAAGAAGAACGAGTCCATGAAGAAGACAAACGGATGAAGCCACGAAGCCGAACCAAGCGTAGACGAACGAATCCTCACGATCGCAACGAAACGGGAACTATCGAGAAGAAGCACACAACATGGTAAACACACCACACATGAACAAGGCATGATGCACAAACAAGCATGATGCATGACAGATCTAGATGAGGCTACTCATGGCAAGAGATGAAGCAAACAAGAGCAACACATCAAGGCAAGTTTAAATGAGGCCGGGAACAACATATAACAATTCCGGTAGTCCTCATATTTAAATTTAGAAATTGGTACAGATCTGAATAAACCTTATTTTCAAGTTGTTAAACAGCAAGTTAAGATGCACAAATATGATCTACACGAGATTCTAGTCAAGTTACATATAAAGTTCATTTAGTTCGGAGCTACGGCCTAGAAGATATGAGCAAAACAAGTTAAACATGGCATTGATGCGAAATGCACCCAAACATCAAGCAAACACTGCAAAACAAGGATGCAACATGATAATATGAAGCTACATGCAAATTCAAGCAAGTTTCATATAGAGCACACTCAAAATGGAGCAACGGTTCAACTCACAAACACTAAACAAGTTATAGCAACAATCTGTCCAAAACAGCAACTAGGCATCTTGCAAGCATCAAAACAATATGCTACAGCACCTCAACAAGAAAACAAAAGGTATGGACATGATGTACAGGTAAAGCATAACAAAACATGAACACTAAGCTATCTCCAGAAATCACTAGAACATGCTCAAACACATATGGCAAGATTGCAAGTAATAACAATTCAGACTTTGCAGAAAATAACATCAGGTTGCAATGTTTAGAGCTATCAAACAACATGTTATAGGAACTTATAATGGCAAACAAAGGCATGACATGAATCTACTAAATGCATAGATCAAAAGTCCCTTACTGACCATGAGTCAAAAAGGATCATAAAATATGATGGCACCCACGTAAACATGGCAAGTTATAATACAGATTCACACATGGCAGGAACAGAATTATGAAGGCATGTAGATGAGCCTGTGCAACTCACTACAGAGCAATACATGGCATGGCAAGGCAACCAACAGTAAGAAGACATATTTGTGAAGCTAAAAAAATGGCAAGAGCAAGTCCATAGGGTGCATGGAACACTAGGAACAATCATGGCAACAACTGAACTTAATGTTAACAGGCTGACAGCAACATTATGAAGCAACTTTGGAGCAAGATATGAACAAGCTACAACAAGCTATAATTGCAACCAGGGGCGTGAATGGATAGAGCATGACATCTAGAACAAAATATATTTAGTGAACATCTCCAGATTATGCATAGAATGACTAGTAGCAACATGTTTACATAGCATCACGAAATAACAGATTCAGCCTAGCAAATCAGCAACATCGAGTACAGTACTTAACAAGCTCGATTCACTCACCACAAGTCATTGCATGACAAGATAAGCATAGCATTATCAAGAAGACATGTTTATGAAACAAACCAAAGCAAGAACAAGTTCATAGCATGCAAGGATCAACTACAACAACCTTGGCAAAATATAATAACATGTAAACAATCTGCCAGGAAACATTTTGAAGCAAAAGTAGAGCATGAAAATGACATGCTACACCACTCTATAATTTCAACCAAGGACATGAATGGATAGAGCATAACCATATGTTCAAAACACCCTTACTGAAGTATCTCAAAATATGCATGGATCTCTCTGTAGCATCAAGTTTACATGGCATCAAAATAATAGCAGAACAGGGACTAAAACAGCAACATCACGAAGCCTAGTTTGCATGCTTGTGCTAGTCACCACATTGATCACAAAAAATACATGGCATACACCGCTGTAAAGATGGCATGACATAGATCAAAACACATGTAGACATCAACCTCATAGGATACACACATCAAACATGGCAAAAATGACAAAAGAGCAAGTTCTGTTAACAGACAGCAGACACCATCATGAAGCACTCTTGCAATGATGATTCAGACATCAAGATGAGCTCAAATGAATATGATGCAATGGAATGAAATGAAGCACTCGTTGAGGCGAACAATTTGACATATTACACGCGCAAAACAGAGCTACGGATGCAGAGATATGATGTGCTGAACATGGCATGATAATGACAAAATAACAGGGACTTAGCAGAAAATCACCTCGCGAAAAAAAACTGGCGGGTCGGGGTCGTCTCCTTCTCACGTACAGAATGGAGGGCACGGAAGTCAACGCCGGCGTGGAGGGGGCTTGGGACTCCCGCGAGCGCCGGGAAGGCCGTGAATGGGTACATCGAGCACGGGGCAACCCATTCCCGGCGTTGAGGCGGCTTGGGGCGGCGCGAGCGCGGAGATCGGTGCGGCCATGGAAGGTCTGCAGAGCTTGGGAGAGAGAGAGAGAGAACGTGAGGGAGAGGGAGAAGCACGGGAGAAGGGAGGAGAAAAGGAGGCGCTGCACTGGCCTGGCATGGGCGACGCCGTGGCTCGGGTTGCCGGCGGCGGCCTTCTCCGTCGAGGATGACGCGGGGCGACGGGGAACTCCTCCCCTGGAGCTCGGGAATGACGGGACGAGGGGAGCGGGAGAGCTCGGGAGGGCGGCGGCGCGTGAAGCGGGCGGCGGCGGGCGAGATCCGGGCGGCGGCGGGCCTGATCTGGCCCGGGGCGGGCCCGATCTGGGCTCCCTCGGGCCGCGGCGGTGGTGGGTGGCGCTGGGACACGTGGCGGGCGCTGGTTGGGCGTGGGCCGGTGGCGCGAACATGTCCGGTGGGGTCCGGACGTGTCCGGCTGCGGGAGGAGGAAGAAGCTAGGGTTCATCTACGATTTTTGGACGGGAGGCACATATTTATAGGTAGAGGGAGCTAGGAGTGTCCAAATGAGGAGCGGTTTTCGGCCACGCGGTCGTGATCGAACGACCGACAGCATGGAAGTGACTTTTATGGGTTTTGGGACACTTTGGAGGGGTGTTGGGCTGCAAAGAGAAAGGGGGGTTTCGGGCTGCGCGATTAACCGTTAGAGTATCAAACGGACTCCAATGGCACAAAACTTGACAGGCGGTCTACCGGTGGTATACCAAGGCCGCTTGGCAAGACTCAGTCCATTCCGAGAAAGTTTAACACCCGCTCACAACAAGAGACAAAAGGGGGACGCCGGGTGACATAGGAGAGCCGGATTGCAAAACGGACAACGGGGAAAATGCTCGGATGCATGAGACGAACACGTATGCAAAATGAAATGCACATGATGACATGATAAAATGCAACACACAAGCAAATGACATGGAAACGACGGCGAATTACTGGCAGACACCTGGCGCATCAGATCCGGGGCGTTACATTGTACGAGTAAACTTTTGAGTACATAAGAGGCAGCACAGACAATCTGAACTTTGCTTGTAGGTTTATCCTCAAATAGTGACCTCGTGCCGAGGGAGGTTTGAGCAACTTGGCCACTACTTTCATCCGACTAGTTTATTGGCTCATCTTGGTCCTGTAGCTCGCCAAAATTCTACATTGCAGACGAGAAAGGAGGCGGTTGAGAAAATGAACCATCCAATTTTTTTTGCAGTTCAACTGAAATGGAGAATCCCTCGCGTGCAGACTGATTAAGTGCTAGATGAATATACGCATCAACCAACTTCTCTAGAATCTTTAGACTCCATGCCATATAGTTTGCTACTATATCTGTCGATAACCAAAAGGCACAAGTTGGGACCAAAGACTGGACTGTGTTTTTTTGGGCTATGCGCCAAGAAATATTTTTGGCGTCCACTCTCCTAATACTTGGAGTTTGACAACTAGTTGATGCCGGTTGATACTTGAATGAATATAGGCACTTCTTGTCAACATCGATGCTTGTCTGAGTGAACTTTGGAGTACATAGCAACAACATAAGTATCTGTCCATCTGATCTTTTTGTGCAGTTCTACTGAAATCACCCAATGCAATGATTTGCCTACGAGTTCAGGCTCCAAGTCACTCCTTTATAAAATCGGCAAACAGTAGCACAATACCAAATTACCAATACATGACAAACACAATAATCAGGATAAAGACCAGTACCAACATGTGTGAGGTAGCATATCAATTACTATTTCCTTTGACGGGAAGCCGAGATAAGCGAAGCGACTAACAACAAAGGAAGAAAGCAGGCCCAAATTAGCGACTGACAGGAAAGGACGGAAGCTGTCGAGGCAATGAAGCACCTAAAGTTTTTGTGCAGTTCCACCAAAATCGAGCATCCCTGTTGGCACATATATTGAGAGAGTGAGATTACTGTGATAGTGGGACTAGTTGATGAAACATACACTAACAAATAGAAGCACCCTCATTATCTTAATGGGTAAAGTTAGCAACATAGTAGTCTTGCTTAAAGAGAGGTATTAGTTTATTTAATCAGTGTCAATTAGCTCAACACTCAAAGCATTGCCATGTATCATAGGTTGCAAAACTTTAACGTACAAAGATAAAGGAGTTTCTCATGACAGTAGCACGATACAAATAGAGATGACAACAAACTAATATGGATGAAGGCCTTAGGCCCATACCAACCTGAGGAAAAAATCTTATTCATGTAGTCCCATAAGAGATGATAAATCACTCACTGGAATCACTCAATAGTATATATTTTTGTGCACTTCAAATGTATGGTTGAAATCACTCTTGTTTACCACTTCCAGCAGAGTTAAAGCACTGGTTGGGATATAGTTCATTGTATTGTCTTGTGTAGTTCCACTAAAATGTATCATTGGCACAATATGATCCATGTTTGCACAAGTAGGAACAAGGTGAAACCTTCATTAGCTTAGTGAGAAAGGATAGAAAGACATTAGCATATTACTCTAACAGTAGCATCAAATTCATGATGGACAATACGCAAAACATTGCCTCATTGAACCAATGGCAATAATTTGACATGCAAAACAATAGCACTATTATGTCATGACACTGATAATATTCCCTCCCTGCTCCACCACATGATTCACCTCCATAGACAAACATACACATGTACATGATTCAGCATAGGGTGCTACTAAAGATTTGTTTAACACCGACAGGAAATTAGGCATCAATAAATTAGTGGTACTTAAGTACTCCTAATTAATTAAGTGAGACAGTAGAAGTGGAAGGGCTCCCTGGAGGATCGTCTCACATGTAAGGTAGTCTTTTCCGGAGGCCTTGAATGGCCTCGACTGAGGCCTCTGGCTTCAGCAAGATCGCCTTGGCACTGTTTATTCTTCTTCTTCTTCTTCTTCTTCCTCTTCATGCTCTGTTTCTCTTTCTCCTCACCAGTTGGTGAAACCAAGAACATGATTGGCCTTCTATTTCAGAATTGGTTTTGTCAGTGAGGGAGTACAAGTGTACTAGTAAAAAATAGCATTATTTTCTCATGGCAGTCGCAAAATAGACATGAACACATGCATTAAATATCATTCTTACCTAAAGGAAGGTTATGGTGCCAATATGGATGATGAGGATTGGAACACAGATCTCCCTTTGTGCGGTTCCACTGAAATGAACCAACTGTTCCATTCTGACATTCCAGTTAAACAACACAGAAGTCACTTTTTTAAGAAGAGTTTTGTGCAGTGCACCAAAAGGTCACAACAGCAACCAGGTGAAATGGATATCCCTGTTTGCACAAAAAGCTACAGAGGAAACAGTCAGAGTCTCAAACAATTACAGGCAAAAACATTTGGCTAAATTTGTCATGGCTTATAACAGTGGCATGGCTTCATTTTTACCAAGGGCATTAGATTAAGAACAACTAAATATTTGGTATAAGGGCATGGGACAATGGGTGCACCAGCAGTCCAGCACCATGTACCTAAACAGGGGCATAAAGTGGTGATTCATAGTTTGTTGCTCTGAGAAACAAACATCCAAGAAACATATCTGGGTTGGTCCCATTTTTGTTCACTCTAGCCACCTACTCCTATGTGTGGATATCAAATCTAGTCCTGGTCATACCAATGTGTACAACGTTACCCCTATATTTACCTTTTCGACCAAGAGACCGGTTGGATGACTAGTCTGTACTACTTTCACCCCCTTTCCTTCCTGTTTGTACCAAGTCTGATGTACATACTAAATTCCCCCACCCCCACTTTATTTCTTGTTTGAACCAAGTACAAGATTCGACTCCATGAAGTAGCTTTACCTCTAACAATAGAAGAAGAATAAATAGGTTGCGTTGGACCATCCGATCAAGAGGGGCTGAGAGGTAGAAAATGATGCACATGCAGCGACATAGCGAGCTGGGGAAGTAGAGCTAAGGTGGTTTCGAAGGAAGATATACCAAGCAATTGAGCAGGCTCCGGCCTATATATACATAGTGGGGTAGTTTTCCTTTTTCACTCCATCAAAACAATCATTTAAAATTGTGTACTATGTGCTAGGTCGCCATTTTTTTAGTTGTTGATTGTTTTTTAAGATAGCTACCCGCTTGTTCCAAGTGGTGTTACGGTGTGCCAGGTCGCGCTTTGTATCCTTAAAGTCTCGTACAAGTCCCTCCATTATATGTACAACCACCCCCTCATAAAAATTGTGAACAAGCCCACGACTAAAATTATCGGAAACGTGGGTTGCCCCAACATGCATTATTATTTATATTTTCTACTCCCTCCGTTCCTAAATATAAGTCTTTTTTATAAGCCACACCTAAGACAAGATTTTTTTTATTAGCAGTGAACCCCACATGTCATAGACACAAAAAGTGTGGCAAGATTCCCTTAGGCAAGCCAAAGTGTGTCTAACAATTTGAGCAACTCAAGTTAGGCAAGTGTGGCAAGTGTGGGAAAAATAATGTGGCAACATAAGACAAACATAGTCACAATCCAAACAGGCCCGTAATTTTTTGTGACATGCATGAAAATTTGGTTAGTTAAATTTATAGTCAAAATTTGGCAAGGTGCATCAAATCAACACATGCAAGTATCAAAAGGAAAGTCACGGCATCCATGCATGCGTTGTACTCCCTCCGTTTCCAAATATAAGTCTTCTTAGAGATTGCAACAAGTGACTACATACGAAGCAAAATATGTCTACATACATCCGTATGTTGTAGTCCATTTGAAATGTGTAAAAAGACTTATCGAGTGTAGTGATTTGATGTGTCGCGTCAACTCGTACAAGACCAAGAAGTTTGATTACTACAACACCCTCTCCCTGGCGGACTGAGCTCCGGTGCCTTAACTGCACCTACCTTTGGGTGCATGACAGGTGGGCCAACCATCTGTTGGGCCCACCTGTCATAGACGCAAAGGTAGGAGCAGTAAGTCAATGAAGCTGCGTCCCTCCCTCGCGCATGAGCGTGGTGGCTGGTAGGACTAGTAGAAGCTTTCGCTACACGCTATCCCTCCTACACGAGGTGGAAGGACATGAAGCAGTGGATACGATACTGTAGAAGTAGGAGTAACATCATTGTTCATCTTCTCGAAGAGGCGAAGAACCAAGCGCAACCTTAACGTGGAAGTTGTGAACCCTCGCATGGCAGTCTTTGTGTAGGGGTGGGGTGTGGTGCGGTGCCTTGGAGCATGCATATAGCCAGGCTCTTGCATGAGACAAAATTGCTATTTGAGCCCACTATTGTAGTACTAGTACTTGCTAGTATAGACCTGTAAACCGGAAAGGAGTATTTGCCTTTCTAGAGATTTCAACAAGTGACTAGACTACACCACGTGCAGTACTCCCTCCCTTCCAGTTTATAGGGCTCAAATCTCAAATCTCATCAACCAAGGCATTTTGCGATTGGAAGAATGTATCTAGTATACTTTACAAAACTACCCTAATTAAACTCATGCATTAATTACGTAGTTCTCTTGTTTTCCCCTCTGCCTTGGTCGCGGCACACAATATTGAGAACTCCTACATGACTAGCCGCTCTATCTGCATGCGGGACATCAAAGCAGCTGGGCTCGCGTGCCATCCACGAAATCATAGCGAGGTGCTACAGTCGAGACTCATCGGTCACCCCGGTGTGGCCGTCATGACCCGTCATATCACAAAACCCACACCTTTACCAGCAGTGGTAAAGTGGCCTCGAAGTTGGACTGGACGAAGCAACCATCATTTTAGTGGAACACTCGTTGAAGCCCCTTCTCCCCTTTCTTGAAGAAAACCTCACTCTGGGCTACTCACTTCTGCCATTTTTCTTCTGTACCGACGAAGGAAAGGTGGATGAATCAGTGATTGTCGGGGGGATGAACCCCGGGCAGGCAACGGAACACGGATCCTTTTCAAAAACAACGGGACCAGCATCACCCCTCAAGCCGGCACACGCTTTGCCGGGTCGCTCGACCCGGCCAAGCCCCGCAACCCTCCCAAGCTCTCTTACCCGGCATGATGCGTCGAATCGGCCTCAACAACTAGCACAAGACAGCCGAACCCGGCACAACTAAAGCTTCCTCAACAAGCCAGCTCCACTCGTGGCGTGGTCCGCAATCCAGCCACTGGTCAGCTCCCGTTCCATCCAGGCCGTATGATGGGACGAGTCTTCAATCACCGATGACCAGGGCAACAGTGTCCCGCCCATGCGTCTGGTCAGCCGGAACGTGGCAACAGTGCCCCTCACCTACCCGCTGACTAGGGCTGGCGTGGATACAGTGCCCCTGCCCTCACCGCTGATGACAGCAAGCGGCGACCTGATGGAGCACCACTGTACACGACTTGACACGGCCACGCCCTGACGATCGACAAGACGGTGCATAGTCCCCCTAGGCATGTGGGGCCCGCACTTAGGGAAAGCCGGCGAACCACAGGCCCCTAGCGGGTCCCAGCCCGGGTCCTCGGACACCGACAACCCGGACCCACCGGCTTGTAACATTACCATTGTACTCCTGGGGGGTTGGTCTATAAAACCCCCCAGGAGCCCTCACGTATACGGGCATGAAAGCAAGTAAGCGCAGAAGGAAACAACAACCCAGCGAGAAGGAGCAACCTAAGCCTTGGCCAGCCTCCTTCCTCCCCCATACAGCTCCAGGAGCGACATTGTACTATCGAACATCAAACTACACTCGACAGGACTAGGGGTGTTATCTCTCTGGAGAGCCCCAAACCTGGGTATGTCCGGCGTCCTGCGCTCGCTCATACCAACCTCGCCTTTGGAGCCCACCAGCGCCCTTGAGCCTCCTCCTCTCTTTAGCCATCTCTTGGCATCTACCGTGCGCCCACCACGGCAGTTGGCGCCCACCGTGGGGAAGCTCAAGGAGCTGGCCGGGAGCATGCTTCAGACGGGGCCCTTCTCCTACTTCGACGAGTCCGTCATGTTGGCAGACGGCGGCGTCGGCGTGCTTGCCGCCTCCTTCACCGCACTGCGCATCTCCGATGCGTTCACGACCGACGAGTACCCCAGAGAGGTGCTCAGCTACTCCGACTACCCCCTCTCCCTTGTCGGTGGCATTTCCACCGGGGCGATTGACGTCCATGTGGAGTTCTTCGTCACCGGCAATGGCGCCTCCTCCTTGTCGAGCAAGACGAGGAAGGATGCCAAAGCCAGGGCCACAGCAGAACAGTCCGAGCCATTTGATCCGTTGCGCGCCGTGATGCAGAGCCTCCGCATCCCCATCAGCACCGACATCGACGCCACCAACATCGCTGAGGCCTGAACCCAGCTCGAGGAAAGGCGCCAGCAGATGCTGGACCTATCTGAGACGCTCGCCGCCACCCAGCGTAGCCTGGACGCTGCTCAGCTGGAGCGCAATGTCGCCTACGGATTCATGCCGGCCGTGGCTGAGCCAAGCCGGGTCACCGATGTGCGTGCCTAGGGAGGAGCGATTGGCCGGGCCCTCGGTGCTCTCCGGACCGTCTACGAGACCCCAGCAAAGAACATGCGCGCTGCCCAGGCAGCCGAAGTCGGTCTGGACAAGCTCACGGGTGAGGAGCTGAAGGAGCGCATCGGGCGGATGTGCGAACTCCTCAACGCGGCCAACACCCAGCAGGACCGCCTCAACCAGCTCGCCAAGCCGGCAGGATCCGGCTCCGCCCTCCTTGGTGGACCCGGCGAACTTCTGCACACAGCTTCCTCGCCGCCCGGCGAGGCGCACTCCGGCCGAGCCCGGACTCGGCGCGACCCGGCCGCCACAGCCGCCAGCGGCCTCGGTGACGAGCCCGTCCCAGAGACCCAGCGCGGACCCGGCCCCCCCGTGACCTGGTCGCCAGTCGACTCGCCCCGCGTGCCATCGACGATGCCGACGCTTGCCATCGCCTCGATCAGCTCGCTCGCTCCCTGGAGGTGGAGGAGAGCGGCGCTATCGGGCCGGCGTGCTTCGGCCCAGGCATCCGGGAAGAGCCCTTTCCCAAAGGGTTCATGCTCCCCGGCGACACCCCCAAGTACAACGGGACCGTGAAGCCAAAAGGCTGGCTCACCGACTACACCACGACCATTGGCATCACCGGTGCCAATCGCTGTCTCGCCGTGCGCTACGCACCGCTCATGATCCAGGGGTCAGCTCGCACGTGGTTGAACAGTCTGCCGATGGGCAGCATCAACACGTGGGTCGATTTGGATCAAGCCTTCGTCCGCAACTTCATGGGGACCTACAAGTGACCCGGCACCCTAGCCAGCTTGCCATGTGCGTGCAGGGGCCAACGGAGACCGGTCGCGAGTACCTCGCACGCTGGACCGACCTCCGGAATAGCTGCGAGGGCGTCCATGAAGTCCAGGCGATCCAGTACTTCGTCAGCGGGTGCTGAGACGGCACCCTCCTCAAGCACAAGCTCTTACGCTCCGAGCCGGCCATCATGGCTGCGCTCATGGTAACGGCGGACAAATACGCCAACACCGACTCTGCCATGAAGATCCAGGTGGCGCTGGATGAAGCCGACGAAAGCAGCTGGCAGCAGCATCACCAGAACAACAAGTGCAAGGCCGACCAGCCGGCGCAGCGCCACGACAACTGGCTCGTCGCGCCCACCGAGCCCGTGGCGGACCTGGCGGCGAAGCGTCGGTAGACGGGCAAAACGGGTTGGCAGCCCGCCATGAGCTTCGAAGAGATGCTCGACCCTCCCTGCCAGCACCACAGCGGTGCAAGACCGTCCACGCACACGCTTCGGTAGTGCGCCATCACCAAGCGCATCATGAGGGGCGATGTCCCGCCTCCTCCGGCTCCGGCTCCGGGCGCGGGGCAGCCGCCTCCACCTCCACCGCCGCCTCCAGCTGGTGGCACGATGCGCGATGACGCCTACCCGGACCAGAATGCGGCCTACATCGTCTTCACCAGCCTCGGCAACAACAAGCGTAGCGAGCGCCTCCTTCAGCAGGAGGTGAACACCGTCATCCCAGCCAAGCCGGAGTTCATGCACTGGTCGGATCGCCCGATCACCTGGACCCAGGAGGCTCACCCGGCGGTCATGCCGAGTCCGGCTGGTTACGCCCTCGTCCTCAACCCCACCATCATCGCACGGTGCATGTGCAAGTTCTCCCGAGTTCTCATCGACGGCAGCTGCAGCATCAACATCCTCTACCGCGACACGATGACCAAGCTCGGCCTCAAGGCCGAGGACCTGGAACCAACCCGGACGATCTTCCACGGCATCGTGCCTCGCCTCTCCTGCTCTCCCATTGGCCGGGTCCGGCTCGACGTCCTGTTTGGTGACAGCAGCCACTTTCGACGCGAACCAATCTGTTTTGAGGTGGTGGACCTGTCCAGCGCGTACCACGCATTGTTGGGCCGACCTGCGCTCGCCAAGTTCATGGCGGTCCCCCATTACGCGTATCTGAAGATGAATATGCCTGGTCCCAAGGGCCTCATCACCATCACCGGCGACTACCGCAAGTCCCTGGAGTGCGCCCGAGACGGTGCCAAGCTGGCTGAGTCGCTGGTCATTGCCGAGGAGCGGCGCCAGCCGGACCAGATTGTCGCCCTAGCAGGCGAGGCCTCCGCTGCGTCAATCCCGACCAAGGACCCGGTGAAAGGACCACGATGTCGCCTAGAGGGGGGTGAATAGGCGTTTTAAAATCTTTTACGGATTTGGCTATATCCTAATGCGGAAATAAACTAAGCGGATACTTTTCAAGCACAAATCCTAAATATACTAGGCTCACTAAGTGCACCAACAACTTAGCATAAACAAGATGAGAACAACAGGATATGAGTAAGCACAAGTAAGTCACACAAACTTACTCAGTGTATATCACGAGGTATGGAAATGAATAATACACACAACCACAAGTAAGCAATACAAGCTTACACAAATTGTATCACAATATATGGAATTTAATGATACAAGCAAACTCAAGTAAGTTACACAAACTTACTTGAGCAATATCACAATATATGGAAGTTTATAACACAAGTTAGCAATTCACACTAATCACAATGTATATCAATAGTAGCAAGTATGAATTGCGGAATATGAAGTGTAGGCCTAAATAATCTCTACAAGGAAATGGCCAACATAATATAATCAACCACCACAATATAATGAGGACAACAAGATATAGTGAATGCACGGTCAAATGACCAAAGTCAACCACAAGTAAGGAGTTAGGGTTAGGGATAACCAAAGTCACGGAGACGAGGATGTATCCCGATGTTCACTTCCTTGGAGGGAAGCTAGTCACCGTTAGAGAGGTGGATGTTACCACGAAGGCACACCAACGCCACGAAGGCTCACCCTATTCTCCTTGAGATATCACAACGAAGGCAATTCTCAACCACTAGTGGTAGACCTTGAGGCAGCCTCCAAACCTTCACAAACTTTCCAGGGGACAAATAACAAGTTGATTCCTCATCGGAGCACTCCTACCGCCTAGGAGTCTCCAACCTCCAAGAGTAACAAGATCAAGGGGGAAATGCTCAAGACTTGCTCAAATCACGAATTGCTTTGGTCACAAGAGGGAGAGGGAGAGGATCTATCTTTTGATTGGAACAACTCTCAAGAACACTCATTAATCTCTCCGGGATCTAAGATTTGGTGTAGGAGAAGTGAGAGGGAGCCACTTGTGTTCTTGGGACGATTTGGGATGAAGTGCTCAACCCTCCCCCGGAGTGGGAGAGGGATATTTATACCCCCAAAGAAAATAGAGCCGTTTCCCGCAGTTGCTGACCTGCCCGGATGATCTGGACGCATACCCGGATGATCCAGGCAATGCCCGGATGATCCGGGAAGGTCAATATACAATGTGGTGAAGTAGATACCCGGATGTCCGGGGACATAGCCGGATGATCCGGGCAATTCCCGGATGATCCGGGTGGGTAGCCGGATGATCCGGCTAGCGGAATAAGCTTCTGTGATGAATTTTACGAATAACCCGGATGATCCGGGCAGGAACCCGGATGATCCGGGAAAATCCCGGATGATATGGAAGAGGACCCGGATGATCCGGCCAAACCAAACTGCTGCAGCCTAGAATCTGAAACAGGCACAACTTTTACATCCGGACTCCAATTTTGATGATCTTGGGCTCGTTTTGAAGCTATAAGAAAAACCCAGGTCCTCACATAGAGAACCACCCAAGATGAACCAAAATGGAGGATGCAAAATATGCAAAGGTTTTATCATGTATTTGGGTAACCTATTTGGCTTTGGATTTTCTTTGGTATATAGGATATGAGTGGAATTGTGTAGAGAAGGTGTTGACTTGAGAAAATCTATCACGAACCCCTTTGATCCCCTCTTAATAGTGCGGGATCCCTATAACTCAAGAATCATAAAAGGTCTGCACTACATAGCTATCAATAATCCATTCTTGAGTGTATGTGTTCCTTGAATGTTCATCACTCCACAACACTAACGTCGAAGGAACTAATACCTTTGACTCGAGCCTTTCACTTGAGCTTGAAGTTGAAGTTTCTTCTTGGATCAAGTTGAATGGAAAGACATTGGTGAAGTCTTCAAGTAGCTCCCCCATACACAATGTGGGAAGCTTTGCTTTGTAATTATCTTCATGTGTCCATCATGTGATCATCCACAAGCTTCAAGCATGTAATCCTTCGGGATAGTTATCTTGAACTTGCCCTTGTCAACCATGATCATCAACACTTGATGTCATCCTCTCATAGACACTTGAAATATCTCTCTCAATGCGAGCCCATGAGAATCTCCTCTCAAAAACATAGGCAACACATAGTATGGGTTAGTACACAAAGCGCAATTGACAAATTCTTACTATACCACAAGATCTCACGTGGCATATGATTTGCGCTTGTGTGTTGACCATCTTTGAATTCAATCTTCGATCTTCATCTTGGTCAACCTTAATCTTTGCTCCATGATTAATCTTGATGCACAACTACATGTATATGGCATTCATTCCGAATCCATTCAATATCCTTCTTGCATCACCCATGGAACAAACCTTCCTATATAACTTGATGTCATTGTTTCTTCATAGGAATTGTCATTCATTATCAAGTCTCAATGCATATATAGATGTTGATGGATTTCATCCACCAATTCATCCAATATTCTTCATGCATTGCAAATGGAACTTTCTTTCAAATGTATATCTCAGTGCAAACATTAGTCCATTAGGATTGTCATTTAATTACCAAAACCACACATGGGGACTACATGTACTTTCAATCTCCCCCATTTTGGTAATTGATGACAATCTCAACAAGAGGGTTTGTATAATGAATTTTTAAACAAGCATGAATCCAAGGATAAATTGTATACTTGGGATGGTTGTACTATCATCAATACACTACACAAGCATTTGATGATAGTACACCCATAGTATATAGAGCAAACTCCCCCATAATATATGAATTTGTGAATGAACTTTGAATGTCATTGCATATATTGGTTGACATAAACTAGGAGAAGATTTCTCTATATACAAGACTCATCCATGCAATAAGAATATATAACAAGGGTAGATATGCATGAGTGACAACAAGAACTAGAAAAGATATTTATCTTAAACCCTCTAAACTTCTCCCCCATTGGCAACAAATGCCAAAATGGAAGACAAAACATCTAGCAGACCAATATAGTATGAGTTCCTCCTTGATGTGTGCATATAACAAAATGTGAGTGAAAACAAATGCACATATTCAATGATGAACAATTAAAGGAGCTCGAAATCTATAGAATGCAACCAGATACGAAGATATGAACTTTTTCATGTATAAAAATTTCTAAGTGGCTTATAATAATCATGATATGTATCCACAAAGAAACTCGTATACACAAAAAGAAAGGTTGCAATTGATAAGAACATGATATCCACAAGTGAATCCACTATTATACAACTTGAGCCTGGTCATAATAGCAAGGCACATGGCACAAAACACATGGCATAAATTGATCTCATTTGCATAACACAAAGTGAAGCAAGCAATCAAAAGATCCGATGAGCCAAAAGAATAAAAGAATATTACGATTTGGGTAAAGGAGTGTTCTAAGGAAAATAGAGAAGCTCCCCATGATTTGTGCACAATTGAATTTTTTTTATTTGGATACAAGTGCACAAAATAGGATCATCACTCCCCCAAAATCAATAGGAACACACAACAATTGCAAGCAAACATAGATAAGAAAAGAAGCCTAGCATTTGCAACAAACATATGGTTGAGCAACATGTACATGAGGCAACCTAAGAATAGGCACAACCAAAATGATGTGTGTGAGACACGTCAAAGCACTTGAGAAGACTAGTATAAGGATGAGAATTAAGCATCAATATAGCCTTGAGTAAATGAGATACAAGGTGCAAGACATGTCCTTCCCACACACATGAAGTTAAGAAGGTCACACACACATCAAGAAAATGGGTTCACAAGCTCACTAATAGCAAACTAAAAATCAAAGCTTGTGACAACCCATGATGAAGATAGGAAATAGTAGGCTTGTCAAGACAAGCATGAGAACAACAATCTTCACCAAACATGAGTGCACTAAGATGGAAAGAGGTAAGACATGCACTCATTCAACAAATGCTTCCATGGAGCCACCAAAAAGTATAAAAAGTGAATGAAATGGTGGACATGAAAGAATAGGGATATCAACTAGAGATGTAACGTCTCTCACGTGTATAAGATACTAGGTAGATGATATCCACAAAGAAGGATGTACACATAAAATAGTTACAAAAGGAAGGAATAAGATATCAAAATGGGAGTCATAAAATATACCAATGAGATCTTTGCTTGAAAGCATGGCACATGGCTTAATATAATCTTATTGTATATTAATGAACTCCAAACACACAACCATCAAAGACATCACAACTAGCAACAAGAGATCATTGTTGGGATGCTTTGAGAAAGGAAACAAGTATCACAGGAACGAGTCAAGAAATTCATGCCATGATGGAACCTACACAAGGTTAACCCCATTTCTATATATATGCATGAAGTAAATACTTGTTACTGAGATAGCACTGGTATGAAGTTGTAGATCAAATAAAATGTCCAAGCTTGGCTCTAATTTCCTCATAGTGCCACCACCTTCATGAATAAGCCAAGCACCCAATGCTTCTCAAATGTACCTAAAACATTTTAAGTACAATATGGTCCCCAAACTTATTGGGTCCGACGTAGTTAGCATCACTACAACACATAGGGTAAAACCACTTAAATATGTGCCTATTGATATGAATTTGAATTTCATGCACATCATAGCTATTAAGAATTTAATGGATTTACCATATATATATTGGATCAAATAAGGCAAACAAGGCATGTGAATTTACACATAGTAAATATGCATGCATAAGCCTACCAAAATCCAGGGAGATATAAATTGGACAAATGACCACATAACTGTTAATACTTCCAATAACAACACTAGTCATTCATGTTGTCCAAAATGAATCAAAGTGACAAATCAACATATGATAGCACACAAAGTTCAACATATGAACCAAGGAAAAAAAACAATGAGCATATAAGATATGCATTGCACACATACTCATAGGAATATCCCACTCAAGTAGATATAGGACACTATAAACAATGAGATAACAAACTCTCATATAGAGCATTAAGATGAATTCGAACAAAATGGTATTTCGGGTTATCATTGGGTGTAGAAACCCAATAAGTACATGATCATCTATACTAACACAAGCATAACATGAGAGTTTAGGAATAACCACAATGCTTGGATAGCATAATATTAACATTCCGACTAGATAGATAATCATGAAAAGCAATAATTGGAATAGCTTTAATCAAATGATTTTCCAAATATGGTTTTAAAGATAACCATGGGCAAAACCGCACAAGAATGCCATACGTAAACAAGACATTGCATGCCACAGAGATATAAGATAATCTCAAATATAAATTCTAGGTGGCATCCCTCAATTGTTCATATTAACAAGGATGGTGATATGCACAAAGCATATCACTCCCCCATAATATGATGACCCATGTATTATCCACAAGAAGCAAATGAAACCCAACTAAGGATAACTAATGGATGAGAATTTGAGTTTCAAATGAGCTTTACATACCACATAGTACCTTGATAATATAGCACTAACAATACTAGGTGGTATCCCACATACATACACCTTTAAGGTTTGTGATATCCTAAAACATAGCACTCCCCCATAATGTGATGATCCAGCCAAGGAAGATTCAACTAATGAAGCAATAAAGGCTTGAAACCACACACGCACAAATATATGAAGTGCATTGTGACCTAAACATGCTAGATAACACAAATCAAACATACTAGGAAGCACAACTAAAAAAGCACATGCTAGGTACAAAACCTAAACATGCAAGGGACACAGTAACTTTCAATGTAAATAATGCAAGTACAAGTTACCGCAAAGAGGAGCATTGGATTGATAGATATGATGATAATCCACTTGACTTGGCATTAACCATAACATATGGTGAAAATAGTTTTTCTTGATGAAGTAGCCAAGTCTCCAATGCCCTCCACACACCTATTGATCAAGTTTGAGCTTGATGGTCCCCAACCAAGTTGGGTCCTAAGAAGTTAGTAACAATAGGCTTGGCAACCCAAATGGTCTTGTCCACTTTCAAACTTCTCTGGGAACCCACAAACTTGGCAAACACATTGCCAACAATATCCTTCTTTAGCAAATAATGATTATTGACTATAGGAGGCTTAGATATGTTACCGTTGGAACAAGATGAAGCTATGTGTCCCTTCTTACGGCAAATATAGCAACATGTGCTCCCCTTTCTCTTCTTCTTTACCTTTTCAACTTGGAGAGCATTATCTTGGTTAGGCATGGGAAGAGGCCTTTCATTATCTTGATATTGAACTTGAGGCCACTTCCCTTGATGCTTCACACGTGAAGCCTTCTTCTTCAATGGACAAGATCTCACATGGTGTCCAACATTCTTGCACTTGAAGCAAATAATGTTGGCCGAATTCTTGACTTGATCTCGTCCCTTCTTCTTGTTCTTGGACTTCTTCTTGTTGGAGATGAAATAAAGTCCATTTTTGTCTTGAGGGTCCTTTTGCACACTCAAGATATTATCACAATATTTTTCCAAGTCTTTCTTCAAACTGGTGACTTGGGCCTTGAGCTCTTTATTTTCCTCTACAAGGTTAGTATTAACAAAAGAACTAGAGGAAGTAGAAACTTCATTGTTAGAGCAACAAGGCATGGTGAGCAATTCATCACAAGATGTACCAGTATCATGTAGAGAGGAATTGCAAGGACTAGCACATGGCAATAAGGCACTTCGAGTAGAAGATGTGCTAATATCCACATCAGACTCACACGATTTTACCTTGGTCCACATAGCCTTATGAGCTAACTTTAGCCCATCATGAGAGATTATAAGATCCTCATGAGTGCCCGAGAGCTTTTCATAACTTTCTTCCAATTTCCCATAGTTCCTAGTTAGCAAATCAAGTTGAGTCCTTAGGTCAACATTTTCTTTTAATATCGATGCTTCACACAAGATAGAGTTAGTAGCACAAGCATCATTATCAATATGAGAGGAGCATGTAGAAGCTAGAGACTCCGCATGAGTAGCTTGAAGTTCCTCATGAGACTTAGAGAGTTTGATGAGCTCTCGTTTGACCTTCTTGTAGTCAAGGTCAAGGGGCTCAAAATCCTCTTTAAGTTTACAATGCGTAACTTCAATCTCTTCTTTTAAAGACCTCAAGTCACTAAGACATTGATGAGCCATAGCAAGTTCATGTTCAAGTTGTTCACTTTTTGCTTGCAAGTAAAGAAATAAGTCATTACGTTTTTGAAAGCAAGAAAGAACATCTTGGAACCTTTTATAAGTGTTATTTTTAGCTCTACGAAGAGTTTTCCCGATCTCATAGAGATTTTGAGTCAAGACTTCATCATCTTCCTCATTACAACTATCATCATTGTCACTAAGAGAAGATGATACCTCGTCATTACCTCTTGCCATGAGGCACATGTGAACACAAGGGGTTGATGATGATTCTTTTGGAGAAGAGGGTTCTTCATCAACCAAGCATGCCTCATTTTTCTTGATTTCCTCTACATGGTTAGTTTCACAAATAGAACTAGAGGGAATCACGATATTTCTATCATGGCAACATGGGAGATCAAGCATATCATCACAAATGAGCTTAACACCATCATTACAGGATATTTCTTCACTCACCATGTCATTACCTTGTGGTATGCCACATGTTGGTGAAGTGAAAGATGTTGGGGTATGCAAGTAATCGGAGGTGGAAGCAATAGAGAGCTCTTCATGATTTAAAAATGTGGAGAACTCCTCCATTAACTCCCCAAAAAGAATATTGTCTTCATGAAGATTAGACCCACCATATATATCTTCAATTTTGGTCCGAGCATCATGAGCCAACGAACAAGACGAGATTGACTTGAACACCTCGAAGGTTATAGCTTGGTGAATGAAACTTAAAGCTTCACAATCAAGATGCATATCATCAAGTGATGGAGATTGTCCATCCTTTAGATTTGAATTCCCTACAACCACAATCCGCAAAGCATTTGGACCCATGGCCCGAAAGTGACAAAGCATGCGTAATCTCCACATAATGTAATTTGTGCCATTAAAACAAAATGTGTCATCGTGCACTAGTTCACTAGTCGACATCGTTACTCTCTAGGCGGTTAAGCCTAATAAGGAGAGACCTAGCTCTGATACCAATTGAAAGGACCACGATGTCGCCTAGAGGGGGGGTGAATAGGCGTTTTAAAATCTTTTACGGATTTGGCTATATCCTAATGCGGAAATAAACTAAGCGGATACTTTTCAAGCACAAATCCTAAATATACTAGGCTCACTAAGTGCACCAACAACTTAGCATAAACAAGATGAGAACAACAGGATATGAGTAAGCACAAGTAAGTCACACAAACTTACTCAGTGTATATCACGAGGTATGGAAATGAATAATACACACAACCACAAGTAAGCAATACAAGCTTACACAAATTGTATCACAATACATGGAATTTAATGATACAAGCAAACTCAAGTTACACAAACTTACTTGAGCAATATCACAATATATGGAAGTTTATAACACAAGTTAGCAATTCACACTAATCACAATGTATATCAATAGTAGCAAGTATGAATTGCGGAATATGAAGTGTAGGCCTAAATAATCTCTACAAGGAAATGGCCAACACAATATAATCAACCACCACAATATAATGAGGACAACAAGATAGTGAATGCACGGTCAAATGACCAAAGTCAACCACAAGTAAGGAGTTAGGGTTAGGGATAACCAAAGTCACGGAGACGAGGATGTATCCCGATGTTCACTTCCTTGGAGGGAAGCTAGTCACCGTTAGAGAGGTGGATGTTACCACGAAGGCACACCAACGCCACGAAGGCTCACCCTATTCTCCTTGAGATATCATCACGAAGGCAATTCTCAACCACTAGTGGTAGACCTTGAGGCGGCCTCCAAACCTTCACAAACTTTCCGGGGGACAAATCACAAGTTGATTCCTCACCGGAGCACTCCTACCGCCTAGGAGTCTCCAACCTCCAAGAGTAACAAGATCAAGGGGGAAATGCTCAAGACTTGCTCAAATCACGAATTGCTTTGGTCACAAGAGGGAGAGGGAGAGGATCTATCTTTTGATTGGAACAACTCTCAAGAACACTCACTAATCTCTCCGGGATCTAAGATTTGGTGTAGGAGAAGTGAGAGGGAGCCACTTGTGTTCTTGGGACGATTTGGGATGAAGTTCTCAACCCTCCCCCGGAGTGGGAGAGGGATATTTATACCCCCAAAGAAAATAGAGCCATTTCCCGCAGTTGTTGACCTGCCCGGATGATCTGGACGCATACCCGGATGATCCGGGCAATGCCCGGATGATCCGGGAAGGTCAATATACAATGTGGTGAAGTAGATACCCGGATGTCCGGGGACATAGCCGGATGATCCGGGCAATTCCTGGATGATCCGGGTGGGTAGCCGGATGATCCGTCTAGCGGAATAAGCTTTTGTGATGAATTTTACGAATAACCCGGATGATCCGGGCAGGAACCCGGATGATATGGGAGAGGACCCGGATGATTTGGCCAAACCAAACTGCTGCAGCCTAGAAACTAAAACAGGCACAACTTTTACATCCGGACTCCGATTTTGATGATCTTGGGCTCGTTTTGAAGCTATGAAATAAACCCAGGTCCTCACATAGAGAACCACCCAAGATGAACCAAAATGGAGGATGCAAAATATGCAAAGGTTTTATCATGTATTTGGGTAACCTATTTGGCTTTGGATTTTCTTTGGTATATAGGATATGAGTGGAATTGTGTAGAGAAGATGTTGACTTGAGCAAATCTATCACGAACCCCTTTGATCCCCTCTTAATAGTGCGGGATCCCTATAACTCAAGAATCATAAAAGGTCTCCACTACATAGCTATCAATAATCCATTCTTGAGTGTATGTGTTCCTTCGGTGTTCATCACTCCACAACACTAACGTCGAAGGAACTAATACCTCTGACTCGAGCCTTTCACTTGAGCTTGAAGTTGAAGTTTCTTCTTGGATCAAGTTGAATGGCAAGACATTGGTGAAGTCTTCAAGTATCTCCCCCATACACAATGTGGGAAGCTTTGCTTTGTATTTATCTTCATGTGTCCATCATGTGATCATCCACAAGCTTCAAGCATGTAATCCTTCGGGATAGTTATCTTGAACTTGCCCTTGTCAACCATGATCATCAACACTTGATGTCATCCTCTCATAGACACTTGAAATATCTCTCTCGATTGCGAGCCCATGAGAATCTCCTCTCAAAAACATAGGCAACACATAGTATGGGTTAGTACGCAAAGCGCAATTGACAAATTATTACCACACCACAAGATATCACGTGGCACATGATTTGCGCTTGTGTGTTGACCATCTTTGAATTCAATCTTCGATCTTCATCTTGGTCAACCTTAATCTTTGCTCCATGATTAATCTTGATGCACAACTACATGTATATGGCATTCATTCCGAATCCATTCAATATCCTTCTTGCATCACCCATGGAACAAACCTTCCTATATAACCTGATGTCATTGTTTCTTCATAGGAATTGTCATTCATTATCAAGTCTCAATGCATATATAGATGTTGATGGATTTCATCCACCAATTCATCCAATATTCTTCATGCATTGCAAATGGAACTTTCCTTCAAATGTATATCTCAGTGCAAACATTAGTCCATTAGGATTGTCATTTAATTACCAAAACCACACATGGGGACTACATGTACTTTCACCCGGCCGACGCCGCCGCCTTCAAACCCTCCAAGGAGACCAAGAAAGTGAAGCTTAACCCAGAAGACCCCAGCTGCAGCAAGTACATTGTCGTAAGCGCCTGCCTCGACAGCAAATAGGAAGGTGAGCTCGTCGACTTCCTCCGTGAGAATCAGGATATCTTTGCATGGACCCCCAAGGACATGCCGGGTATCCCGAGGAAGTACGCCGAGCACAAACTTCACGTCCGCAAGGATGCCAAGCCTGTCCGTCAGCCCCTACGACGTTTTTCCGAAGAGAAGAGAGGAACCATTGGTGAAGAGGTCACCAAGATTTTGGCGGCCGGCCTCATTATGGAAGTGTTTCACCCCGAGTGGCTGGCCAATCCAGTCCTCGTACTGAAGAAGAACAAGACATGGTGCATGTGTATCGACTACACCAGCCTCAACAAGGCTTGTCCCAAGGATCCATTCGCTCTCTCGCGGATCGACCAAGTCATCGACTCGACCGCCGGGTGCGAGCTCCTGTCCTTCCTGGATGCTTACTCCAGCTACCACCAGATCAAGCTGGACCCGGCCGACACCCTAAAGACGTCCTTCATCATGCCCTTTGGGGCGTATCGCTACATCACCATGTCATTCGGCTTGAAGAACACCGGCGCCACCTTCCAACGCGGCATGCAGAAGTGCCTGCTGCCACAACTCGGCCACAATATCCACGTTTAAGTGGACGACATCGTGGTGAAGACCAAGCAACACCTCATGCTCCTCGATGACTTGAAGGAAACATTGGCCAACCTCCACGAATACGAGGTCAAGCGTAACCCGGAAAAGTGCGTTTTCAGCGTCCCGGCCGGAAAGCTACTCGGCTTCCTCGTCTCGGAACGCGACATTGAGGCGAACCCGGAGAAGATCAAGGCCATCGAGCACATGCGCAAGCCAGCTCGGCTGCGCGATGTCCAGAAGTTCATTGGATGCTTGGCCTTGGTCAGCCGGTTTCTGAGCCGGCTGGGCGAGAGGGCGTTACCCATGTACTAGCTGATGAAGAAGACAAAGTCATTCGAATGGAACGACAAGGCAGACGAGGCCTTTTAAGACCTCAAGCACATGCTCTCCACCGCACTAGTCCTGGCTGCGCCGACCAACAAGGAGCCGCTGTTACTCTACATAGTCGCGACCTCGCGGGCGGTCAGCATGATGCTGGTGGTCGAGCGACCAGAGAAGGGCAAGATCCAAGCCGTCCAGCGCCCGGTCTACTACCTGAGCGAGGTGCTCTCCATCTCCAAGAAGAACTACCCGCACTACCAGAAGATGTGTTACGGCGTGTACTTTACCACCAAGAATCTGAAGCAGTACTTACAAGAGCACGTCGTCACCGTGGTCAGCACGACGCCTATCAGAGAAATCATCGGGTGCAGGGATGGCTCTGGCCGGGTCACCAAGTGGGCGCTCCAGCTAGCCGGCCACACCGTCCTCTACGAGCCGCGCAGAAGCACAATATCAAGGTTTCGGGATCAACAATTATCATATGGAAGTAGTAGGAACTGAATAGAGGCTTAAATCCATTAATCCTATAAGTCTACGGATTAGTAACACGTGATCCTGATAGAAGAAGAGAAAGCCTAGTTCCTTAACCCCGTAGGAAGGATAAGATGACTTGGATCAGAAGGGCATAAGGTATAAGGAGTAAAAAGAGCCTTACGTTCCAATCCACAATTAATTCCCTTATATAACTAAAGAATTTCTAGACTCAACTTCGACCAGTTTGGCTTGGTAATCCTACAGGCAGTCAGGCTCTGATACCAAAGCTGTCAGGACCCCGATCCTAAGTCACACCGATCTAGCATGTAACACATCATATCACTTTGCGGCCTCACGCACGGTATTCCCACGGGTGCCACCTTACTTGGCCCAGGACCGTTTGCGCCTTTTGGCTCACGTATATGATAGTGCCGCTAGCATCCATATGACAAAGAACCCGGGCTGACATGGCTAGTCGTGAACCCAAAGTGGCACTAACTTACAGGGACAGGCATACATGACCCAACAACAAACATGTCGGTCATCAGCGAGTGAATCCAGGCTGTAGCATTGGGCTAGCACGACTCCGGTGAACCGGGCTGTAGCGGGCTAACAGGACTCCGGTATCCATCGCGTGACATTTCCCCGAGGTGACAGACACAGGAACGAAGAAGGACACATGCCGACCAGCCTAAGTGTTCCGGAGCAGTAGCAAGCTACCATGGCTCAGTGGAAACACTAGGAGACATTTCCCGGTAAGAGAGGCTACTAAGGATAAACAACTCGATAGTCAGATCCCACACATACCAAGCATTTCAATAACATACACACAATATGCTCGATATGTGCAAATACAACATGGCATGACAACATGACTCTACAACTCAAGTATTTTATTCAATAGGCTCCGAGGCTCGAGATATTACAAACATGGGTTGCATGACCCAGCATTCAGAGCACACAAGTCAAGCACAAGCGGAAGCTTAACATGTCTGAGTACAGACATCTACAAATGAAAAAGGCTAAGAAGCCTGTCTATCTACCAGATCCTGCCGAGGGCACAAGATCGTAGCTGAGGTAACAAGCTAAACGTCGAAGTCCACGCGGTACTACTAGCGAGACTGAAGTCTCTCTGCAAAAACATAAATTACGCAACGTGATTACAAATGTACCCAGCAAGACTTACATCAGATCTAACTACATATGCATCATTATCAACAAAGGGGATGGTGGGGTTTAACTACAGCAAGCCAGCTTTGACTCGGTGGCTATCCTGAACTACGACTGCAAGTAACTCTTTTGAGGTGGCGCACACGAGTCCACATATTCACCATATCAATACACCACTATGGATCCACTCCTGTCTCCCTACGAGAACGCCATCCATAGCACTCACGCTTATCTTGCGTATTTAAGAGTATCCACTTTCACTTGTCTATGAACTGTACAGGCAACCCAGAAGTCCTTTACCGCGGACACGGCTATTCGAATAGATCATATTAACCCTGCAGGGGTGTACTTCTTCACACACGCTCTCACCACTTACCGCCGTTTACACGACATGTACTCGGCAACCTTCAAGCGGAAGCCCAGCGAGGGTGTAGGCCACGACCTGACTAACCACACAAGTCTCTCGTCCAGGTTTATCGCCTATTCGAGTTCCATCTGTAAGGAGATCCGGCCGGGGTGTCGCTCACGGCCCCAAACGATGTGAGCAGGGTTCCCAAGCCCACCATCCGGGTGCCACTTGGTACACCGTGCCACTGTGCCTAGTCTGTCCCAAGCCCACCTGTACCGGGTGCCACTTGGTAGACTACTAACACTACCTACAAACACCAGAAACTAGTTGCAACTCCTGGACAGAGATCGAGTTGATTAATAAGTCGAGAGAGTCAATTAAGGATCCCAATGTGTGGTAGTAGCTGTTCATGGATCACAAACACAAAACTCAGTTCCTCAGGACGGCTGCAATGAGACAACCCACCATGTACTCCTACATGGCCTCTCACCGCTACCTTTACCAAATCGTGTTCACACACTTAGCTCTCAACATTAGGACATGTTCACCACATTCCAATTCATCCCCGATGAATCAGACCTGACTCAACTCTAAGAAGTAGCAGGCATGACAAACAAGCATGAATGAGTAGGCACATCAGGGCTCAAACAACTCCTACTCATGCTAGTGGGTTTCATCTATTTACTGTGGCAATGACAGGTCATGCAGAGGATAAAGGGGTTCAGCTACCGCAACAAGTAATAGATGAATCGTGTTGTCCTAATGCAGTAAAAGAGAGCAGGGGCGAGAGAGTGGGATTTTATCGGAATGAACAAGGGGGTTTTGCTTGCCTGGCACTTCTGAAGATAGCATTGAGTCTTCATCAGTGTCAACGATCACCACGTCGGAACACGTCTACTGAAAGGGGACAAGCACCGACAAACAAGAAGAAACACAATCAATGCAATGCAACAATATGATGCATGAATGTGACATGGCAATATGCTGTGGTTTGAGTTAATGCAACTAGCAGCAAGTTAAATAGAGTTGGTTTGAACCCTAGGTTCAAATTCAAACTCCATATGTGATTTCTTAAATGCCATTTAATTGAATTGTCCTAAACAGTAGTCATAAGTTGTTATAAGATGCATGAAAATGGTACAGATGGATAGATTGAATTTTTCTGATCATTTTTCATATATAAATTATTTCATTTGGAGTTGCGGTTGATTTTATATGAATTTTAGAAGTTTTGACTATTTTCTGAAATTTCCTGGATTTATTTTAAATCCAGAAAATTGCTAATTGCATCAGCATGACGTCACTATGATGTCAGCAGGTCAACGGGCGTCGACCAGGTCAAACTTGACCAGTGGGACCCACTGGTCAGTGACCCAGTCAACTAACTAAGTTAGTTAGCCCTAACTAACTGGGCAGGGCCCACTAGTTAGTGACTGTAGTAACTAACCTAACTAGTTAATTAGTGCTAACTAGGGTAATTAGCCGAGCGGGCCCCGCAAGTCAGTGAGAGAGAGGGAGAAGTCAAACCGGGCAGTGGGGTCAACCCACGCCAGTCAACGGGTCAGCAGTCGCCGGCGTTTAGCTGCCGGCGAGTCCAGACGCGGCGGAGGGGCTCGAAAACGCCCTCCGGCGACCAAAACAGCGGCAACGATCATCTACGCGTAGCTGGCGCTCAGCCGCATCCAGCTAAGCAAGCGGGAGGGGCTGACGTGGACCGAGCTCGTCGGAAGCGAGCTCGCGGCGGCGGCCGGAGTTCGGCCAACGGCGGGTTAGGCGATGCAGGGCGCTAGGGGAGGCGTTGGTGTGTGCTACGTGCTCCTGGTGAGGTGTGGAGCACGGTGGTGTGCCTGGCTTCGAGCCACAGTGGCTCTGGCCACGACGGCGACGAGGCACGACGGCGGCGAGCTTTCGGGTCCGGCGGAAACAACGGCTAGAGCGGCCAAACGGCATGGGAAGAACAGGGGAACGGGTCAGCGGCTCACCGCGAGTCCAACGAGCGCGAGGGCGAGGCCGGGGACGCTCTGTGGGCGGCGAATCGAGCAACGGCGGCCGTCGGTGCAGAGGACGAAGATGGCGTCGAGGACGGCGTTGCAGGGCTTCCGGCAGGGCGTGTCTCGGTGGGGAGGAAGAGGGGGTCGAGGCGGAGCTTCTGAGCACTTCGGCGAGGCGAGGCGGAGGCGGTGGCCACGGTGGTGGCGAACGGCGGCGAGAACCCGCTCGGGTGGTGCGAGGGAGAGAGCCAGAGGAGGGGAGGAGCACGGGAGAGAGTGAGAGGGGGCCAGAGGGGGCTGCGGGGTGGCGCCGAGGAGAAGACGCGAGGCGTCGCGGTGGCCAGGCGACGCAGGCAGACAGCCTGGTGGCGTGGCGCCCGCGCGTGCCGGCGTGCTCCTCTCTGCCTGCCTGGCGAGAGGAAGCAGGTGGCTGGCATGGGCCAGCACAGTGCTGGGCCGGCCAGTGGGCTGCCAGGTGAGCTGGCTGGGCTGCCAGGTAAGTCTCTCTCTCTTACTTAATTTAGTTTCATTTTTTCTATTTTTCTGTAAGTTTGTGGATTTACTAAAAATAGTTAGACACCTTCAAAAATCCTGAAAATAATCATAGGCTCTGTTTAGATTAATTCCAACAGCCCACACTTATTTCCAGAATTATTTGAGCATTTAAAATATTTACTAGCATTTAAATGCCCAAATGCAAATTACATATGTTTAATTCAGTGACCAAATATGTCATGGAAAAATGTGCAACACCACTGGTTATGGTTTCTAGCATTATCCAGAAATGATGAACATTTTTGAAAGCCATTTGGATTCACTGAAATTATTTTAGTTGAACCTAGTGATTTCCTTTGATGCTAGGGTTTGGACAATCCCCATTTCAACTTTAAGAGAAATTTAAACATGATGCAACACAACACTTGCTAACCCAGAGCAGACTAGAACTAGGGATGTGACAACACACCCCCACTAAACAAGAATCTCGTCCCGAGATTCAGGCGTAGGGTAAGATGAAGAGGAAAACGCAACTAACACAATCTTCACGATCCAGGTTGCACTTCATAGGGGCGTTGATTCGATCACCATCTTTGTCTTGTCGTCTTGCTCTGAGAACTCCAACCAACATGACAACGAGAGGAGAAGGAGACTCTAGAAGGATCGATCTTCTCAAAGATCGAACAACTTAGGATCAACTCGCGGAATGAGACATAGCAGCATCTCCCGAGCTAAGACATGAAGCATACATCTAGAGGGATGGAGTGGAACAGATGACGAGGGTTCACTAGGTAGACAACAATTCCACACTTAAGAAGGTGGTAAACGATTGTCAACGTAGCGAGGAGTTGAGTTGCCATGATACCATAACGGGGCACCTTAGGGAAAGGTGGCTCACAGAAATATCCCCTTAAGTGGCAAAAAGAATTACCTTTGATTCAAAGATCATTGAAACTCTTTATACCAGCCTAAGGCAATTCTCGAGCGATCATTTGGAGGGGGTCGGTAGAATGGCATGCTTGGATTAGAATGGATGATGTGGATTACCTTGTTGAAAACAACACAATGAATGATTTTAGTAACTAAGGAGAAGCTCAACAGAAGAGAGTGAGTCCACTGTTTGAGAAGTTATAGCATAACCGAGGAAGCTGAGAGCAAACCCAATTAGTGCCGATGATAACACCTAGCGCTTGTGCGTGCTATCAAGAACTTGAGCACTTCCATATTCATCAAGGTTTTACCAATATCCGTGTCAAGGATCCTGGCAACACAACGTATTACCATGATGGATGCCGGTAGAAGATGCAGATGCAAAGGAAGATAACACCTTCTCAGATTTCATCTTGGCGCGGCTAAGGGGACAAAATCTGGATGATCGACCGAGAGACATTTAGCACTCCGCTTCTAATGTTCTCCTTGATGTACCAGCCTAACCCAATACCAGTCGGTATCTGGAACATCAAGTAAAGGTCTGGCTTCGGGAGAACAAAGGATCCTTAAGGAATAACTAGGGAGTAGATCCTACAAAATCCTTATGGGGAGGTGGCCAACTTCCTCAAAGAAGATACTACAATAATAGGTCTTCCGGCTGGGTGTGTTGGCCACGACATCCACTTTACCGGTTATTGAGGGACCAATATTATAGTTCTTGGGAAATGTTCCAACCATTGTATCTGCCTAAGTTTCAGATCTGGTTGGTGTCAGGATATTCCAGACTCATCAAGTCTAGGAAGAAAAATGAAAGTTTGCAACACAAATCGACGAGATGACGTTGCGAGATTCTCGGGAAATGAACTATGATAGCAAGCTCCAAAACATGAGCTGGTTCTGCTACACACATGTGAACACGTTGTCCCAGACAAAACATTATCACATGGTAGTCTTACAATAAAACACTACCGAGTTCAGGTGGGGAACCATCATCGAGGATATCGAAGTCTTGCATAAGGTATACTCTTAAGAAGGAGCTTCTTCACCTTGAACAAATCAATTAGTGGCTTGGTGGGCTAGGGGATACATATGGAATGAAGATGATCAGTCTATCAGACCATAGAATACTTCGCACATGCATGACTGGCTGGGATGATTCCAGAGGAGCAAAAACAAACTTTCTCGAATTCACGGCGGCAACTTACATCAAATGCACGTGAATTAGAGGAAGTCACTTCTTTCATCCAAGCATATGCTTCATGAGCGGGACATGAAGATAATGCTTTTTAGAAGTTTCCAACACTAGCTGGATGTTCAACATGAATCATGGAGATGATGAAAATGTTGTCAATGGGCTCAACAACAATTTATCAAGATTTCCATATAGATGGAATTCCATAACCATGTGAACAAGGCAATAGCATTGGTCAAACCCAAAAGATATAATGATGTATGCTCGACAACCGCGAGTAAGACAACATTATGAACATCGTTGGTTCTGATTTGATTTGACGATAGCCCACACTTAAATCAAGTTTTGACAAGGCAATAAATCCAACAATTGATCACGAGGACCAATTGGTGAAGATATCATCTTTCTTCAACACACACACAACACAAAGATATCCCTTAACATGAACTAAGTCAGACAAGCTTTTATCTTCCAACTCTCCAAGTTGTTGTTTAGCTTAACCAACTAGCTCATGGGTATCCAACACGGATTCTTGGAGAAAGGGTGGTTTACAGGAATAAACCAACTTGATCACGAACTCAACTTAAGGGTCAGGGGACAACCTGGTAATACTTCCGAGAAGATATTCGGAAAATCACAAACCACCGATATGTTACTAAGCTCGAGAACAATCTTGCTTTTCAGGGCAAGACGATATGATCAAAAGAGCGAAGATTTGAAATAATCCTAACTCATCGATTGAGGAGTGCATCAGGAGAATGGACTAGTAGCACGATAAACCCTAGGGTGATGATTCAAGAATCAACACGCTAAGAATGAGGTTATTGTCCATTTAACTACCAAGCAACGGAGTATTGATTTCACACATCAAGGTTCACTTGTCGGCATTCCGGTTGCAATAACACGGAACCGAGGAATGAATAAGGATGGCGAGAAGTATCACTACGTCAAGAATTCACAAAAGGTGGTGCAATTCTCATGACAATCCTGACATAAAGAAGGTAATACTCCAAGGTACAACAGAACAAGAGCTAGATTAGCATTTTGATCTGTGGAGTACAACTACTTTGACCCAATCCTAGATATGGATGAGGTTCTGGAGTTTGTTTCTCCTAGTCATCCTGAATAGAATGGCTTGACGGACCACAAGAATAATAAGCATCGATACACGAATGCACAATTACTCCTAACTATCAATAGATAGACGAAGATCGAAATACGACTGAAGAGAGACAACTGAAAGGAACATATGTCTTTCTGAGTTGTGGATGCATGGATTAGCATGTCGAACCAAGTTCAACAGGTTTCTCCCAAATAACCCATGCAGAAAGGTAGAACTGGCAGAGTCACAATATAGAATGGAGAACTCATCAAGAGCACTTTGGTTCTGATCTTTTGGTTCAACGAGGAACTTCTGCCATAAATAGTTCATGGTATTGGAAGAAGGAAAAACCACGGACCTCGAGGACTAATGCAAAGGTTACTAATAACCTAAAGGAACTAGCAGCACTATCAACATAAAGTAAGTAGGGCGAATCTTGGGCTCAGAAACCCAGGAGTAGAATACCTACTACTAACTGGCATCACGGGATGCTTTCGAGAATGATGGCCAGAATCATCACACTGGGAACACAAAACATGGCTAAACTACTAGATGATCCCCTGAGACACCTAGGGTCATAATAATAACTCCAACATAAATGTCCAGGCAATAGAGTACCTCAACTCACCGATTAGCATGGTTAATCTGGCCCAAAGAAACATCAGAACAGGAAGAACGAATTTGCAAATGCATCAGATTATTTGGAAACCTGGGATGACTCGGACAGCATAACGGCTGTAAAAGCTCGAAAAGATTTGAAACATACTTCAAATATGGTGGCATAGCCACTCAGAAGCAAAATATCAAGGTTTCGGGATCAACAATTATCATACAGAAGTAGTAGGAACTAAATAGAGGCTTAAATCCATTAATCCTATAAGTCTACGGAGTAGTAACACGTGATCCTGATAGAAGAAGAGAAAACCTAGTTCCTTAACCCCGTAGGAAGGATAAGATGACTCGGATCAGAAGGGCATAAGGTATAAGGAGTAAAAAGAGCCTTACGTTCCAACCCACAATCAATTCCCTTATATAACTAAAGAATTTCTAGACTCGACTTTGACCAGTTTGGCTTGGTAATCCTACAGGCAGTTGGGCTCTGATACCAAAGCTGTCAGGACCCCGATCCTAAGTCACACCGATCTAGCATTTAACACATCATATCACTTTGCGGCCTCACGCATGGTATTCCCACGGGTGCCACCTTACCTGGCCCGGGACCGTTTGCGCCTTTTGGCTCACGTATATGATAGTGTCACTAGCATCCATATGACAAAGAACCCGGGCTGACATGGCTAGTCGTGAACCCAAAGTGGCACTAACTTACAGGGACAGGCATACATGACCCAACAACGAACGTGTCGGTCATCAGCGAGTGAATCCAGGCTGTAGCACTGGGCTAGCACGACTCCGGTGAACCGGGCTGTAGCGGGCTAACATGACTCCGGAATTCATAGCGTGACATTTCCCCGAGGGGATAGACACAGGAACGAAGAAGGACACATGCCGGCCAGCTTAAGTGTTCCGGAGCAGTAGCAAGCTACCATGGCTCAGTGGAAACACTAGGAGACATTTCCCAGTAAGAGAGGCTACTAAGGATAAACAACTAGATAGTCAGATCCCACACATACCAAGCATTTCAATAACATACACACAATATGCTCGATATGTGCAAATACAACATGGCATCACAACATGACTCTACAACTCAAGTATTTTATTCAATAGGCTCCGAGGCGCGAGATATTACAAACATGGGTCGCATGACCCAGCATTCAGAGCACACAAGTCAAGCACAAGCGGAAGCTTAACATGTCTGAGTACAGACATCTACAAATGAAAAAGGCTGAGAAGCCTGTCTATCTACCAGATCCTGCGGAGGGCACAAGATCGTAGCTGAGGTAACAAGCTAAACGTCGAAGTCCACGCGGTACTACTAGCGAGACTGAAGTCTCTCTGCAAAAACATAAATTAAGCAACATGAGTACAAATGTACCCAACAAGACTTACATCAGATCTAACTACATATGCATCATTATCAACAAAGGGGATAGTGGGGTTTAACTGCAGCAAGCCAGCTTTGACTCGGTGGCTATCCTGAACTACGACTGCAAGTAACTCTTTTGAGGTGGCGCACACGAGTCCACATATTCACCATATCAATACACCACTATGGATCCACTCCCGTCTCCCTACGAGAACGCCATCCATAGCACTCACGCTTATCTTGCGTATTTTAGAGTATCCACTTTCACTTGTCTATGAACTGTACAGGCAACCCAGAAGTCCTTTACCGCGGACACGGCTAATCGAATAGATCATATTAACCCTGCAGGGGTGTACTTCTTCACACACGCTCTCACCACTTACCGCCGTTTACACGACATGTACTCGGCAACCTTCAAGCGGAAGCCCAGCGAGGGTGTCTTCCACGACCTGACTAACCACACAAGTCTCTCGTCCAGGTTTATCGCCTATTCGGGTTCCATCCGCAAGGAGATCCGGCCGGGGTGTCGCTCACGGCCCCAAACGATGTGAGCAGGGTTCCCAAGCCCACCATTCGGGTGCCACTTGGTACACCGTGCCACTGTGCCTAGTCTGTCCCAAGCCCACCTGTACCGGGTGCCACTTGGTAGACTACTAACACTACCTACAAACACCAGAAACTAGTTGCAACTCCTGGACAGAGATCGAGTTGATTAATAAGTCGAGAGAGTCAATTAAGGATCCCAATGTGTGGTAGTAGCTGTTCATGGATCACAAACACAGAACTCAGTTCCTGAGGACGGCTGCAATGAGACAGCGCACCATGTACTCCTACATGGCCTCTCACCGCTACCTTTACCAAATCGTGTTCACACACTTAGCTCTCAACAGTAGGACATGTTCACCACATTCCAATTCATCCCCGATGAATCAGACCTGACTCAACTCTAAGCAGTAGGAGGCATGACAAACAAGCATGAATGAGTAGGCACATCAGGGCTCAAACAACTCCTACTCATGCTAGTGGGTTTCATCTATTTACTGTGGCAATGATAGGTCATGCAGAGGATAAAGGGGTTCAACTACCGCAACAAGTAATAGATGAATCGTGTTGTCCTAATGCAGTAAAAGAGAGTAGGGGCGAGAGAGTGGGATTTTATCGGAATGAACAAGGGGGTTTTGCTTGCCTGGCACTTCTGAAGATAGCATTGAGTCTTCATCAGTGTCAACGATCACAACGTCGGAACACGTCTACTGAAAGGGGACAAGCACCGACAAACAAGAAGAAACACAATCAATGCAATGCAACAATATGATGCATGAATGTGACATGGCAATATGCTGTGGTTTGAGTTAATGCAACTAGCAGCAAGTTAAATAGAGTTGGTTTGAACCCTAGGTTCAAATTCAAACTCCATATGTGATTTCTTAAATGCCATTTAATTGAATTGTCCTAAACAGTAGTCATAAGTTGTTATAACATGCATGAAAATGGTACATATGGATAGATTGAATTTTTCTGATCATTTTTCATATATAAATTATTTCATTTGGAGTTACGGTTGATTTTATATGAATTTTAGAAGTTTTGACTATTTTCTGAAATTTCCTGGATTTATTTTAAATCCAGAAAATTGCTAATTGCATCAGCATGACGTCACTATGATGTCAGCAGGTCAACGAGCGTCGACCAGGTCAAACCTGACTAGTGGGACCCACTGGTCAGTGACCCAGTCAACTAACTAAGTTAGTTAGCCCTAACTAACTGGGCAGGGCCCACTAGTTAGTGACTGTAGTAACTAACCTAACTAGTTAATTAGTGCTAACTAGGGTAATTAGCCGAGCGGGCCCCGCAAGTCAGTGAGAGAGAGGGGGAAGTCAAACCGGGGCAGTGGGGTCAACCCACGCCAGTCAACGGGTCAGCGGTCGCCGGCGCTTAGCCGCCGGCGAGTCCAGACGCGGCGGAGGGGCTCGAAAAACGCCCTCCGGCGACCAAAACAGCGGCAACGATCATCTACGCGTAGCTGGCGCTCAGCCGCATCCAGCTAAGCAAGTGGGAGGGGCTAACATGGACCGAGCTCGTCGGAAGCGAGCTCGCGGCGGCGGTCGGAGTTCGGCCAACGGCGGGTTAGGCGATGCAGGGCGCTAGGGGAGGCGTTGGTGTGTGCTACGTGCTCCTGGTGAGGTGTGGAGCACGATGGTGTGCCTGGCTTCGAGCCACAGTGGCTCTGGCCACGACGGCGATGAGGCACGACGGCGGCGAGCTCTCGGTTCCGGCGGAAACAATGGCTAGAGCGGCCAAACGGCATGGGAAGAACAGGGGAACGGGTCAGCGGCTCACCGCGAGTCCAACGAGCGCGAGGGCGAGGCCGGGGATGCTCTGTGGGCGGCAAATCGAGCAACGGCGGCCGTCGGTGCAGAGGACGAAGATGGCATCGAGGACGGCGTTGCAGGGCTTCCGGCAGGGCGTGTCTCGGTGGGGAGGAAGAGGGGGTCGAGGCGGAGCTTCTGAGCACTTCGGCGAGGCGAGGCAGAGGCGGTGGCCGCGGTGGTGGCGAACGGCGGCGACGAACCCGCTTGGGTGGTGCGAGGGAGAGAGCCAGAGGAGGGGTGGAGCACGGGAGAGAGTGAGAGGGGGCCAGAGGGGGCTGCGGGGTGGCGCCGAGGAGAAGACGCGAGGCGTCGCGGTGGCCAGGCGACGCAGGCATACAGCCTGGTGGCGTGGCGCCCGCGCGTGCCGGCGTGCTCCTCTCTGCCTGCCTGGCGAGAGGAAGCAGGTGGCTGGCACGGGCCAGCACAGTGCTGGGCCGGCCAGTGGGCTGCCAGGTGGGCTGGCTGGGCTGCCAGGTAAGTCTCTCTCTCTTACTTAATTTAGTTTCATTTTTTCTATTTTTCTGTAAGTTTGTGGATTTATTAAAAATAGTTAGACACCTTAAAAAATCCTGAAAATAATCATAGGCTCTATTTAGATTAATTCCAACAGCCCACACTTATTTCCAGAATTATTTGAGCATTTAAAATATTTACTAGAATTTAAATGCCCAAATGCAAATTACATATGATTTAATTCAGTGACCAAATATGTCATGGAAAAATGTGCAACACCACTGGTTATGGTTTCTAGCATTATCCAGAAATGATGAACATTTTTGAAAGCCATTTGGATTCACTGAAATTATTTTAGTTGAACCTAGTGATTTCCTTTGATGCTAGGGTTTGGACAATCCCCATTTCAACTTTAAGAGAAATTTAAACATGATGCAACACAACACTAGCTAACCCAGAGCAGACTAGAACTAGGGATGTGACAACACACCCCCACTAAACAAGAATCTCGTCCCGAGATTCAGGCGTAGGGTAAGATGAAGAGGAAAACGCAACTAACACAATCTTCACGATCCAGGTTGCACTTCATAGGGGCGTTGATTCGATCACCATCTTTGTCTTGTCGTCTTGCTCTGAGAACTCCAACCAACATGACAACGAGAGGAGAAGGAGACTCTAGAAGGATCGATCTTCTCAAAGATCGAACAACTTAGGATCAACTCGCGGAATGAGACATAGCAGCATCTCCCGAGCTAAGACATGAAGCATACATCTAGAGGGATGGAGTGGAACAGATGACGAGGGTTCACTAGGTAGACAACAATTCCACACTTAAGAAGGTGGTAAACGATTGTCAATGTAGCGAGGAGTTGAGTTGCCATGATACCATAACAGGGCACCTTAGGGAAAGGTGGCTCGCAGAAATATCCCCTTAAGTGGCAAAAAGAATTACCTTTGATTCAAAGATCATTGAAACTCTTTATACCAGCCTAAGGCAATTCTCGAGCGATCATTTGGAGGGGGTCGGTAGAATGGCATGCTTGGATTAGAATGGATGATGTGGATTACCTTGTTGAAAACAACACAATGAATGATTTTAGTAACTAAGGAGAAGCTCAACAGAAGAGAGTGAGTCCACTGTTTGAGAAGTTATAGCATAACCGAGGAAGCTGAGAGCAAACCCAGTTAGTGCCGATGATAACACCTAGCGCATGTGCGTGCTCTCAAGAACTTGAGCACTTCCATATTCATCAAGGTTTTACCAATATCCGTGTCAAGGATCCTGGCAACACAACGTATTACCATGATGAATGCCGGTAGAAGATGTAGATGCAAAGGAAGATAACACCTTCTCAGATTTCACCTTGGCGGGGCCAAGGGGACAAAATTTGGATGATCGACCGAGAGACATTTAGCACTCCGCTTCTAATGTTCTCCTTGATGTACCAGCCTAACCCAATACCAGTCGGTATCTGGAACATCAAGTAAAGGTCTGGCTTCGGGAGAACAAAGGATCCTTAAGGAACAACTAGGGAGTAGATCCTACAAAATCCTTATGGGGAGGTGGCCAACTTCCTCAAACAAGATACTACAATAATAGGTCTTCCAGCTGGGTGTGTTGGCCACGACATCCACTTTACCGGTTATCGAGGGACCAATATTATAGTTCTTGGGAAATGTTCCAACCATCGTATCTGCCTAAGTTTCAGATCTGGTTGGTGTCAGGATATTCCAGACTCATGAAGTCTAGGAAGAAAAATGAAAGTTTGCAACACAAATCGACGAGATGACGTTGCGAGATTCTCGGGAAATGAACTACGATAGCAAGCTCCAAAACATGAGCTGGTTCTGCTACACACATGTGAACACGTTGTCCCAGACAAAACATTATCACATGGTAGTCTTACAATAAAACACTACCGAGTTCAGGTGGGGAACCATCATCGAGGATATCGAAGTCTTGCATAAGGTATACTCTTAAGAAGGAGCTTCTTCACCTTGACCAAATCAATTAGTGGCTTGGTGGGCTAGGGGATACATATGGAATGAAGATGATCAGTCTATCAGACCATAGAATACTTCGCACATGCATGACTGGCTTGGGATGATTCCAGAGGAGCAAAAACAAACTTTCTCGAATTCACGGCGGCAACTTACATCAAATGCACGTGAATTAGAGGAAGTCACTTCTTTCATCCGAGCATATGCTTCATGAGCGGGACATGAAGATAATGCTTTTTAGAAGTTTCCAACACTAGCTGGATGTTCAACATGAATCATGGAGATGATGAAAATGTTGTCAATGGGCTCAACAACAATTTATCAAGATTTCCATATAGATGGAATTCCATAACTATGTGAACAAGGCAATAGCATTGGTCAAACCCAAAAGATATAATGATGTATGCTCGACAACCGCGAGTAAGACAACATTACGAACATCGTTGGTTCTGATTTGATTTGACGATAGCCCACACTTAAATCAAGTTTTGACAAGGCAATAAATCCAACAATTGATCACGAGGACCAATTGGTGAAGATATCATCTTTCTTCAACACACACACAACACAAAGATATCCCTTAAAATGAACTAAGTCAGACAAGCTTTTATCTTCCAACTCTCCAAGTTGTTGTTTAGCTTAACCAACTAGCTCATGGGTATCCAACACGGATTCTTGGAGAAAGGGTGGTTTACAGGAATAAACCAACTTGATCACGAACTCAACATAAGGGTCAGGGGACAACCTGGTAATACTTCCGAGAAGATATTCGGAAAATCACAAACCACCGATATGTTACTAAGCTCGAGAACAATCTTGCTTTTCAGGGCAAGACGATATGATCAAAAGAGCGAAGATTTGAAATAATCCTAACTCATTGATTGAGGAGTGCATCAGGAGAATGGACTAGTAGCACGATAAACCCTAGGGTGATGATTCAAGAATCAACACGCTAAGAATGAGGTTATTGTCCATTTAACTACCAAGCAACGGAGTATTGATTTCACACATCAAGGTTCACTTGTCGGCATTCCGGTTGCAATAACACGGAACCGAGGAATGAATAAGGATGGCGAGAAGTATCACTACGTCAAGAATTCACAAGAGGTGGTGCAATTCTCATGACAATCCTGACATAAAGAAGGTAATACTCCAAGGTACAACAGAACAAGAGCTAGATTAGCATTTTGATCTGCGGAGTACAACTACTTTGACCCAATCCTGGATATGGATGAGGTTCTGGAGTTTGTTTCTCCTAGTCATCCTGAATAGAATGGCTTGACGGACCACAAGAATAATAAGCATCGATACACGAATGCACAATTACTCCTAACTATCAATAGATAGACGAAGATCGAAATACGACTGAAGAGAGACAACTCAAAGGAACATATATCTTTCTGAGTTGTGGATGCATGGATTAGCATGTCGAACCAAGTTCAACAGGTTTCTCCCGAATAACCCATGCAGAAAGGTAGAACTGGCAGAGTCACAATATAGAATGGAGAACTCATCAAGAGCACTTTGGTTCTGATATTTTGGTTCAACGAGGAACTTCTGCCATAAATAGTTCATGGTATTGGAAGAAGGAAAAACCACGGACCTCGAGGACTAATCCAAAGGTTACTAATAACCTAAAGGAACTAGCAGCACTATCAACATAAAGTAAGTAGGGCGAATCTTGGGCTCAGAAACCCAGGAGTAGAATACCTACTACTAACTGGCATCATGGGATGCTTTCGAGAATGATGGCCAGAATCATCACACTGGGAACACAAAACATGGCTAGACTACTAGATGATCCCCTGAGACACCTAGGGTCATAATAATAACTCCAACATAAATGTCGAGGCAATAGAGTACCTCAACTCACCGATTAGCATGGTTAATCTGGCCCAAAGAAACATCAGAACAGGAAGAACGAATTTGCAAATGCATCAGATTATTTGGAAACTTGGGATGACTCGGACAGCATAACGGCTGTAAAAGCTCGAAAAGATTTGAAACATACTGCAAATATGGTGGCATAGCCACTCAGAAGCAAAATATCAAGGTTTTGGGATCAACAATTATCATACAGAAGTGGTAGGAACTAAATAGAGGCTTAAATCCATTAATCCTATAAGTCTACGGAGTAGTAACACGTGATCCTGATAGAAGAAGAGAAAACCTAGTTCCTTAACCCCGTAGGAAGGATAAGATGACTCGGATCAGAAGGGCATAAGGTATAAGGAGTAAAAAGAGCCTTACGTTCCAACCCACAATCAATTCCCTTATATAACTAAAGAATTTCTAGACTCGACTTCGACCAGTTTGGCTTGGTAATCCTACAGGCAGTTGGGCTCTGATAACAAAGCTGTCAGGACCCCGATCCTAAGTCACACCGATCTAGCATTTAACACATCATATCACTTTGCGGCCTCACGCATGGTATTCCCACGGGTGCCACCTTACCTGGCCCGGGACCGTTTGCGCCTTTTGGCTCACGTATATGATAGTGTCACTAGCATCCATATGACAAAGAACCCGGGCTGACATGGCTAGTCGTGAACCCAAAGTGGCACTAACTTACAGGGACAGGCATACATGACCCAACAACGAACGTGTCGGTCATCAGCGAGTGAATCCAGGCTGTAGCACTGGGCTAGCACGACTCCGGTGAACCGGGCTGTAGCGGGCTAACATGACTCCGGAATTCATCACGTGACATTTCCCTGAGGGGATAGACACAGGAACGAAGAAGGACACATGCCGGCCAACTTAAGTGTTCCGGAGCAGTAGCAAGCTACCATGGCTCAGTGGAAACACTAGGAGACATTTCCCAGTAAGAGAGGCTACTAAGGATAAACAACTAGATAGTCAGATCCCACACATACCAAGCATTTCAATAACATACACACAATATGTTCGATATGTGCAAATACAACATGGCATCACAACATGACTCTACAACTCAAGTATTTTATTCAATAGGCTCCGAGGCGCGAGATATTACAAACATGGGTCGCATGACCCAGCATTCAGAGCACACAAGTCAAGCACAAGCGGAAGCTTAACATGTCTGAGTACAGACATCTACAAATGAAAAAGGCTGAGAAGCCTGTCTATCTACCAGATCCTGCGGAGGGCACAAGATCGTAGCTGAGGTAACAAGCTAAACGTCGAAGTCCACGCGGTACTACTAGCGAGACTGAAGTCTCTCTGCAAAAACATAAATTAAGCAACATGAGTACAAATGTACCCAACAAGACTTACATCAGATCTAACTACATATGCATCATTATCAACAAAGGGGATAGTGGGGTTTAACTGCAGCAAGCCAGCTTTGACTCGGTGGCTATCCTGAACTACGACTGCAAGTAACTCTTTTGAGGTGGCGCACACGAGTCCACATATTCACCATATCAATACACCACTATGGATCCACTCCCGTCTCCCTACGAGAACGCCATCCATAGCACTCACGCTTATCTTGCGTATTTTAGAGTATCCACTTTCACTTGTCTATGAACTGTACAGGCAACCCAAAAGTCCTTTACCGCGGACACGGCTATTCGAATAGATCATATTAACCCTGCAGGGGTGTACTTCTTCACACACACTCTCACCACTTACCGCCGTTTACACGACATGTACTCGGCAACCTTCAAGCGAAAGCCCAGCGAGGGTGTCGGCCACGACCTGACTAACCACACAAGTCTCCCGTCCAGGTTTATCGCCTATTCGGGTTCCATCCGCAAGGAGATCCGGCCGGGGTGTCGCTCACGGCCCCAAACGATGTGAGCAGGGTTCCCAAGCCCACCATCCGGGTGCCACTTGGTACACCGTGCCACTGTGCCTAGTCTGTCCCAAGCCCACCTGTACCGGGTGCCACTTGGTAGACTACTAACACTACCTACAAACACCAGAAACTAGTTGCAACTCCTGGATAGAGATCGAGTTGATTAATAAGTCGAGAGAGTCAATTAAGGATCCCAATGTGTGGTAGTAGCTGTTCATGGATCACAAACACAGAACTCAGTTCCTGAGGACGGCTGCAATGAGACAACCCACCATGTACTCCTACATGGCCTCTCACCGCTACCTTTACCAAATCGTGTTCACACACTTAGCTCTCAAAAGTAGGACATGTTCACCACATTCCAATTCATCCCCGATGAATCAGACCTGACTCAACTCTAAGCAGTAGCAGGCATGACAAACAAGCATGAATGAGTAGGCACATCAGGGCTCAAACAACTCCTACTCATGCTAGTGGGTTTCATCTATTTACTGTGGCAATGACAGGTCATGCAGAGGTTAAAGGGGTTCAACTACCGCAACAAGTAATAGATGAATCGTGTTGTCCTAATGTAGTAAAAGAGAGCAGGGGCGAGAGAGTGGGATTTTATCGGAATGAACAAGGGGGTTTTGCTTGCCTGGCACTTCTGAAGATAGCATTGAGTCTTCATCAGTGTCAACGATCACAACGTCGGAACACGTCTACTGAAAGGGGACAAGCACCGACAAACAAGAAGAAACACAATCAATGCAATGCAACAATATGATGGATGAATGTGACATGGCAATATGCTGTGGTTTGAGTTAATGCAACTAGCAGCAAGTTAAATAGAGTTGGTTTGAACCCTAGGTTCAAATTCAAACTCCATATGTGATTTCTTAAATGCCATTTAATTGAATTGTCCTAAACAGTAGTCATAAGTTGTTATAACATGCATGAAAATGGTACAGATGGATAGATTGAATTTTTCTGATCATTTTTCATATATAAATTATTTCATTTGGAGTTACGGTTGATTTTATATGAATTTTAGAAGTTTTGACTATTTTCTGAAATTTCCTGGATTTATTTTAAATCCAGAAAATTGTTAATTGCGTCAGCATGACGTCACTATGATGTCAGCAGGTCAACGGGCGTCGACAAGGTCAAACCTGACCAGTGGGACCCACTGGTCAGTGACCCAGTCAACTAACTAAGTTATTTAGCCCTAACTAACTAGGCAGGGCCCACTAGTCAGCGACTGTAGTAACTAACCTAACTAGTTAATTAGTGCTAACTAGGGCAATTAGCCGGGCAGGCCCCGCAAGTCAGTGAGAGAGAGGGGGAAGTCAAACCGGGTAGTGGGGTCAACCCACGCCAGTCAACGGGTCAGTGGTTGCCGGCGTTTAGCCGCGGGCGAGTCCAGACGCGGCGGAGGGGCTCGAGAAACGCCCTCCGGTGACCAAAACAGCGGCAACAATCATCTACATGTAGCTGGCGCTCAACCGCATCCAGCTAAGCAAAGCGGGAGGGGCTGAGGTGGACCGAGCTCGCGGCGGCGGCCGGAGTTCGGCCAATGGCGGGTTAGGCGATGTAGGGCACTAGGCGAGGCGTTGGTGTGTGCTACGTGCTCCTGGTGAGGTGTGGAGCATGGTGGTGTGCCCGGCTTCGAGCCACATTGGCTCTAGCCACGACGGCGACGAGGCACGACGGCGGCGAGCTCTCGGGTCTAGCGGAAACAACAGCTAGAGCGGCCAAACGGCATGGGAAGAACAGGGGAACGGGTCAGCGGCTCACCGCGAGTCCAACGAGCGCGAGGGCGAGGCCGGGGACGCTCTGTGGGCGGCGAATCGAGCAACGGCGGCCGTCGGTGCAGAGGACGAAGATGGCGTCGAGGACGGTGTTGCAGGGCTTCCGGCAGGGCGTGTCTCGGTGGGAAGGAAGAGGGGGTCGAGGCGGAGCTTCTAAGCGCTTCGGCGAGGCGAGGCGGAGGCGGTGGCCGCGGTGGTGGCGAACGGCGGCGACGAACCCGCTCGGGTGGTGTGAGGGAGAGAGCCAGAGGAGGGGAGGAGCACAGGAGAGAGTGAGAGGGGGCCAGAGGGGGCTGCGGTGTAACGCCCCGGATACAACTTTCCATATTTGTAACTCCGACTCTTGCCTTTTCCGGCTATGTGATTTATTATTTCCTTCGTGGTTGGGTTTTTGTCTGTTGTTTTGCATTTTGTTCTTGTTATGCATCTCATCTCATGTCATCATTCGCATTGCATCGGCATTATTTTCATAAAACTTGCATCCGTCCGGGTTTCCCCAGTTCTCTCTGTTGTCCGTTCTGAGCCAGACACACTCGCACGCGCCCGCGGCACCTCCGAAATATTATTTTCTAAGTGGCATAAAAATGTTCTTGGAATGGGATGAAACTTGTCGTGCGGTCTTATTATAGTGTAGACAGGCCGCCTGCCAAGTTTCGTCGCGTTCGGAGTTTGTTTGACTGCCCAACCTTTAAATATGCAACCGCAATATAGTCGGTTTAATCGTGGGACGTTTCGATCTTCGTCCGCTTCGAGGCCCAGCCGCATCGCCCCCAGGCCCAGCGCCCCTTCCGGCCTGCCCGACCTCCTCCCACCGAACTGGGCCTGGCCCAGCTAGGTGAGCTCCAGGGCCTCCTCTCTGTTCAGCCCAGCATGCACCAGATTCGGCCCAATGTTATTTTTTTTCCTGTCCTGCGAATTTGCTATTTATCCAGTGAATTAACGAATTTGTAGAAAACCCCTCATACATCATACATTTAATAACTCACAAACTGTGCATCTTTTGTAAATAATTTATATATGTAAAATGCTCAGAAAATTGTGTAGATTAATAATATGCAACTTTCATCTGTGTTAAACATGCTTAACATGCTGTTTGTGTTTATTTTGCATTATGCCATGCTAAAATGATTTATTTCATAACTAAATAACCGTAGCTCCAATTTTAATATACTTTATATGTAAATGGGGTGGAAAAATGCATAGATTAACATGGTGCACTTTATTTTCCTGTTTAACAACTCTAAAATTATGTAATAGGCAGAACAGTACCGAATCTAAAATTTGCATATGGGGATTTTCCGGACTTGTTGTTTGTTACTTCCTGCCTCATTTAAATTTGTCTAGATAGGTAGTTTCATTATGCTTTACCTCTTGCCATGTTTAACAACATTTAATATTGTTGGGTACAAAACGAGAGAGAACTAAATACTTGCATGTGGTGTTTCTTCAATATGCAACTCGTTGCATATTGAGCTCCCCTTAATTTGTAGTATTGTTTTTCCACTTTGCCATGCCATGCCTCATTAAACCGGTCATGCATCATACTTGTTTGTGCATCATGCCATGTTTATGCTTGTGCATTTACCATGTTGTTTGTTTCTTTCTGGTGTTGCTTCTTAGTTCTGGTAATGTTGCGATTGTGAGGATTCGTTCGACTGCTCCCGTTCGTCTTCTTCATGGACTCGTTCTTCTTCCTTGCGGGATTTCAGGCAAGATGACCGCTACCCTGGATCTCAATACTATCATTGCTATGCTAGTTGATTCGTTCTATCGCTATGCTGCACTACCTATCACTTGTTCTTCAAGCCTTCCCAAATTGTCATGTCAGCCTCTAACCTTTGACACCTTTCCTATGCAAACCGTTGCTTGGCTATGTTACCGCTTTGCTCAGCCCCTCTTATAGCGTTGCTAGTTGCAGGTGAAGTTGAAGATTTCTCCATGGTGGACAGGATTTTTGGTTGGGATATCACAATATCTCTTATATTATTAATGCATCTATATACTTGGTAAAGGGTGGAAGGCTCGGCCTTATGCCTGGTGTTTTGTTCCACTCTTGCCGCCCTAGTTTCCGTCATACCGGTGTTATGTTCCCGGATTTTGCGTTCCTTACGCGGTCGGGTGATTTATGGGACCCCCTCGACAGTTCGCTTTGAATAAAACTCGTCTAGCAAGGCCCAACCTTGGTTTTACCATTTGCCTCACCACCACCTACTTTTCCCTTGGGAGTAATTAACCCAAGGGTCATCTTTATTACAGCCCCCCCGAGCCAATGCTTGTCTAAGTGTTGGTCCAAACTAGAGCACCGTGCGGGGCCATCCCTTGGCAACTTGGGTTATGTCGGTACCTATATGCTTAGCTTATCCGGTATTGCCCTGAGAACAAGATATGTGCAGCTCCTATCGGGATTGTCGGCGCATCGGGCGGTCTTGCTGGTCTTGTTTTACCATTGTCGAAATGTCTTGTAAACCGGGATTCCGAGTCTGATCGGGTCTTCCTGGGAGAAGGTCTATTCCTTCGTTGATCGCGAGAGCTTGTCATGGGCTAAGTTGGGACACCCCTGCAGGGTATAATCTTTCGAAAGCCGTGCCTACGGTTATTGGCAGATGGGAATTTGTTAATGTCCGGTTGTAGATAACTTGACACCAGATCCGAATTAAAACGCATCAACCGCGTGTGTAGCCGTGATGGTCTCTTCTCGGCGGAGTCCGGGAAATGAACACGGTTTCTGGGTTATGTTTGACGTAAGTAGGAGTTCAAGATCACTTCTTTATCATTGCTAGTTGACGACCGTTCCTTTGCTTCTCTTCTTGCTCTTATTTGCGTATGTTAGCCACCATATATGCTTAGTCGCTGCTGCAACCTCACCACTTTACCCCTTCCTTTCCCTTTAAGCTTTGCTAGTCTTGATACCCATGATAATGGGATTGCTGAGTCCTCGTGGCTCACAGATTACTACAACAACAGTTGCAGGTACAGGTTCATGCGATGATCATGACGGGAGAGCGATGCTTGCTTGCGTTGAGTTCTTCTTCTGCTTCTTCTTCGATCAGGGGATAGGTTCCAGGTCGGCAGCCTGGGCTAGCAGGGTGGATGTCGTTTGAGTTTCTGTTTGTGTTTCATCCGTAGTCGGATGATGCTCTAATGTATTGTGATGTTGTATTTATGTGGCATTGTATGCCTTATGTATGTATCCCCTTCTATTATGTAATGATATCCACCTTGCAAAAGTGTTTCAATATGCGGGTCTATCCTTGGTGGGACCTTCGAGTTCCTTTTGGATAGGGTCGCATATTGGGCGTGACAAGTTGGTAATCAGAGCCTCGACCGACCATAGGAGCCCCCTTGATTGTTGGCCGTTGTTGAGTCTAAAAATACTATTTTGAGTCTTAGGATTATATATATCGGAGAGTAGGATTCTTTTTACTCCTCTGTCCCTTCGTCGCTCTGGTGAGGTCTCCTGGCGTAGATGTTTTGATTGTCCTCTTCTCAAATTTCACTAAATTTTTTTTTAGGATCACGCGGGTATCTTGGAATCGTTCCGATGGTTTTGTGATGAGAACATTTTTCTTGGTGCCTCCTGTCTATTTATGTGGCATTGACCCGGGGAGTTGAGCTCCGAGGTGTTGTCGTCACAATTTTATCGTTGCAGTTCTGGAATACCTGAGTTTTGCCGACATCGAAAATCTCTTTTATGCAGTTGTTGGTGAGATAACCTCGACGTCACCCAGTACTGGGGAGTTCGGGAGTATTGCCATAACTCGTATAACGGATGCTTTTCGAAGGTTGAGGTACACGATTTCCGAAGGTTTCTTGGTTATGTGTTGACGGATGGATACAGCTTGGATGTAGGTATTGTTAGTTTGGGTGAGATATATTGCTTCCCCTGTATCCCCAACACCAGATTGCATAACCAGAAAGTTTCGGAAGTTTTATAGTTGGGAATTCAAGTAGCTCTAGTTTTATCTTTCCAACAGACACATGATATGATATGGGATCTATCATATGTTTGTTTCCGGCTTATTCTGCAAGACAAATCCTTTGTTTTGTTTTATTTGTGGTATTCGAGTTGCTTCGAAGTCAAATGTTGAATCCATACCTTTCCTAAACGATGTTCTCATATTGCTATGTGAATACTAATCCTTCTTGATCATCGAGGTCGACATGTTAATTCTTTTTCAACCGGTGTGCTTCTCTTCAAGTGGAGCCGATCATTTTCAACATTCGCAAGATCATCTCTCAGTTTCCCAATGTTGTTTGTTTCATCCGTCCTCAAGTTGCCTTTGTTTTCCCGCCCTCCCACCCATTTTTCTTCAAGGACTAAGATTTCTTAATCATGTATCCCTTTATTTGTGGGAAGTCTCTTCATTCTTTTCAATCAATGTTCTTATCCAGTGGATTTCCCATGAAGATGCTCAACAGTTTCAAGTTCATCATCCTTCGTTCTTTTTTCTTCTCCGGTGGATCCAATTCAAGTTTTCAGTGTTGATCATATTCTTTTCCCCGTGTCAAATGCTTTTTCATACCGGTGCACCTCTTAATCTTTCACTTCTCGCTATTCATTTGTTCTGGAGTGCTGAAGATATCTCGGAAGATTCGTGCTTCCATTCTCTATCTGTTCAAGTTATTTTGAGGTTGTTATCTCATTCAAGCCATTTAATTCAACCGGTGCAATCCCCCCTTTCAATCATTTCGACGGTGTTCCTTTTCAATGGGCCCTAACCCACTGGTCTTTTCTCAGGATCTTACCTGACTCTTCTAATTTTCCCGGAGCCATTCCCAAAGTCTTTCAAAATTTCACGTAAGAATAAATTATCACCAGTCATATGTCTTTTTCCAAGATCGCTTTCAAATTCTTTTCAGTGTTGATTCAACCTTTCTATTCTTCATTTCGGAGTATCTCAACAATTCATGGTGGTTCTCATCATCATTCTCAACATTTGTAGACCGAAGAAGGATTTCTCTTAAATCTTGGTCCGTTCTCTTGAAGATTCATAGTTCTAGGTTATGTCATCCTCTCATAATTGTTTTCGATTGTGAGAATTCTTTTCATCCATCCGGAGCAATTCAGGAGCCTTTTCAGTTTGATTCTCCGTAGCCCATCATCTTAGAATTATTCATTCAAGCTTTCAACTCTCGTTCTGGAATTCTTCCGATGCATCATTCAAGTATCCTCTAATCAGTTCATGTTCTCTTCGTTCTCATGTATCTAATTTCCCTCAAGTATCTTCATTCGTTTTCCAATTCTTCCCGGTGAATTGTGCCTTTGCTATGGTCGTTTTCAATTCTTTCGATGGTTTTTTCAAGATTTCACTTTCTTCGTTATCGTATCAATTCATCCATTCTTTCGTTGTTTCAATCCCACCGGTGGTCCCATCAATACCTTCTCAAGTTTACGCTATATCTCTCTTAATCCTTTCTACGAGAATAAGTAGTATGCCAAATCCATTGCTTGTCATCAATTTAATTTGATGAAGGATAAGCATACAATAAATCTTATTCTTATTTCCTCGAGGTGATTCAATTCTTTTATTTCCGGAGTTCCAAGTTCTCTTGGTTATATCATCGCAAAGCTCCATCTAAATCATCGCAAGGCTTCACCTTGTGTTTTCAACTTCTCTTTCTTTCTATCATCCTTTTATTACCGGAGTTCTTCATGGAGGCTCTACATGATGATTCGTCAAGGATTCTTTTCATTCTTCAATTGTTCTTCAAGATTTCTCTCAAAGCTATGATCCGCCAAGCTATTCTCAAAAATTAAACATGGTGCTCAACACATGTTTTGTTTTGACGAGCTCAAGTATTCTTCATCTTGCATTCTGAAGTGCAATTCTTTCTACCTTATCTTTTGTGGTGGTGTTATGTCACTCTTCACAATTTCCGTCATGGTTCATGATTCATATTGTTTTCAAGAATGAGGTATTTTAAATCCATCAATCTCTTTGTTGGAGTTATCTTGGTATAGATTTCACTTAAAGCCTTCCATTGGGAATGTTGCTATTGTGGTGCTTATCAATGATCCCAGTTTTTCTCCTATCCTCTCGGCGAAAGGAGTTGTCATCTCCATGTTGACCTCAATCCAATCTATTGTTTCCGTTAGTGGCAGAATTTCGCCTCAATTTTGAGAAGTTTTCCATAAGCCCACTACAAACTTGTGTTTTTCGTTGTTGATTTTCCAACAACTCCATTCAATCCTTCTTCGAAGGGTGCTTTCCAAGTTCATTTGTGGCAGAAATTGTCATTTTCTTCTTCATTCTTTTATTCCAGTGATCTATCTTCTATTCTTTCTTCCGAAGGCATTGTGATGTTGTTCTCTTCACTCATCATCTTGTTTTGTCAAGATCGTGTTCTTTTCGTGCTTATCCATTTAACCGGAGTGTTGTGTCATCTCTTCAAGTTCTTTCATCTTGTCAAGTTCATGTTCAATTTCTTCCATTTACAGTCGGAGTACTGTCAAAATTATATCATTCTTAGTCATTCTTATCTCATTTCAAACTGAGTGGTTTCAATTCCTTCTTGTCCATTGTGCTCATCATTCATGTCTTTGCAACCTCTTGGTTCTCGTTGTATCCCTTGTTCCTCTTTTCTAACGGAGTGTTTTCAACTTTGCTCATCTTCGTTGTTTTCTTCCTTTCAATTTGTTCAACCACTCAAGGTTCGTGGTTTCACTCGTTTGTCAAAGAAGCAACTTAGTTTTACCTCTTCTCGTCCTCTTCCGTTTCCCTCCGGTGCCATCCTAGATCTCGGGACGAGATCCTCTCGTAGTGGTGGAGTGTTGTAACGCCCCGGATACAACTTTCCATATTTGTAACTCCGACTCTTGCCTTTTTCGGCTATGTGATTTATTATTTCCTTCGTGGTTGGGTTTTTGTCTGTTGTTTTGCATTTTGTTCTTGTTATGCATCTCATCTCATGTCATCATTTGCATTGCATCGGCATCATTTTCATAAAACTTGCATCCGTCCGGGTTTCCCCAGTTCTCTCTGTTGTCCGTTCTGAGCCAGACACACTCGCGCGCGCCCGCGGCACCTCCGAAATATTATTTTATAAGTGGCATAAAAATGTTCTCGGAATGGGATGAAACTTGTCGTGCGGTCTTATTATAGTGTAGACAGGCCGCCTGCCAAGTTTCGTCGCGTTCGGAGTTTGTTTGACTGCCCAACCGTTAAATATGCAACCGCAATATAGTCGGTTTAATCGTTGGACGTTTCGATCTCCGAAACTGCCCAGGGCCGCACCTCTTCTCCCTCTCTTCACAGCCCACCTAACCTCTATTGCCAGCTCGCAGCGCCCTTCGTTCGCTTCGAGGCCCAGCCGCATCGCCCCCAGGCCCAGCGCCCCTTCCGGCCTGCCCGGCCTCCTCCCACCGAACTAGGCCTGGCCCAGCTAGGTGAGCTCCAGGGCCTCCTCTCTGTTCAGCCCAGCATGCACCAGATTCGGCCCAATGTTATTTTTTTCCTGTCCTGCGAATTTGCTATTTATCCAGTGAATTAACGAATTTGCAGAAAACCCCTCATACATCATACATTTAATAACTCACAAACTGTGCATCTTTTGTAAATAATTTATATATGTAAAATGCTCAGAAAATTGTGTAGATTAATAATATGCAACTTTCATATGTGTTAAACATGCTTAACATGCTGTTTGTGTTTATTTTGCATTATGCCATGCTAAAATGATTTATTTCATAACTAAATAACCGTAGCTCCGATTTTAATATACTTTATATGTAAATGGGGTGGGAAAATGCATAGATTAACATGGTGCACTTTATTTTCCTGTTTAACAACTCTAAAATTATGTAATAGGCAGAACAGAACCGAATCTAAAATTTGCATATGGGGATTTTCCGGACTTGTTGTTTGTTACTTCCTGCCTCATTTAAATTTGTCTAGATAGGTAGTTTCATTATGCTTTACCTCTTGCCATGTTTAACAACATTTAATATTGTTGGGTACAAAACGAGAGAGAACTAAATACTTGCATGTGGTGTTTCTTCAATATGCAACTCGTTGCATATTGAGCTCCACTTAATTTGTAGTATTGTTTGTGCACTTTGCCATGCCATGCCTCATTAAACCGGTCATGCATCATACTTGTTTGTGCATCATGCCATGTTTATGCTTGTGCATTTACCATGTTGTTTGTTTCTTTCTGGTGTTGCTTCTTAGTTTCGGTAATGTTGCGATTGTGAGGATTCGTTCGACTGCTCCCGTTCGTCTTCTTCATGGACTCGTTCTTCTTCCTTGCGGGATTTCAGGCAAGATGACCGCTACCCTGGATCTCAATACTATCATTGCTATGCTAGTTGATTCGTTCTATCGCTATGCTGCGCTACCTATCACTTGTTCTTCAAGCCTTCCCAAATTGTCATGTCAGCCTCTAACCTTTGACACCTTTCCTATGCAAACCGTTGCTTGGCTATGTTACCGCTTTGCTCAGCCCCTCTTATAGCGTTGCTAGTTGCAGGTGAAGTTGAAGATTTCTCCATGGCGGACAGGATTTTTGGTTCGGATATCACAATATCTCTTATATTATTAATGCATCTATATACTTGGTAAAGGGTGGAAGGCTCGGCCTTATGCCTGGTGTTTTGTTCCACTCTTGCCGCCCTAGTTTCCGTCATACCGGTGTTATGTTCCCGGATTTTGCGTTCCTTACGCGGTCGGGTGATTTATGGGACCCCCTCGATAGTTCGCTTTGAATAAAACTCCTCTAGCAAGGCCCAACCTTGGTTTTACCATTTGCCTCACCACCACCTACTTTTCCCTTGGGAGTAATTAACCCAAGGGTCATCTTTATTACAGCCCCCCCCGGGCCAATGCTTGTCTAAGTGTTGGTCCAAACTAGAGCACCGTGCGAGGCCATCCCTTGGCAACTTGGGTTACGTCGGTACCTGTACGCTTAGCTTATCCGGTGTTGCCCTGAGAACGAGATATGTGCAGCTCCTATCGGGATTGTCGGCGCATCGGGCGGTCTTGCTGGTCTTGTTTTACCATTGTCGAAATGTCGTGTAAACCGGGATTCCGAGTCTGATCGGGTCTTCCTGGGAGAAGGTCTATTCCTTCGTTGATCGCGAGAGCTTGTCATGGGCTAAGTTGGGACACCCCTGTAGGGTATAATCTTTCGAAAGCCGTGCCTGCAGTTATTGGCAGATGGGAATTTGTTAATGTCCGGTTGTAGATAACTTGACACCAGATCCGAATTAAAACGCATCAACCGCGTGTGTAGCCGTGATGGTCTCTTCTCGGCGGAGTCCGGGAAGTGAGCACGGTTTCTGGGTTATGTTTGACGTAAGTAGGAGTTCAGGATCACTTCTTGATCATTGCTAGTTGACGACCATTCCTTTGCTTCTCTTCTCGCTCTTATTTGCGTATGTTAGCCACCATATATGCTTAGTCGCTGCTGCAACCTCACCACTTTACCCCTTCCTTTCCCTTTAAGCTTTGCTAGTCTTGATACCCATGGTAATGGGATTGCTGAGTCCTCGTGGCTCACAGATTACTACAACAACAGTTGTAGGTACAGGTTCATGCGATGATCATGACGGGAGAGTGATGCTTGCTTGCGTTGAGTTCTTCTTCTACTTCTTCTTCGATCAGGGGATAGGTTCCAGGTTGGCAGCCTGGGCTAGCAGGGTGGATGTCGTTTGAGTTTCTGTTTGTGTTTCATCCGTAGTCGGATGATGCTCTGATGTATTGTGATGTTGTATTTATGTGGCATTGTATGCCTTATGTATGTATCCCCTTCTATTATGTAATGTTGATGTAATGATATCCACCTTGCAAAAGCGTTTCAATATGCGGGTCTATCCTTGGTGGGACCTTCTAGTTCCTTTTGGATAGGGTCGCATATTGGGTGTGACATGCGGGGTGGCGCCGAGGAGAAGACGCGAGGCGTCGCGGTGGCCAGATGACGCAGGCAGACAGCCTGGTGGCGTGGCGCCCGCGCACGCGCCAGCGCGCTCCTCTCTGCCTGCCTGGCGAGAGGAAGCAGGTGGCTGGCACGGGCCAGCACAGTGCTGGGCCGACCAGTGGGCTGCCAGGTGGGCTGGCTGGGCTGCCAGGTAAGTCTCTCTCTCTTACTTAATTTAGTTTCTGTTTTTCTATTTTTCTGTAAGTTTGTGGATTTATTAAAAATAGTTAGACACCTTCAAAAATCCTGAAAATAATCATTGGCTCTGTTTAGATTAATTCCAACAGCCCACACTTATTTCCAGAATTATTTGAGCATTTAAAATATTTACTAGCATTTAAATGCCCAAATGCAAAGTACATATGATTTAATTCAGTGACCAAATATGTCATGGAAAAATGTGCAACACCACTGGTTATGGTTTCTAGCATTATCCAGAAATGATGAACATTTTTGAAAGCCATTTGGATTCACTGAAATTATTTTAGTTGAACCTAGTGATTTCCTTTGATGCTAGGGTTTGGACAATCCCCATTTCAACTTTAAGAGAAATTTAAACATGATGCAACACAACACTAGGTAACCCAGAGCAGACTAGTACTAGGGACGTGACACTCGTTCTCAAGTGTGAGGGGTGACAACGCTTCAGCAAACGCAGCCACCAGCCGGCATCAGCACTCCGCACCATTCCGATCGCCTAGCCCTTCGCGGTCTGGGGACTCGACATGGTGGAACCCTTCAAAACCGCTCGAGGCGGCATGACGCACCTGCTGGTGGCAGTGGACAAATTTACCAAGTGGATCGAAGCACGGCCGATCAAGAAACTGGACGGGCCAACAGTCGTCCGGTTCATCAAGGACATAGCGGTGCGCTACGGCATGCCGAACAGCATCATCACGAACAACAGCACCAACTTCGCCAAGGGCGCGCTTGAGAAATACTGCTCCGTCTCCGGCATCCGCCTCGACCTGGCCTCCGCTGCACATCCGCAGTCCAATGGGCAGGTCGAGCGGGCCAACGGACTCATCCTGTCCGACATCAAGCCGCGACTCGTTGAGCCACTCATCCGCTCACCCGGCAGCTGGCTCGACGAGTTGCCGGCCGTTCTTTGGAGTCTCCGCACCACGACGAATCGGTCGACCGGGTTCACCCTATTCTTCCTTGTCTATGGAGCCGAAGCTGTCATCCCGACCGACGTCGAGTTCGACTCGCTACGCATCGCGATGTACACCAAAGCCGAAGCCAGAGAAGCCCGCGAAGACGGCCTCGACCTGCTCAAAGAAGCCCGCCTCCTGGCGCTCAGCCGTTCGGCCATCTACCAGCAAGGCCTGAGGCACTACTACAGCAAGAAGATCAAGCCCCTCGTGTTCCATGAGGGGGGCGACCTCGTCCTCCGACTCGTCCAAGAGCAAGCAGGCCAGCACAAGTTGTCCCCTCCATGGGAGGGCCCATTCATTGTGAGCAGGGCCTTGCGCTGTCAACGTTTTGGGAACAGGGGTACCCAGACTTGCCTGCCTGCGGCCTGCAGCGTGGCTCAAGGAATGGCATTGTAAGGCCCATCTTCGTCAACACAAGCTCAAGACCCTCGCGAGGGGCCAAGCCTCGCGGGGTGGACGATAGGAAGCTTCCTTAGGCGCAGCCTCGTCAGGCTGGCTCGCGAGGAGGCGGAGAAATCAAGGCGGTGTACCTCACGAGGTGCCCGTGACGCAAGCCATGACGACCGAAGCCAGGCGGGCGCCAGGCGGGCGCCGGCCTGGGCAGTGTCCTTGTTTCCTCTTTGGTGCAAAGGGGGCAAGCGCAGGTCAATGTATCAAGCAAAGGCTACCATTTCGGTGCAACAAGACCAAGACCAGCAGAACGGCAGGATGGAGGTCATCCTGGAGACCAGGAAGGCGTCATCGTTAGAGCCTTTGTCAGGAAAGGACCAACTTTAGTCAGGATAAGTGTACTAGATGTTCCCCTTCAAAATGGCCAATTGTTGGCGCCCTTCCCGCTCAATATTTGGGAAGAGGACCAGGGCCTCGCTCTATAAATAGGGCTATCCACCACAGTAGAAAGGGATCCGGATTCAATCCTCCCCAAGAGGCATCACCTCCGCAAGAACATCCCTCGCGAGGCTGTTCTTCCCTCGTATTGTTCATCATCAGCCCCTGAGGCAATCCACACACCACACACACTGGAGTAGGGTATTACACCACCATGGTGGCCTGAACTAGTATAAACCTCGCATCCCTTGTGTTGTTCTTCGTGTAGCCTAGATCCTTTGCAACGCGACGAACGTGAGTTGGTAGAATGGTGATCTCCGCGTGCACCCCAGAGTTCGAACCTTAAGGGTCTGCTGGAACCCGAAATCCGACATTTGGCATGCCAGGTAGGGGTGCGCCGGAATCACGCCTTCCGGCGTCTTGTGTTTCACCGTCCGTCGCATCCATGTCTGACGCTCGTCGAGCCCGCGCCTAGCGCCGGGGTGCCCTCGCGGCCCATGTCGCCTAGACGGCCCCCGTTGGAGGGCCTCCCCGTCGTTCCCCATCGCCTGCCACCCATGCCACCACCGGTCCAGCGGGGAATGAGCAGCAGGCGTCGTGTCTGCATCCCTCTGTGCGGCGGGAAGGCCGCACCGCCACCCTGTCGCTGACTCCAGCAGGCTCGTCGTCGCACGCCCGTCGCGCTCCTGCGGACGCGCACGCCGCGCTGCTCCTGGCACGAGAGCTCCTGCACTACCATCCCGTCGACGACCTCTACGAGGAATGGCTCGCCCGCATCACCGAGCTCGTCAGCGGCGTAGGGGTCTCCCTTGCACCATCCCTCTCGCTGCATCGCCCCCCGCCCTGCGCGGGCAACGCAGTTCCGGAGGTGCCTCCGCCGCCTGCCCCCTCAAGAAGGTGCCCTGGCCCCAAGGCGTGCAGCCCCTGGATGGGACCCGCTCCGTTTGGCGCCCGCGCAGCAAGAGAAGAGCTGCCAAGAGATCCCTCGTCCCCAAGAAGCTACCCGTGTGCTCCCCGCACCGGCACGTCATGACCGCGCTCCTGCTCCAGCGTGCCAAGACCCCGCGCTGCTCCTGGCGGCGGTGCGCGGAGACCTCCAAGATCAAGCCCTTCGCCACCAAAGGCCTCCAGTGGCCACTGCAGGCTGCCGTGCCTTCACCGCTGAGCTGCGCGGCGTGGCCTGGCTGGGCAAGTTCAAGCCAGACCTGCCCCCGCGCTACGACGACATGACTGACCCTGCGGAGTTCCTACAGCTCTACGAGTTGGACATCGAAGCCGCCAACGGGGACGAGAAGGTCATGGCGAACTGGTTTCCCATGGCGCTCAAGGACGGTGCCCGCACCTGGCTCCTGAACCTGGCTCCTGGCACGATTTCCTCCTGGGATGAGATGCACACTCGCTTCATCGCCAACTTCCAGGGCACTAGTGACCGCCCCCCGGCCATGAGTGACCTGCGCCGCATCAAGCAACATCCAGGAGAGACCCTGCAAAAGTACATCCAGCGCTTCAACAACGCTCGCCTCAAGATCCCCAGGGTGACTGAGGAGGCCATCATCTCAGCCTTCTCTGACGGCGTGCGTGACATCAAGATGAAAGAGGAGCTAGCAATCCATGAAGACCTGTGCACATCCCTGGAGCTGTTCAACTTGGAGACCAAGTGCGCCAGGGCTGAGGAAGGGCGCCTCTCCCTCCTCGAGCTCCCGGCTGCGGATCCAAAAGAGAAGAAGCCCAAGGTCAAGGACGTGAAACGCAAGGGGGCTGATGTGCTTGTAGCAGAGCCGGACACCAAGCGAGGCAGGGACCAGCCTAAGTCATCCAAGGGCAGCCGGTACTGCGTGTACCACGACCTCCACACCCACAACACCAACGAATGCCAAGAGCTCAGGGCTGTGCGAGATGTGCGTGTCGGCCAACGCCCCGAGCGCAACGACCAGGGCTATGGGCGAGGAGGAGGAAGAGGTGGAGGATGATGGGAAGACCATGGCCCTCTCCAAGGGTGGTGTGACCGACCTCGCGAGGACCGCTGGCAGGACCAGCCTCGCGAGGGAGGCTAGAGGGATCAGCCTCGTGAGGATCACCCTCAGGGCAACACAGGCCTCCCTCCTCTGCCACCTCAACCGAGGAGGAATGAAGACCATCATCAGGACGAAGGGGCTGGGGGCTTCCAGGAGCCGCGCGCAATCGCTTGCATCCTGGGTGGCGCTCAGGCCCCAGCCTCTCAGCGCATCTTCAAACAGTTCGCTCGCGAGGTGAATGTAGTCCTTCCCAAGCTGGAGGCCACGCGCCCTCTCAGGTGGTCAGCATGTGCTATCACATTCAGCTCAGCGGATCAGCTCAAGTGCGCAGCCACGGCCGGAGTCCTCCTGATGCTTTGCTCCCCGATCATCAGCAATGTGCAAGTCACCAGGACCCTCATCGATGGCGGGGCAGGACTCAACGTCCTGTCCATCGAGACATTCAACAATCTCCAAGTGCCATACAATCAGCTTCAGCCAACCAAGCCTTTCTCAGGAGTAACTGATGGTTCCACTGTTCCAATAGGGCAAGTTCGCCTTCCTATTACCTTTGGGCAGCATGACAACTACCGCACCGAGCTCATTGACTTCGACGTCGCCCACATTCGCCTGCCATACAATGCCATCTTCGGGTACCCAGCCCTGGCCAAGTTCATGGCAGTGACTCATCACGGCTACAATGTCCTCAAGATGCCAGGAAGCGGTGGAGTCATCACAGTGCCTTGTGAGGAGAGGGATGCAGTGTGTTCCCTTGAGCGTGCTTTCCAAGCCGCGGCAATCGAAGACCCATAGCACAGGAGCGGAAGACTTCCCGAGGCAGTCCCTAAGAAGAAGAAGACATCACCTGGTCCGAACCCTCGGGAGGCAGGCCCTTCCAGTGGCGTTGTGCCAGGATCTGCGCCCGTTCAAGGGGCGCCTCCCTCTGTCGCATAGGAAGGCGCGCTCGGCGCCCTCCTCGGGCAAGGCTTGGGGGCTCTCTCCTAGAGGGCCACCGACTTTGCCAAGATCACGAGGGAGGCGCTCGGGCACCACTTGGAGGCATTCTTCAAAGCGCGTTTCCCTCAGGAAGGAACAAGGCAAGGAGGGCCAAACCCTCAGCAGTTCATCAGCGAGATCATTCAGGAGCTGCAGGAGTCAAGAGTCATGAGTGGCAGCCGCCGCTTACCCGCCGTAGCTCCCCATCCAGGCGAGGATGGTGGGCTGCGCGTCTGCATCGACGTACCAGGGCTCAACCGGGCCGCCTCTCAGGAGCGCTCTGGCCCTCGCACGTGGTACGTTGCGAGGGTCCACCCCACAGCTATGTTCGCATGCCCTTTGGCCTGCCGAACGCAGCGGCCGCACGTCAGCGTCTTATGAGGAGCATTCTGGAGGCCGAGGAGGTCAGGCATTCCGCAGTCCTGGCGGAGATGGAGATGGTCCTCGAGGAGCCGCCTGTGCCTCCGGAGCCCCCCGAGGCTCCTAGGCCTGGGGGCTCGTGAGGGACGGTCTCCGCAGCGTGCGTCGTCAGCTACTTCAGCATCCCTTCATCTCCAACATCATCAGGTGACATCCTTCGAGTTTCATTTTCAGCTGGGAGCACCCCGAGGGCTGCATCATTCCCAAGCCACGTGGGTCCGTCCCTGCGGCATGTATCCCTTTTGTTTATACCTTTAGGTTACTTTGTTGGGGGCGCCCCTCGGGGTGCATTATCCCCAAGCCGCTCGGGCCTGACCCAGCGGCATGTATCTCTCTCGTGTTTATTCAGGTCGTGCATTTGACCCGCCATGATTATTACTTAATGCATGTGATGGCACCCTTCTTCCCTCATGCCAACCGCTTGCACGTTAAAAGGGGGGTACCTGAGCATCGCGACTCATGGACTCTTACTGGCTCTCCAGCCCTCACCTCCTGGCCTTGTCCACGGCATCACGACCTGGCATACCAGCGACGGCTGAGCTCGCTCGAGGGCCGGGACATGAGGACGTAGAGCGTCGGCATCTAACCAAATTTTCAGGAGCACATCACAAACAATGGCCCAGAGCCAGGCGCAACCCGCCTTGAGGTAGGGCCCCATGAGTCCCGCGCTCATGGGTCCCCAGATGTCGTGGAATTATCACGTCAGATGTCCTAGTGAAAGGACTTAGTTGTGGAGCCATCGCAACTAGGAAGCTTGAAGGGGTTAAACGGGACAAAGGACACGAGAGGTTTTATACTAGTTCGGCCCCTTACGGTGAAGGTAAGGCCTACGTCTAGTTGGGTTGGTATTGATGTTTCGATGACCAGGGAGCGAGATATGCTATGCCTGGCTCTCGATGAGTTGTTTCTTTTCCTAAGCCGCCAACGGGTCGTCCCCTTATATACACGAGTCGACGCCCTGCGGCCTACAGAGTCCCGGCCGGCTTATAAACAATGTCCGGCTCGGTGACTAGTTAAGTCTACCTTATAATACAAGTAATATTATAACTGCGGTTTACTACAACGGGCCTTAAATCGCCGATGGGCTTTAAGCTTCCTATGAACCGTCATCTTCATGTCTTGTCTTGGGCTTCTCTCCGGTGAGTCCTCTTTGCGTAACCCGGCCCCTCCTGGGCGGCTTACACAAATAGTTATATCCCCAACATTAGGCCCCAGATTGATTTGAACCGGTTCATGTCAATCTTAAAATACCTTATGAACCGCCCTGCAGTCCTTTATCTTGCGCGAAGGATTTTAACCCGCCGTGACGTCGTCATCTAACTCCGGGCTAAATCTCTGTGACGTCATCTTCATTAAAGCTGTATTTTTTATAACATCACATCTTCAACGGATCTTTGTCTTTATTGACCATCCCGAAATCAGGGCGCCAGAGCCGCTGGATAATGAATGTTATCTCCTCGTTTTTTGTGCCCTCTCGGTCAGTCTTTCCTTATAAGTAGAGCGACCTAGGTCTTTCCCCTCAGTCATCTTCTTCTTCTAGCCTCCTCCCGAGCTCTGCCGCCGCCATCGTCGGACCTCTCGTCTTCGCCGACTCAGGCCGCTGCATCGACCTGATTCTGACCAGAGATCGACGGTGAACCTCCACGGCGCATCTGCATCTGTGAGTTCTTCGCATTCCCTTTCACAGATCTGCATTAGGTCGTTGCTAAGTTCGTCGGTGTTCATCACGGTCTAACACCAAACCCTCGCTAGTTCCTTCCAATGCTCTGTTTAGATCGTCAGAACCACGTAGAACTGCTGCGGTGCTTGCCTGTGTTGATCTTGCATGAAGATAGATCTCATTTCCCTTGTTCAGAAATCCTCTTCGAATGCATGAACTTCCCTGCCCTATTTTAGGTCTAGAAAATTTCCCTTTCAAAGCAATATTTTGATCCAGAATAATAATTGTTATCTGTGAAACTTGTTTTTATCACCCGGAACACCTCTTCTGGTAAACACCCTGAAACACAACTGTCGAGATGTCTGGCTTAAATAAATGATACAGAACCTTGACTGCTCCTCATGACCCGGAAATTTTTTGAATTGTACTTGATACTTGTAGCGGCTTAAATATTGTTGCACAGTCATCCTTATATCATTAGGCCCCTCATTAAGCCGCCATTTTAAATAATCAAGATTTTCCTCCCGGGTTAAAATTGAACCGGATCTTCTTGTTTTCCATAGGCCAATTGCTGTGATGGCTCCTAAGGCTACCAAGGCCCCTATAACTTGCAATTGGGTTCCATCCATAGTGACCAATAGCAAACTAGCTGAGTTTGTAAAGTCTGGGCATCTGCCAAAAAAGGATGTCATGTCTTACCGTGCCCCTGACCCGTCTGAAGAAAAACCTCACCCCCAAAGCCGGGGAAGTGATAATTTTTAATGATCATATGAGTCGTGGATTTGCTCCTCCCGGCTTAAAATTCTTCAGAGAGATTTTAAATTTCTTTGACCTTAGACCTCAAGACATCGGACCCAATTCCGTGTCAAACATTTGCAACTTCCAAGTCTTCTGCGAGGTATATCTGGGAGAAGAGCCGAGTCTGCTTTTGTTCAGGGAACATTTTTACATGAACCGGCAAAATGAACACGCCAACGGGCCCAATCTTGAGCTTGGCGGCATCTCAATCCAGCGATGGAGAGACTGTCTTTTCCCTTATGCTGAGTTGCCGAGTCACCCCAAATCTTGGAACCACACTTGGTTCTACTGTCAGGACACTTCTCCGGCTGATGAAAAACCTCTGCCCGGCTTTCGTGCCCTGCGCCTTGAGTCTAACCATCTGCTACCAGACAAGTTGACAACCCTTGAACGCGTGCCTCTCAATTCCACCATTAAGAAAATAAAAGCTCTCTTGGGAAATGGCTTAAACGGCGTCGATCTAGTCCGAGTCTGGGTCACTTGGCGTATACTTCCATTAAGTCGCCGCCCCGGCTTAATGTGTACTTATACTGGAGAAAAGACTGATCCGCAACGCCATAGCCCTGACGACTTACCAGATGACGTGGTGGATGCTACAACACAGTCACTGCTGAAGGAGGGTACTGTAACGAGCAACGCCTTCGGCTTACTTCCATTTTGCAAAAATAACCCGGCCCCTGCGGTAAGTTATCAATTGTAACCAATGTTCACGGATACATTATACCTTGCTTGATACTCATAATTCTTTAACTTTTTTCACAGGCTGGGGATGACTTCTGGCAAGTCAAATATGACCATGAAGCTGCCAAACAAGCCAGGACGACCAAGAAAGCTGAAAGGAAAGCCGCCAAGGTAGGAACCTCAAAGAAGAAAAAACCTAGCACCTCCAAATTACTCAGATTGGAGGATAGCTCTTCAGATGAGGAAGAGGTAATCTTTTAAATTTTCTTAAGTCCCTTGCTATCACCTGTCTGACATTTTATCCCTTCAGGAGGATACGCGGAACAGCCGAGCAGCCACTGAAGAGGTAACTATAATCTCCTCCGACTCAGAGCCTTTGCCAAAGCGAAAGACCCGAAGGGTGACCCCGAAAGTAAGATTTTCACATGCACTTGCTTATCAAGATCCTCAATTTATTTTGAAGCAACAACAGCTTGAGAGCCGGAGGCAGACCCGGAACAACAAAGATGCAGAACTCTCCTCCGGCTTACCTGATGTAACCAGAAAGCGTCGGACTGAGGTTATCTCCGATTTACGTTCTGTCTTACCTTTAGCAGGCTTAATTCGTCAACCTCTCAATTCATTTGACTCCAACTATTAGGATACCTCTCCTTCTTCCGGTGAATCCATGCAGTCAAACATGCCGACTTTCAAAACTGCTCCCGGGTAATAGGAACTTATGCACTTTTTGCTTTACCTATGCTTGCATATTCATCCTTCTGCTTTTGTTAACAACCTACAGGTGAAGCCCCGCAAGAAGGCAAAGAAGAACAAGCCATCCCAAGACCCGATAGTTACTGAACCGGCAATTGACTCATCCGTTCCTGACGGCTCCACTCATCAGCCACCACCTGAACCGACTCTTGATATTCCAGTGTCAACCTCTGACCCGCCTACAGAAGACGTTGTCCACAATTCTGATAACCCGGAAATTCATAACCCGGTCAGGACAACTGATCCAGAAGTTGTGTTTTTGAAAAAGCAATATGTTGAACCGGGCCAGCCTACTGTTCTTGCTCAGTGCACTGCTAAGGAGGAGTTTACCCAACGTCGAAAAGCTAAACAAGATATCACTGATTATGCTCACCTAAGCATTGGTGATATAGTCTCAGGTTATCTGAACCAAGTGCACAACAGCCGTAACCTGGAAATTGACATGGTGAAGCAAATACAACATAAATCTGAGGTATAACTTTAACTTTTCCTGAATCTTACTTACTGTACCAGCCCCCAAGTCTATCGCTTATGAATGAATATGCTATAGACTTAGAAATCTACTTACTGTTAGTTTGTCCGGTTTAAAATGAATTTATTTAACCCGGTATAACATAAGGCTTTTTAAATTTGCAATACACATTAGTCCCCAAGTGTCAAGTATCCTTACTTGTAAGGTTCTTGAGACTTAATATATTTGGCCCGGCAGGATAAAGTTAAAAATTCTTCAGCATACATTAGCCCCCAAGTGCCAAGTATCTTTACTTGTAAAGTGATTGGGACTTAAATGTTTACCTTACTAGAATCCTTACCATAACCCGGTGTCGATGCAGGCTGCCATAAGTCAATTTGAATCAGAGCTCGCTGCCCTGAAGAGTCGTCTGGAAACTCAAGAGCTTGAGACGCAAAAAGCTAACTCCAAATTTGAATTTAGTATCTCTGAAAATGAGAAACTAAAGAAGAATTTTGAGTCGGAAAAGAAAATTTGGGCTGAAGAAAAGGCTTCCCTGGTGACTCGGGCCGAAACAGCCGAAGCATCTCTTGCAGAAGCAACAACCGAGCTGTCCAACTTGAAACAGCAAATATCCCAAATGGTCTCAGCCATCTTTGGTAAGTTATTGTGACACAACTTTATCATGGCAACCTTACAATGATTATTGTAAGAATTACTTCCGGCTTACCTTATGCTTGTGCACATACAGGCTCCAGGAGTGTCAATCTGAAGCAGGACACGCTGATCAAGCTTAAAGCGGTTTACACGTTAGTGGAACAGCTATACTCCGGGACACAACATGCCCTGGCCGTTGTAGCTTTATCAACTCCACACCCCCGCCTTTTGCAAGATGTTTTGAAGAGCCTTGCCTTTCTACCTCAGCGGATCCAAGACTTAAGGCGTTCATCTTGAAGAGCCGGGGTCGTAGCCGCTCTGAGCCGGGCAAAAGCATGGCTTCCAGAACTAGACCTGGCCGACCTCGCTCTTGGATATCCAAGTCTAAAGGAAGATGGCAATGCCTTTGATGATCATGACTTCCATGCCTGTGTCAAAGCCATACGTTCGGTGGCCACCCTTATCAGAAACGATACTGACCTCAGCAAGTATGCGTCGGCTTATGACAGTAACAACCGGAAAATCCCAAACGCTCCATATGATCAAATCAGCTTGATCCCTCCAATTCGTAAGCATACTTTTGCCCCTGAAGTGGACCCGACCGGTTTAATAGATGATGAAGCTGAATTTGAAGCTTTGAGCGGCATTGATTGGGCTTCATCAACTTTCCAGGAAAAAACAACCGACGGAGAAGCGGCGAAGGATAACCCGGAGCCCTCAAGCCTGCCGAAGGAGTAAATCGCCGGGTGTTTGGCCAAAAACAATGCTTCATCAATTCAGAGTCGGGGAGTCTTGTAATAGGGTAGAAAGAAACTGCTTAATGCTTGTCATGCCTTCGTGCATGCTCTTATTACTTAACGCTTTCCGTAAGCCGCCGTGGTTGTATATTTCCGGCCCTTACTTCCTTCGCGTGTTAAATATTGCTTGCCTTACTCTGCAATCCTTGAATGATCTTCCCGGCTCATATAATGTTCACCTGGTACTTAATAACCTGGGGTGACGAATATTAAACCGGCAAGACAAAAAACACCGTAAAATGCTTTCCATAAGGTATCAGAACAATCAAAATACTGTTACAGGCTTCTGATTCGGATACGATCAATAAACCGTTCCAAAGGGGTTAAGCTAAGATTCGGATACGATCATATAGCCCCCAGTGGCGTGGCGATGCCAATCAAGTGGGTATCGACAGCTATGTTCTCTTTGGTTCGAATACGACCTATGTTTGAACAGGAAGCCCCCAAGTGACCATAGGATTTGTTTAATGACGCTGATTCGTATATGATCCACGTCAGACCTAAAGAGGTTAAGCTATGATTCAAATATGATCAAGAAGCCCCCAAGTAGGTTTGGCAAGTATGCCGATCAAGTGGGTATCGACAGCTATGTTCTCTTTGGTTCGGATATGACCTATGTTTGAATAGGAAGCCCCCAAGTGACCATGGCTAGATTCAGATATGATCATAAGCCAGACCAAAGGTGAAGCCGGATTCAGATATGATCCGGTCCCTATTGGTTGTTTCCACCACCTGTCAAAAAGACATATACACTTTTTTGAGGGTGAAAAAAGGATAGAGGTCCTGCTTTATTACTTTATATAATATATACATTGTCAAAAAATATATACATCTAAAGAGCCGGTGGCTTAAGTATAATAAGGCCGAAGATGGGCTATATTCCACGGCTGGCGGGTCTCCTCCTCCAATTTACCCGAGTCCTTGTGCTCTCGAATATCGATGAGGTAGTATGACCCGTTGTGCAGATTCTTGCTGACCACAAAGGGTCCTTCCCAAGGAGGGGATAGCTTGTGCATATCGGACTGATCCTGGATGAGCCGGAGCACTAAATCGCCTTCCTGAAATGTTCTGCTTTTGACCCGGCGGTTGTGATAGCGATGAAGGTATTGCTGGTAAATCGCCGAGCGGGCTATTGCCAAGTCTCGCTCTTCATCCAACAAGTCAAGTGCCTCCTGTCGAGCTTTTTCATTGTCCGCCTCCACGTAAGCCGCCACACGGGGTGAGTCGTGCCGGATATCGCTCGACGGAACTGCCTCTGCTCCATAAACCATGAAGAAAGGCGTATAACCCGTGGATCTGTTAGGTGTAGTGTTGATGCTCCACAGCATAGAGCGCAGCTCTTCGACCCAACAACCCGGAGTCCGCTGTAAGGGGACCAAGAGCCGTGGTTTGATACCCCTTAAAATCTCCTGATTAGCTCGTTCTGCTTGACCATTGGACTGAGGATGAGCAACAGCCAAAACATCAAGCCGGATATGTTCTCATTGACAGAACTCCTCCATGGCACCCTTGGAGAGATTAGTGCCATTATCAGTTATGATGCTATGTGGAAAACCAAAACGAAAGATCACCTTTTTCATGAACTGAACCGCTGTGGCTGCATCACACTGACTAACCGGCTCTGCCTCAATCCACTTCGTAAATTTATCCACTGCCACCAGGAGGTGTGTCTTTTTATCCTTAGACCTTTTAAAAGGTCCCACCATGTCAAGCCCCCAGACTGCAAACGGCCAAGTGATCGGAATCATCCTCAATTCCTGAGCCGGCACATGAGCTCGTCTTGAGAACTTTTGACACCCGTCACATTTGCTAACAAGGTCTTCTGCATCAGCATGAGCAGTGAGCCAATAAAAACCATGACGGAAAGCCTTGGCCACCAGAGATTTTGAGCCGGCATGATGACCACGATCCCCTTCATGGATCTCTCGAAGTATCGCTTGACCTTCTGCAGGTGAGACACAATGCTAGAACGCCCCTGTAACACTGAGGTGATGTAACTCACCATTAACAATTGTCATGGATTTGGATCGCCTGACAATCTGTCTCGCCAAGGTCTCATCCTCAGGAAACTCTCCCCGGGTCATATAAGCCAAATATGGCAATGTCCAGTCCGGGATGACATGAAGCGCAGCCACCAACTGTGCCTCCGAGTCTGGCACCGCAAGCTCTTCCTCCGTAGGTACCTTGACAGAAGGATTATCTAAAACGTCCAGAAAGGTGTTAGGTGGCACCGGCTTAAAGCATCCGCTGCCTCATTCTTCCTTCTGTCAATGTGCTCCACCTGATACCCTTTGAAGTACCCGGCTACAGCATCAACTTCACGACGATAAGCCGCCATAAGGGGATCCTTAGAATCCCATGTGCCTGAGATCTGTTGAGCCATGAGATCTGAGTCGCCAAAGCACCTTACCCGGCTTAAATTCATCTCCTTAGCCATCCGGAGACCATGGAGCAAGGCTTCGTATTCAGCTGCATTGTTAGTACAAGGAAACATGAGCCGGAGCACATAACGAAATTTATCACCTCGAGGGGAAGTTAAGACAACTCCAGCCTCTGATCCTTCCAACTGTCTGGACCCATCAAAGTGAATAGTCTAGTACGTGTTGTCCGGCTTCTCCTCAGGTGCTTGCAACTCTGTCCAATCATTGATAAAATCCACCAAGGCCTGAGATTTAATGGCAGTATGGGGCATATACTTTAAACCATAAGGCCCAAGCTCAATGGACCACTTGGCGATTCGTCCTGTAGCTTCCCTATTCTGAATGATATCTCCCAAAGGAGCTGAGCTCACCACCGTTATAGGGTGACTTTGGAAGTACTGCTTCAGCTTCCGGTTTGCCATGAACACACCATAAACAAGCTTTTGCCAATGTGGATACCTTTGTTTAGACTCAATGAGCACTTCGCTGATGTAGTAAACCGGCCATTGAACCGGATGCTCCTTGCCTGCCTCCTTACGCTCCACTACTATGGCCACACTGATGGCCCGTGAGTTAGCAGCCACATATAACAATAACGGCTCTTTATCAATGGGAGCTGCAAGAACCGGTGGCTCAGACAACTGTCTCTTCAAATCTTCAAAGGCAGCGTTAGCAGCATTGCTCCAGACAACAGTGTCTGTCTTCTTCATCATCTGATATAACGGTAAGGCTTTCTCTCCTAACCGGCTTATGAACCGACTTAAAGCAGCAACCCGTCCCGCCAGACGCTGAACATCATTGATACATGCCGGTTTAGCCAGAGAGGTAATCACCGTGATCTTCTCTGGATTAGCTTCAATGCCTCTATTTGACACCAGAAAACCCAAGAGCTTGCTCGCAGGCACACCAAACACGCACTTGGCCGGGTTAAGCATCATCTTCTAAAACCGGAGGTTGTCAAAGGTCTCTCTTAAGTCAGATATCAAAGTTTCCTTTTCTCTGGACTTCACCATGATGTCATCCACATAGGCATGAACATTGCGCCCAATTTGATCGTGCAAACAGTTCTGCACACATCACTGATAAGTTGCCTGGGCACTCTTGAGCCCAAACGGCATAGATACATAACAGAAGGCCCCAAACGGAGTGATGAAAGCTGTCTTTTCCTGGTCCTTAACTGCCATCTTGATCTGATGATAGCCAGAGTAAGCATCCAAAAGACTCAAACGTTCACAACCCACCGTAGCATCAATGATTTGATCAATACGGGGGAGAGCAAAGGGATCAGCCGGACAAGCCTTATTTAAGTCTGTGTAATCCACACACATCCACCAAGTGTCGTTCTTATTGAGCACCAACACCGGGTTAGCCAACCACTCCGGATGAAAAACTTCAACAATAAACCCGGCCGCTAAGAGCCGGGCCACTTCCTCCCCAATAGTTGTCCGTCTCTCTTCATTGAATCGTCGGAGAAACTGCCTGACCGGCTTATACTTCGGATCAATATTGAGAGTGTGCTCAGCGAGTTCCCTCGGTACACCCGGCATGTCAGAAGGTTTCCATGCAAAGATGTCCCGGTTCTCACGGATGAACTCGATGAGCGCGCTTTCCTTTTTAGGATCCAAATTGGCATTGATACTGAACTGTTTAGAGGCGTCTCCCGGGGTGAAGTCGACAAGCTTTGTCTCAGCAGCCGATTTAAACTTCAATGTTGGGTCATGCTCTGTAGTTGGTTTCTTGAGGGAGGTCATATCTGTCGAGTCAACATTGTCCTGATAAAATTTGAGCTCCTCCGCGGCACAAGCCGTCTCAGCATAAGCTGTGTCGCCTTCTTCACATTCCAAGGCCACCTTTCAACTCCCCCGCACAGTGATGGTGCCCTTGTAACCCGACATCTTGAGCTGTAAATAAACGTAACGCGACCGTGCCATGAACTTAGCATAAGCCGGTCGCCCAAACAGAGCGTGATATGGACTCCTGGTCTTGACCACTTCAAACGTTAACTTCTCAGCCCTGGAATCATACTCATCTACAAAGGCCACCTCTAATTCAATCTTACCAACTGGGTAAGCCGACTTACCTGGAACTACCCCATGGAAAACAGTATTGGATGTTCTCAGGTTCTTCTCAGTCAACCCCATACGCTGGAAGGTCTCCTAATAGAGTATGTTGATGCTACTTCCTCCGTCCATGAGTACTTTAGTGAATTTATACCCACCAACCTGGGGTGATACCACCAAGGCTAACTGACCCGGGTTATCAACGCGTGGAGGGTGATCCTCTCTGCTCCAAACAATGGGTTGCTCAGACCATCTCAAATAACAAGGAACTGCCAGCTCAACAGAATTTACAGCTCTCTTATGAACCTTCTAGTCACGTTTGCATAAGCTGGTGGTAAATACATGGTACTGCCCACCGCTCAACTATTTTGGTTGGCTCTGGTAACCCGACTGCTGCTGTTGCTGCTGTCCTCCTTGACCAGACTGCTGCTGATTATTTCCACTCGGCTGTCCCTCGAAACCAGAATTTGAACCGCCGCCTGGGCCATGAAAGCCGCCGGCCCCTGAACCGCCGCCAGATCCATGGCCACCATCAAAGATATTGGAGTTTTTAAACGCCCTCATGATCGCACAATCTTTCCACAGGTGTGTAGTGGGGTGCTCCCGGGTGCCGTGTTTTGGACAGGACTCGTTGAGTAGTTGCTCAAGAGATGGGCCTGACCCGCCGTTTCGAGGCCACTTACCCTTACGTCTCTAATTGTTACCATGTGTACTAGCGTTAGCCACAAGCTCCAGGTTGCCATCCACCTTCCGCTTATTGCTGCTTTGATTCCCCGGGTTGTGTTGTTGACCCTTTCCATTACCGTTCTTTTTACCCTTCCCTGTCTTCTCATCGTCAGACACGGGATCCTTGGTATTATCAGAATCGGCATATTTGACTAAAGCCGCCATCAATGTTCCCATATCGGTGCAATCACGTTTAAGTCGGCCCAACTTCTGCCTCAACGGTTCAAAGTTGCAATTCTTCTCCAACATGAGGACTGCAGAGCCGGCATCCATCTTATCAGATGAGTGAATGATCTCCTTGACCCGGCGTACCCAATGGGTGGTGGACTCACCCTCCCCCTGTTTACAACTTGTCAAGTCCATGATTGACATGGACTGCTTATAGGTGTCTTTGAAGTTCTGGATAAACCGGGCCTTTAACTCCTCCCATGAACCAATGGAATTGGGTGGTAAACCTTTTAGCCATGACCGGGCCGTTCCATCTAACATTATGGTGAAGTATTTAGCCATTGCCGCGTCACTGACCTCCAACAGCTCCATGGCCATCTCATAGCTTTCAATCCATGCTCCGGGTTGTAAGTCGGCCGTATAATTCGGCACTTTTTGAGGTCCCTTGAAGTCCTTAGGCAGGCGCACATTGCGCAAAGCCGGTATCAAACAGGGAACTCCACCGGTTCTGGTGCCTACTCCCATCTCAAAAGAAGTCGTTGGATACTCCAGGATATCCTGGTGAGTCGCCCGCTGAGCCGCCAGTTGAGCCGCCCGCTCGTTCTCCTGACGTACTCGGTTCTGCACCGGGTTATAGCCACCATGCTGGCGTTGGGCGTTGCTTGATAAAGCTTCATACTCCATGTGCCTGCTGTAACTTGGGCTCCGGTTCTGACGAGGCGGAGCTAACCAAGGTGGAGGGGTTGAATGAATTCTATCCCGGCTTTGAGAATAGGTCTCTTGCTGAGCCAGAGCCGTCTGGACAAGTTCCCTGATCCTCCGGGTCTCCATCGCTGTTGGATCATCAACATCCACTGGAAGAGCCGCCAAACACGCTGACGCTGCGATTAAATTCTCCATGGGGTTGGAAAAGTGACCCTCTGGTATTGGCACATAACACGGCAGTGCCATGCTCATGTGAGGAGGTGGCATCTCCTGACGCTGAGCCGGTCCTCCCGCTCTGGGTGTCATGAACTGATTAGCATTGGGCGGGTTACTTGGCCCGACTCCGGGTGTGGCAAAGAGAACCCTAGGATCGTAATTCGGAGGTAACTGGGATTGGGTCTTCTGGTGTCTCCTCCTCATTACTTCATTGGACGCATTTAAACTCATTGTGAGCTGATAAGCCTCTAACTGCAACCGTTGTGCCCGGGTGTTGAGAGCCGCCCGCTCCGTAGCTAGCCTAGTGTCCTCAGCTACTAAGGCTTCCTTGGACTGAGCTATCTCCTCACGTACCTGTGCTACCTCCGCGTCATGCTCATCTTTGTTTGCAGGGATGACTGTGGCGGTTAACAGGGTCGTAAGCTTGTCCATGAGGTCCATCAGTATTTGAGCCGGCAGGCGCACAGGGCCTCCTGCCCCGGCTGCTCCTAACCCGGAAGTGATTGCGGCCGCGGCTGTAGAGTTTTGCCCGGGTTGAGTCCTAGCCATAAAGACTCCTGCCCAATTTGGCGAATCGCAGAGGTTCGGAATACTAAGGCCATCGGAACAGCCCCCAAGCGCACCATCTTGAACTTGATACAAAGAATCTATTGAACCGGTGGACGAATCACCATCAGAGGGGACGGCCGTCTCACCACCATCTTCAGGACCTTCAGAAAGCTCTTCTCCGTGGACGCAGCCCACAAAGACATGCTTCATGCCGGGTTGAACTCGAGCGGGACTCGCACGCTGAGCCGTCTCGAGAGGTCGGTGCAGTTGTCCGGCTCAGGCCCCGGCTCACCAATCCGGCCGATGAAGGCGTGGATCCCTCCAAAGGGGACCTGGTACCTGTACTCAATTGAGCCGGCGTCGAGGCCCCAGCCTTCGCCGTCGAAGTAGATCTTGCCGCGACGACTTTTGGTCATCCGACCCACTACGTATCCCTTGAGCCCTTCGAAGTTGCCCTTCAAGAACTCAAATCCACCGTGCGCTGGCCCCACGGTGGGTGCCAACTGTCATGGAATTATCGCGTCAGATGTCCTCGTGAAAGGACTTAGTTGTGGAGCCATCGCAACTAGGAAGCTTGAAGGGGTTAATCGATACAAAGGACACGAGAGGTTTTATACTAGTTCGGCCCCTTACGGTGAAGGTAAGGCCTATGTCTAGTTGAGTCGGTATTGATGTTTCGATGACCAGGGAGCGAGATACGCTATGCCTGGCTCTCGATGAGTTGTTTCTTTTCCTAAGCCACCAGCGGGTCGTCCCCTTATATACACGAGTCGACGCCCTGCGGCCTACAGAGTCCCGGCCGGTTTATAAACATTGTCCGGCTCAGTGACTAGTTAAGTCTACCTTATGATACAAGTAATATTATAACTGCGGTTTACTACAACGGGCCTTAAATCGCCGGTGGGCTTTAAGCTTCCTATGAACCGTCATCTTTATGTCTTGTCTTGGGCTTCTCTCCGGTGAGTCCTCTTTGCGTAACCCGGCCCCTCCTGGGCGGCTTACACAAATAGTTATATCCCCAACACCAGATACACCTCATCAAGCCCTACCGTGCCAGCCATGTGTCAGGGCGGGGCTGTACATGCCCCGGGGGCTCCTCCCGGAGGGGAGCCTTCTCCCACACACCAGTGGAAGCACCATGCTCCATGCTAGCTGACGACACTGCCAAGGAGCGGCTATGCCCGTACTGGTGATAAACAATTGACACGGAAGCGCTATGCTCCGTGCTGGTGATAAACAACTGAGGGTGGCCTACGGCCGCATCAACCTCAGGGAGACCAGAGCTCAGTGTCCGGCCCCATCGTAACGCCTCCCCTCGGGAGTGCCACGCGAGGGGGCTGCGCACGGGGGCTACGCCCGGGCCACGCCCGGGCGCACGCCACCCAGCTAGGCCCCTCGGGCCTGGTTCGTCGCGCACCCCTCCCCGAGCGGAGCCATGGTATGAAGGACGTTTGAACATCAAGGGGGACTCCTGAGCATCACGACTCAGGAGCCTAACTGGTCACGTAGCCCCTCACTCCTTGGTCCCGTCCTGGGCTAATGGCAGTTGAGGTATGCGCGGGGCCGGGCCCTGCCGACGTAGAACGGCAGATCCTCTCCTATGCCTCCCCACCCTACTTGCTTGTCACGCCCAAGATGCGACCCTATCCTAAAGGAACTCGAAGGTCCCACCAAGGATAGAAGCGCATCTTGAAGACGCTTTTGCAAGGTGGATATCATTACATTAACATTACATAATAGATGGGGATACATATCAGAGACATACAATGCCACAAGAATACAACAACACATCATACATAAGATCAACATCCGACTATGGATGAAACACAAACAGAAACTCAAACGACATCCACCCTGCTAACCCAGGCTGCCGACCTGGAACCTATCCCCTGATTGAAGAAGAAGCAGAAGAAGAACTCCAAGACAAGCAAACAACACTCTCGCGTCATGATCATCGCATAACTTGTACCTGCAACTATTGTTGTAGTAATCTGTGAGCCACGAGGACTCAGCAATCCCATTACCATGGGTATCAAGAATAGCAAAGCTTAATGGGTAAGGAAAGGATAAAGTGGTGAGGTTGCAGCACCGACTAAGCATGATGTGGTGACTAACATACGCAAATAAGAGCGAGAAGAGAAGCAACGGAACGGTCATGAAGCTAGCAATGATCAAGAAGTGATCCTGAACTCCTACTTACGTCAAACATAACCCAAAACCGTGTTCACTTCCCGGACTCCGCCGAAAAGAGACCATCACGACTACACACACGGTTGATGCGTTTTAATTCGAATTAGGTGTCAAGTTATCTACAACCGGACATTAACAAATTCCCATCTGCCGCATAACCGCGGGCACGACTTTCAAAAGTTTAAACCCTGTAGGGGTGTCCCAACTTAGCCCATCACAAGCTCTCACGGTCAACGAAGGATATTCCTTCTCCTAGGAAGACCCGATCAGACTCGGAATCCTAGTTAAAAGACATTTTGACAATGGTAAAACAAGACCAGCAAAGTTGCCCGATGTGCCGACAAATCCCGATAGGAGCTGCACATATCTCGTTCTCAGGGCAACACCAGATGAGACTAGCTACGAGTAAAACCAGTCCTCAAGTTTCCCAAGGTGGCCCCGCAGGCAGCTCAGTTCGGACCAACACTCGAAGGAGCACTAGCCTGGGGGGGTTAAAATAAAGACGATCCTTGAGTCTGCAGAACCCAAGGGAAAAAGGCTTAGGTGGCAAATGTTAAAACCAAGATTGGGCCTTGCTCGAGGAGTTTTATTCAAAGCGAACTGTCAAGGGGGTCCCCTAAATCACCCAACCGTGTAAGCAACGCAAAATCAAGGAACATAACACCGGTATGATGGAAACTAGGGCGGTAAGAGTGGAACAAAACACCAGGCATAAGGCCTAGTCTTCCACCCTTTACCAAGTATATAGATGCTTTAATTAAATAAGAGATATTGTGATATCCCAACATAATCATGTCCACCATGGAGCAGTCTTCAACTTCACCTGCAACTAAAAATGCTATAATAGGGGCTGAGCAAAGCGGTAACATAGCCAAGCAACGGTTTGCTAGGAAGGGTGAAAAAGGTTAGAGGCTGACATGGCAATTTGGGAGGCTTAAAGAGAAAATGATAGGTAGCGCAGCATAGTGATAGAACGAAGCAACTAGCATAGCAATGATAGTACTGAGATCCAGGGTAGCGGTCATCTTGCATGAAATCCCGCAAGGAAGAAGAACGAGTCCATGAAGAAGATGAATCCATGAATATGAACCAAGTGTAGACGAATGAATCCTCACGATCGCAACGAAACAGGAACTAACGAGAAGGAGCACAACCGGAAAGAAGCAAACAACAAGGTAAACACACAACACATAGACAAGACATGATGCGCAACCAAGCATGATGCATGACAAAGCTAGAAGAGGCTAAGCATGGCAAGAGATGATGCATACAAGAGCAACACATCAAAGCAAGTTTAAATGAGGCCGGAAACAACAAATAACAAATCCGGTAAGTCCTCATATGCAAATTTCGAAATTCGTCCAGATCTGACCAAAACTTATGTTCAAGTTGTTAAATAGCAAGTTAAGATGCACAAAGATGATCTACACGAAATTCTAGTCAAGGTACATATAAAGTTCATTTAGTTCGGAGCTACGGCCTGGAAGATATGAGCAAAACAAGTTAAACATGGCATTGATGCAAAATGCATTCAAACATCAAGCAAACACCTCAAAACATGGATCGAACAAGGTAATATGAAACTACATGCAATTCTAAGCAAGTTTCATATAGAGCATGCTCAAAACGGAGCAACATTCAACACATACACTCTACATGTTTAAAGGACAAGCTGTCCAAAACAGCAACTAGGCATCTTGCAAGCATCAAAACAGTATGCTACAACATCTCAACATGAAAACAGAAGATATGAACACTGAGCTATCTTCATAAATCACTAGAACATGCTCAAACCGACATGGAAAGATTGCATCTAATAACAGTTTCAGAATTAGCAGAAATAACATCAGGTTGCAATGTTTAGAGCTACCAAACAACATGTTACATGAACTTAACATGGCAAACAAAGGCATGGCATGCTAATACTAAAGACAAAGAACAAATCTCCCTTACTGAACTAATTCCAAAGATCCACAGACAATATGGTAGGATACATGCAAACATGGCAAATAATATGACAGATTCAGACATGGCAGGAACAACAATAAGTAGGCATGTTGGTAAGCTTGTACCACTCACCACAGAGCAATACATGGCATGTGAAGTAAACCAACAGTAATATGACATATTTATGAAGCTAAGCATGGCAAGATAAAGTTCATAGGGTGCATATATCACTAGCAAAGCTCATGGCAAAACTGAAATTAATGTTAACAGGCTGACAGCAACATTATTTAGCAATTTTAGAGCAAAATTACAACAAGCTACAGCAGGATATAAATGCAACCAAGGGCATAGATGGATATATCATGACATGTATAACACAACATCCTTATTGGACATCTCCATATTATGCATAGAATGACTTGTAGCAGCAGGTTTACCTAGCATCACGAAATAACAGATTCAGCCCAGCAAAACAGTAACAACAAGTACCATACTTCACAAGCTTGATGCACTCACTACAAGACTCACAAAAATACATGGATTGCACCCCTGTAAATATGGCATGATGTAGCTCAAAACTCATGTAGGACTCATGCTCATAGGATGCACACACAAAATGCAATGAAAATAACAAATCATCAAATTCTGTTAATAGACAGTAGTTAACATCATATAGCAATCTTGCAACGATAATTAGGGCATCAATATGGACTCAAACAAGCATGGCACAATGGAACAAAATGAAGAGCACATCATGATGAACATTCTGATATATTATACGCATGAAACGGAGCATCACACATGAAGTTATGGCTTGCAAAACATAGCACCAGAATGCACAAATTAAGGGACTTGGGCGATTTTTGAAAAAAAACGAGCGAGCGCAAAATTACTATATAGCGCACGGTGCGAGGGACAGCTGGGTTGCTCACCAATGGGCTCGGCCCATATGAAGAGGAGGTGAGGCAGGACGGTGGGGGGAGCCGGGCTGGGCCGTGGCCCACGAGGCCTGCATGGCTGGAGGAGGCCCAGGACGGCGCCGAGCGCCCGAGCTCGTCGCCCGATCCGGGAGGCCGAGCAAGGCGGCGACGCTGGCAGGGCTCCGATGATGCAGGGACGGGGATGAGGCAGGGGCCGGCGAGGAGGCGACAGGGACCGGTAGATCGGGTCTGGTGGGGGTCGCAGGTCGAGGTCAAGGCGAAGAGGAGGCGGCGTCTCTAGCGAGTCGACGCGCGGGGAAGGCTGCGGCGGCGATGGCGGCCGGGACGAGGTCGCGGCGCACGGCGGCGTTGCCGGGCGGCGCGCAGGACGGCGGGGGACTCGCGGTCGAGGTGGAAGCGAGGCGGGAGGAGCTCGGGCTCCGGCGAGCTCCTGACGGAGCAACGGCGGAAGGCGGCGGCGAGCAGGATGGCGCGGTCGGTGCTAGGGACGCCGGCGAGGCGCAGAGGCGGGCGAACGGGTGAGGCGGCGCCCTCGGGCCAAGGCGGGCCGAGCGAGGGCCTGGCGGGCCGCGACTGCTGGGAACGTCGCTCGGGCGATGTGGAGGGCATCGGTGGACATGTCCGGCGGGCGAGAGGGAGGTTTGATCTAGGGTTAGGGTAGGATTTGATCCGAAATTTCGGGGGAGGGGGTGTTTAAATAGGAAGAGGGGGCTAGGAGAGTCCAAATGGGGTGTGGTTTTCGCCCACACAATCATGATCGAACGACCGAGAGCATGGAGGGGGTTTGGATGGGCTAGGGCTATGTGAAAGGGGCTGGGCTGCAAAGAGAGAGGGGTTACGGGCTACGCGGTTAACCTTTGGGCATCAAACGACCTCCAAATGGAACGAAACTTGACGGGCGGTCTACCGGTGATATACCAAGGCCACTCGGCAAACCTTGGTCCATTCTGAGAACGTTTTTATCCCGCTCACGAAACAAGGTCTGAGAGGTGCGGCAGGCACGTGCAATTGTGTCTGTGCTGAGAACGGACAACGGAGAGAACCGGGGGAACCCGGACGGATGGAAGGTTTGAAAAACATGCAGATGAAATGAGAGGATGACATGGAAAAAATGCAACACGCAAGCAAAGACATGGAAACTATGACAAATAACTGGGAGACACCTGGCGCATCGAATCCGGGGCGTTACAACTCTCCTCCACTAACAAGAGATCTCATCCCGAGATCTTAGGAATGAGACGGAAGAAAAAAAGGAAGAGGTGAAATAAGACCAGAAGAGAGAAGAATAACAAGGTCGAGAGGACTCGGATAGAAAAGAGGAATAACGAGTATGACGAAATCAAATGCTCATGGAAACAAGATAGACTCTGAAACCACTCCGGTTAGAACAAGATAGAAAAGGAATGAATAAAAAAATCGGCAACACTCCGACTGAAAATGGAAAGAATAGAACATGAACTTCACCCAATGAGATGGCACTTGACGAGATGACCAATGCCATGCCTCCGGAAGAATTGAAAGAATGGAATGAAAAGAACTTAGAAAGAAGGATTGAATGGAGTTGTTGAGAACATCAACAACGAAAGAATAAGCTTGTTGTGGACTTATCAAAAACAACTCAAAACTTGAGCTGAAATTATACCACAACCAATGTCTGAATAGCTAAGAAGAACGAAGAAATGCAAAACTCCACTTCAAAAGAAATACGGAGAATTAATTGCACTTCGAGACGCGAGAAGAAAAGATACTTGAACTCCACCAACAAAATCTTGATGAAAACTTGAAGAATGAATTAACTCATGAAGAACCACCATGAAGAACTCCGGTGACAAAAGGATGATGATATAGAGTTGAAGGATGAAAGAATAAGATGAGCCTTGCGGTGATTTAGATGGAGGTTCCAACGAAATGGCCGAGTAATTTGAACTCCGGGAAAAGAAAAGATGAAAACACTTGGAACTAGAATTTATTCACAAGAACAAACTCCGAAGAAAGGGATTACTTACTTGGATGAAATAAAAATATGAATTACGTTATGCTTATCCGCATCCAACTTAATGGGTGACGAGCGGGTTTGGCATGCAACTTATTCCTCTTGAAAAGGATTGAGAAATAACATATCGCAAACTTGAGAAGGTCTTCATGAACCGCCGGTAGGATTTGGAAGAACGAATGAATTAATATGATAATCAGGGAAAAAGGAATCTGAAGGAACCACCGAAAGAATTAGAAAAATGACTGATGAAAGAGAATGAATCACCGGGAAGAATAAGAAGAACAAATATGTTTGATGGAATTTAGACGCAAGAGAACGGGAAGAGCTCGATCTGATTAAAAAGCACTTGAATGAAGCGCCGTGATAATTAGAGAACGATAGCTGGAATGATGTCCTCCGGTGAAACGAAAAAGAAATCAACTCCTGAAATACTCCGGATGGGTAAGAAAGAATATCTTACAAAATGAAATAATTTGAGAGGATGATATGAAGCTAGAACCATGAATCTTCAAGAGGACGGACAAGATAAATTCTTCTTCGGTCTTCAAATGACGACGGGAAAACACCACCAAAATTTGTTGAAATACTGTGGGAGAATGAAAAAGAGGAAGGGTTGAACCAAAGATGAAAAGAATTTGAAAGTGATCTTGGAGATGGCATCTGACTGATGAAATCCATTCTTACGTCACACTTGAAAAGAATTGAGAATAACTCCGGGAGAATTAGAAGAGTCAGGTAAGATCCTGGGGAACGACCTGTGGGTTAGGGCCCACTAAAATAGAACATCGTTGGAAAGGGATGTTGAAGAGATAGATGATGCAGCGAAACAATTGAAATATTTGAATGAGGTGACAACCTCGAATTAATTGGAACACTGACGAATCTCCTGAGAATGTCTTGAGCACTCCGGAAGGATAAACTGGCGAGAGGCGAACGAGCAGGGAAAACACTTGATCCAATGGAAAGAATATGATCAACCCGAAAAAACTTGAATTGAGTCCACCGGAAAAGAGATGAAGAATGTCAAACAAAAGAGAATTCACCGGTTGGAACAATTGACAAAATACTGAAGAGGCTCCGCACGAATGAAATTGATGGTCGAAAGAGACTCAGACT